>NC_082719.1:48821996-49167653 GCF_030144855.1 Hypanus sabinus
CAAATACAAATACTTGACTTTAAGGACAATAAGTCTATAATTTAATTAAAAAGTACTAAAATATCTAGTACTGCCTGTACATTCTGTTTCCAC
The DNA here is from genome assembly GCF_030144855.1 of Hypanus sabinus. Taxonomy (NCBI): domain Eukaryota; kingdom Metazoa; phylum Chordata; class Chondrichthyes; order Myliobatiformes; family Dasyatidae; genus Hypanus; species Hypanus sabinus. Next base: position 48,822,090 of record NC_082719.1, read on the forward strand.
TTTTTTTCCTTAGAGGCTACCTACCTCTATCCACACCTACCTGAATTGTCTTGGCTTGACATTCCAGTTAGGAGACAAGCATTTAAGTATAACTTGTTGCAAACCCTCTTATTGTCACATTATTAACTTCGGCTGCTGTATCTTGCACAGTAGATCAAATTTCTTATTATTAATTTCATTCCAAATTTTAACATTTGGACCTATATCCTTAACTTGTTCATTCCAACACTGGCTTATTCCCTGCTCTCAGGCCCACACCACACTGCCTCAATTCGTTTACTCCTTTACTCCCTGTATACCCACAACTGTGTCACCACCCACAGCTCCAATCTGGATCAATGGATCTGGGGTTGAGAGGGCAAACAGCTTTAAGTTCCTTGGTTCAACTTCACCAAGGGTCTCACATGGTCTATACATACTGGCTCTGTGGTGAAAAAGACACAAGAGTGCCTCTTTCACCTCAGACAGATGGATAAGTTTGGTGTGAGCCCCCAAATCCTAATAACTTTCTATAGGGGCACAATTGAGAGCATCCTGACTAGCTACATCACTACCTGGTATGGGAACTGTGCTTCCCTCAATCGCAAGATTCTGCAGAGAGTGGTATGGACAATCCAGCACATTTGTAGATGTGAACTTCCAGCTATTCAAGACATTTACAAAGTACTTGAAGAATTATTGGGGAGTCGAGTCACCCCAACCACAGTCTATTCCAGCTGCTACTATCTGGGAAGCCTGTAGCTCAGCATAAAAGCCAGGACCAACAGGCTCCGGGACAATTTCTTCCATCAGGCCACCAGACTGATTAATTCATGCTGACACAACTGTATTTCTATGTTATATTGACTGTACTGTTGTACATACTATTTATTACAAATTACTATAAATTACACATTGCACATTTAGACGGAGACATAATGTAAAGATTTTTTCCTCATGTATATGAAGGATATAAGTAATAAAGTCAATTCATTCAATTCATTCATTCACTCATTCAATATTTCTAAGCCTTACATCAGTAGTGGATAAATTATTGAAGGTATTCCAAGGGATAAAATATTTAAGTTTTGGATAGATTAGGAATAGTGATCATGGCTTTGTGTGCGATAGGTCGTATCCAACCAATCTTACAAAGTCTTTCAAGGAGTTTTCGAGGAAAGTTGATGAAGAAAAGCAGCAGACGTTGTCTACATGGACTTGAGCACGCTATGTAATAAATTCCCATGTGTGAGGCTAGTCCAGAACATTCGGTTGCTTGGCATTCAGGATGAGTAGTAAATTGGATTCAACAATGGCTTAACAGGTGAAGGCAGAGTGCAGTCGTAGATGGTTGCGTCTCTGACTAGAGGCCTGGCCGTTGGTATATTTCATTTCAATTTAAAACTAGAGGATGCAGATTTAAGGTAAGAGGGCAAAGATTTAATTTGAACCTGAGAGGAAATATTTTAGAGTCATAAGGGAAGTACAGCAGAGAAACAGGATCTTCAGCCCATCTAGGTCATGCTGAAAACATTTACAATGCCTTCTCCCATCAACCTGCAGTGGCCTGTAGCCCTCTATGCCCTGCTATCCATGTATCTATCCAAGCTTCTCTTCAATGTTGAAATAAAGCTTGCATGCACCACTTGTGCTGGCAGCTCAGTCCATACTCTCGCTACTCCCTGAGTGAATGTTTCCCCTCATATGCTCATGTTCCCCTTAAACTTCTCACCTTTCACCCTTAACGCATGGCATCTGGTTGTAGACAATCCAACCTCAGTGGAAAAAGCCTGCTTGTATTTATCCTATCTATACCCCTCATAACATTTTATACTTCTATCAAATATCCTTTCAGTTTTCCATGCTCTAAAGAATACAGCCCTAAACTGTTCAATCTTTCCTTATAACTCAGGTTCTTCAGACGCAGCAATATCCTTGTAAATCTTCTCTGCACCCCTTCAACTTTGTGACTTAGGGCCTAGGCGACCAAAACTGCACATGATACACCAAATTAGGCCCCACCAACATCTTATACAACTTCAACATAACATCCCAGCTCCTGTACTCAATACATTGACTTATGAAGGACAATGTGCAAAATGCTTTCTTTATGACCCTATCTACCTGTGATGACACATTCACTAAATTACGTACCTGCATCCCCAGATCCCTTTACTTAGAGAAGTTGCTGAAAGTGAACTAGTAGAGGTCATAAGATTGCAAGGTGATGACTAAAGAGTTTTTGTGTGTTATTGCAGTGCATCCTGCATTTGGTACAAGCTGCTGCTAATGGGCAAGAGTGGTGGAGTGAGTGAATGGATCTAGTACCTATCAAGTGGACTGTCACGAGGGGCGGTAGAAGGAATCAATTTGAGAAAACCTATCACATTTATTTTTCAACATAGTCCCCTCCTACATTTACACACTTAGTCCAGCGGTCGCGGAGCATATGGATCTTGGACCTCCAGAAAGCGTCCACAGCAGGGGTGATTGGTAAGTTAGAAGGAGATGAGTTATACAGCTCTCATTACATGCACATGCAGTTCAACTCCCTGAATGATTATGCAGAAAGTTTAAAGTTAATAACATCAGTTAATTACTCATAAAGGGGTGACTGATAAGTTCGTGGCCTGATATAGAAGGAGATTAGTTATTAACTTCAAACTTTCTGCATAATCACTCAAAGGGTTGAACTGCACGTGCATGTAACGAGAGCTGTATAACTCATCTCCTTCTACCTTAGACCACAAACTTATCAATTATCCATCTGAGGACACTTTCTGGAGGACCAAGATCCGTACATTCCACGACCGCTGGACTAAGTGTGTAAATGTAGGAGGGGACTATGTTGAAAAATAAATGTGCTAGGTTTTCTAAAATTGACTCCTTCTACCTTAGGTCATGAACTTATCAATCACCTCTCGTATGTCTTGTAAGGATTTAAGCTTCTAGAGTGCTGTCGAAGCTCGAAAGTATTTCATCACATTCTTGACTTGTGGCTTTAAGGAGCTAGGGTTTGAGTTATTTGCTGTAGGATTCCTTGTCTCTAACCTTCTCTTGTCACCATTTTTGTATGGGGAGGAGGGGCCTCAGGTTTCCATAGATGCTGCCTGGCCTGCCGAGTTCCTCCAGAATTTTGTGTGCGTTGCTCAGATTTCCAGCACTGGCAGATTTGCTCATCTTTATGGGTACTCCAGTTCAATTTTTGGGCAAAATGGAAACCGCTAAGATATTGATTGTTGGGATTCAGTGATGTTAATACCACTGAATGTGAGGGATGTTAGCTGAACTTTCTCCAGCTGTACTGTATGTTACCTTTGTCTGGAACTTGTGTGGCCGGACTGTCTTCTATCTGTTACCAGGTTCTGATATAGCCCAAGTGCCGAGTGAGAGACACTGAAGCAGGTTGATAGTTCACAAACTTCAATGCGAACAGTGTTAAAGGGAAAATAAAACAATAAACGCTAGGTCAAATAGGACTGTTAACTAAAACTCTCAAGTGGGAAATGAAGCCTACACTGTAGCTGAAAAGAAAATCTAAACAGTAACCGAATACCACTAGTCTTCAGAGTCACTAGACTCAAAAGTTTGATTTCTCAGGGAAGGCCAAAAGCAAACAGGCAGTGAAGTGTTGCTATGCTCTGTCCAAGTCTCGACAAGCACTACGACGAGAAGTATGGAGTTAAATGCTATCATGAGTAAGTAATAATTAACTGACGTGCATATCACAAACACAGTTTCTGTACCTACTGTGCGGCCGAATCTGTGGTTGTGACACTATCAGCACAGGTCTTGCTGTTGTAAACTGTTTCATTATCTGAGGAGTCTCAAATGATACTGAACATCGTGCACTCATTTGTAACTTCCTTTCCACTGAACGAAGTCCATTGAAGAAGCCCATTACACTGAACTGGACATTAAGCTTTAAGAGAGAGGTGCCTGGCTGGGAGAGGGGAGCCTGGCAGAGAGAGGGGGACGAGCTAGAGGGGAAGGGGGCACTGGGGAGAGAAGGGTGGCCTGGTGGAGAGAGGAGGAGTTGGAGGAAAAGGGGATGTGGAAGTTAGTGATAGGTGTCTGTTTAGGAGATGGGTGGGTTAGAGGAGGATTGTGAAGGTTAAGGTTGGGGATACGGCCAGTGTTGGGGGATGGAGGAGAAACTGGAGGGGAGAGGGGGTGGAGGGTAAGGTTACAGGTAGGAGTAGGGTTGAGGGATGGAGGTGAGAGACTGGAGGGGAGATGGGTGTGGAGGTTAAGGTTACGGCTAGAGGTAGGATTGAGGGATGGAGGTAAGAATTGGAGGGGAGATGGGTGGGAAGGTTACAGGTAGGGGTAGGGTTGAGGGACGGAGGTAAGAATTGGAAGGGAGATTGGTGTTGAGTTTAAAGTTATGGGTAGGAGTGGAGTTGGGGGATGGAGATGAGAGACTGGAGGGGAAAAGGTTCAGGAATGGAGGTGAAGGGCCAGATTAAGCTTAGGATGTAATTATGTGGGCAGTGGGAAAATTATCTCTTATGTGTTTGTTGATCTTATTTCTGGAGATTCAGTGTCACGCGACCCTGCTACTTTGGAATGGCCCAAACTTTCCTTAATCTAGTTCAGCACCACTTGCCTTTCTTGGAATCCATTTTTCTTAAGAATAGGAGGGAAGTCTTAGGTACAGTCCTCTGTTTATGTAGGCAAGGTGGGGTCAGTTATGCCAGAGGCTTAGAGTTGTGTATATGTGGGAGTGGAGTGACTTATGAGTCTGTGGGGTGATGATGCCAGTATTGGGGTGCTCAGATGGTCAGTGTTAAAGGAGATTTTCCCATGGTTGTTGGGGGTGCTTTTAGCTGTGGGATGCCATTAGGGTTATGGGTAGGATTAGGGGATGGGGGTGAGTGGCTGGAGGGGAGAGGGCTTTGGGGGTTAGGATTAGGGATAGGGGGTGGAGGTGAGCAAGGGGGCTGGCGGAAAATGTTTTGGCCTGCTTGGGGAGCAGTTGTCCTGGAGTACTATTCACTGTAAACTTAGCTGCAGGATGAGCCGGTTGTCATGTGAACTGGTCTCCCTGGACGTTTTTTTAGTGGGGCATGGACAAGGAGGTATGAGAGTTCAAAGAAGGCATACCTTCCCTGCCTTGTGTAGTTTTCTTTGATTTCATTTGTATCTGGGTGCATGGGAAAGCCCCCAGTCTGTATTAAATTTAAAGGAAACATGGTGCCCGATGCTCAATGCTCTGATCCTATAGATGCAAATAGGCTTAGAAATTCAGCACAGTTTAGATTATTTAGGGAGTAAGCTTGCTGTATGCCCAGCTAATTTGTTTAGTTTAGACCATTTGGGGAGTAGGTTTGTATTTTAGGCTTAACTTTAGCCTCAGTTTAGACATATTGGGATTAGGTTTGATTTAGGCCTAGTTATTAGGTTTAATTCAAACTATCTGAGGGCTACATGTCAACTCCAAAGCTTCTTTCCTGTAGTTACCCAGCTTCTCAAAAAAAATCACCCAGGAGTAATAGTCTAACTGCCCCTGCACAACATCGGTTAAATGGGGTAGCATGGTAGCACAGTGGTTAGCACAGCACTTTATAGTGCAGTCAATCCAGATTCAGTCCCTGCTGCTGCTTGTGAGGAGTTTGGATGCTCTCCCCATGACCACATGGGCTCCAGTTTCCTCCCACAGTCCAAGGACAAACTGGTCATTGTAAATTGTCCTGTGATTAGGCTATGACTAAATTGGGGGTTTGTTGGGGAGCATGGCTTGAAGGTTCGGAAGGGCCTCTTCCTTTCTGTATCTCAATAAATAAATGATCTTCCTGCTCTCCTTGTTCTATTGATAATTATTGAGTCTGTTCATACGTTCACATTTATTTAAGTTTGATTATTGACATTTGTGCATGTGATTGTTCTGCTAATTGTCAGTTGCTGATGGCTGTTTGCTATTGAGTTGTCTGTTATGGTATTGTCTGGTGGTTTATGCTTGGCACTAAGCCATAATCGATGTTTGTATGTTTCACGTACTGACAATGATGTGATTTGGATTCTGAAACAGTGGGTTACAATACTATCTTTAAGAATTTCATGTCATATATTGCAACATTTATTGTTTTGCTTTGTGGTAAACTCAGTTTCTACTCATGACCTAACTGTTAGAAGTAGATTCTGATCATTTGTTTAGCACCCTTACTAACACAAATCCTAAAACAAGTTACAAATGCCAGGCATTAATGAGACATTTCTGTGTTTTCTCTCCCACCATTCCTTACACCACCACACCCACCCCACCCTTACTCAGCACTGATCTGAACAGATATGTGAGGCAGAAAGCCAGTGAGGCCCGCTAGTAGCAGTCCTTTCTGTGCCTGCTTGCTCTTCCATTGCAGTTGTTTCTATGATCCTCTCCCACAAGATGTTTTTCTTCAAGTCTGATCTACAAACAGTTTAGGTTATGAGTAGTTGTCAGGAATGGAACTCTGTAGAAATCTGGGGATGGACTACACTGGAGCAGTAAGGTCACCAAATCCCTTGAACCAGTTTTGCTGCTTCTATGGAGGGAAATGAACAATCAGCCCAAGAGTTGAGACCTTTCATCTCAATGAATGTTTTCCAATGTTAATGTTGCCTGACCGAGGATTTGCTCCAGTATTTTTTTATATGTTGCTCCCAGGTATCAGGTATCTGCAGTCTTTTGTGACTGAATTTGAATTGGTTCTGCCAATCCATTAGAATATGAATGATGTGTAACCATATCCATAACGTAGTCAGTGTCTCAGACAGAAATATCGAGTGTTTACTCCTCTCCATAGATGCTGGCCAGGCTGCTGAATTCCTCCAGCATTGTGCGTGTGTGTGTGTATTGCTCTGAAATTCGAGCATCTACAGAATCTCTTGTGTTTAAGACTTCCAGTGCCCTTGTGTGTGAAAAAATGTTTTCCTAAACTACCTGCATTTTTGTTTGTGAACTTGAGCTCATCATAAGAAGAAGTGTCCTCTTGCTTAGGTACTTACCATCTTTATCATTGTTCAATTCCTTCACCCCTCAATCCTTTAATCTCAAGGGTGTGCTAAGATTATGAAAATAACACTTTATAAACTTGCAGCATATAACATTTTCACCCAAATAGAAACATTAAAGCAGAACAGTGTGAAGATACAAAAAATCTGAAAATATTAAACAGCATCCAATATTTAAAATTCATAACAGGTCTGTGTAATCTACAATGAGAAAATCCAGGTTCCTGTTTAAAGAGACATTTTCAGAACTGAGAATGTAGTTAAATGATTAAGGAGCTGGATATAATAGGGTTCAATGACATTTTCTGCCTAGTTCCATAGAAAGATCTCAGCTTGAAGCATCAACCAAGCATCCCTACTTCAGAATCTGACTAACCTACCCTTCATATGACAGCAACATAAATTTACAGCAGCAACATTAAAATAAAATACAATCAAAGGGCAGAATAATATGTTTAATTCAAAGCAAGCATATATCATGAATTTGAAAGCAACTTCAGTAGAAAAAAGTAATTTGTTTCCAAATTCCACTTTTAGGGTAGAGATTTGCATTCTGACAGTGCCTGGTGGGAAATCAGATGAGAATGCCCATAGGCCAGCAGACAAATCTTACACAATCCACTGGTATAGGAATTCATGATAGTTGCATTCAGTATACCAAAATGAAACCTATCTCTGTGCTACCAAAGTAACACATAGTGCAAATTGGGTCTTCTACTGTAATTTTAGATTAATGGACAGAAGGATCCTTATTGTTAAAGAAAATGCATCAGGCACTCTCAACAGTATTGAGTGCAGCATTACAAATTCAGAGTAGTTTAGGACAGACCCTTTTTTCTTGTGTACAGAGATCTGGCCACCTGCCTGACTATGAAAAGTCATTGCCATGATTGCCTTGATTTACAGAAAAAAATAATTAGTTGTTAACAGCATCATGCTGATGAATTCTTATTCTCCTAATCGGTGCCACCTGTGGTCGGTTTTAAAAGTAAGTTGTACCATTACTTCAATTGCCTTCCGCTGGTTTCTAAAAAATTACTGATTTGTCTCTACAGTTATGTAATGCAGTCGAAACAATATTGTCACCTGTAGTTACTGTTGTAAGGTCTAAATTATCACTGACAAAAGAACACAGTATCACATTTTACAGAGCTAGTTTTACAATTGGACTGTAAACTTGTGAGGGTGAAGTCCCCACTGACTATTCAAATCATGAATAGGACTCCACATTCTAGTCGTTTTCAACTGCAAAAGGAAACTCTGATATAAAGTTACCCTAACTGGTGTTGATAAGGAGGGCAGAACCTTCAAGTACTGAAATTAAGGGTCTTAAGCCTTAAGGGTCAAGACTTACAGCACTGTGCAAAAGTCTTAGGCACATATGCAACTTCCTGAGTTAAGACAAAGCTTTATTTTATTAATACAGTTATGCTGTTGGGTATTTCAATTTCTGCAGATATTAGCAAAATGCAATGTGATCCTTTAATTACATTATATAATTGGGCATTTTTTTTTGCTGTTTAAAATAATAATTCTGTTGATTAAGTTGGGCTTGTTGTAATAGTCAACAGAATTTGTCTTGTTAACATTTTTTCCAATAAGATGTCCTGGAACATTCTAGAGGAATTGGGAGTAGCCATTTTCTTGAGACAGTGCAGGAGTTTTGGGGAGAGGAGAAGGAAGAAGAAAGAAGGAAAAGGAAATGGACAACAAACATAGCAGAAGAATATGAACTCATTTTGAAGGACAGATACTGCTGTTGGAAAATGCTCATGCAGACAATGGTCCCACAGGGAATGTGCAAATAATGTTTAGTTCGCTAGTTATCACAACTTGGAGAAAGTTTGACACCTTAGACATTGTGTGGATACTTATTAATGTATCACAGTGAATTGGACTGTGAATTCAGGCAGAATTGTTTGGTACCATGAGCAAACAAAGTGAAGCAAACCAGATTGATTACGCAATAATGAACTCCAATGATAATGTGCACATTATAGGCTAATTAATCTGTGTAATAAGCTGTTTTCTTTGTTGTATTTGTTATAGTTTAAAATATTTTGTCAATATAAGTTTCATCTAAGATACTGTTGTGAGTTAAATTATTGCTACCTTGCAAACAGTAAATTTGCAGGTGTGTCAGTATTCATACAAGTAACAGTCCTCCTTCCCTTTAAAGGAACATTCAAACTATGCTTTGTATTTATCCAAATTATATTTACCCTAGACGTACTTATTTATTGGAAATGGCCCTTACATTGGTAATTCTCATGTATTGAAGAATACGTGTTAGCTTGCACTCACAGTGTTAGCTAATTCATTATGAACCTATGCTGAGAGATTTATACATTCTTGGGGGCTTATCTGGGATGGGTGCTTGTATGATTTCATGCCTCATGGATGCAGTACTATACAACAGCTGTATAATGATTGGAAAACCTGTTTATTTGTGTGCAAGTCAGTATCACGCCAGTATTTTTGTGTAATTTGAAGTGCATCATAATTAAGGTACTGTGTTATGGGTGCCATGGAGAATAAGGTTTGGTGTGATCATAAGAGATTATCAATTAGCAATGCTTGTGTGCTGAGCAATATTTCTATTAATGGTAGTAATGACAGGTTATTTTTAAAGCCTTGAATCATGTGAAAGCTTGGTGCTTGAATGAATCATCTGGCAAATACTGTCCACTAGTCCAGATCTCCAATGATGTGACTGAACTTACTCTGCCTATTGTGATGGAAGCACTTGGAGAGGCAGGTCCATGACTGGTTCATATGTTTAGAGCTGCACAGAATACAACACTAGATGTTGCTGAGGGTGAAGATTCTCAGCTCAAGTTGCTCTCATTTCTGAGGAGTGGAAGGAAAATTCTGACTGATGTTAAATATCGACCAAGTCCTTCAGCTGTTGATCCAAATTGCGAGCTGGCTTCTGCCACCACATCACTGCTCGATAAATGCCAAAGAGTACCTGCTGAGATCCAAGGTCACCGTAAGCTGAATCAAGCCCACACCAAGTGGAGAAGAAGACTATGATGCTTGAGCTGAGCAGGCATCTCATTTACTAGATGAATGGCAGTGCTCAGACAATATAAAGAAGCAGAGTCTGGTAGAGTTTCAAGTGGTCCTACCACTGATATAGTGAGGTTCCTAAAGGCAAAAAAATTCTTTAGCCACGTCCGCTAACTATATGCAGTCTCTGGAAACACTTTTGGCACTACGTGAAGTTCAACTGATCATATGGTGAAGTTCCAAGAGGAAAGAGAGAAGCCCTCTGCCTACCTTTTTTAGTTGGATAAACTGCTGCATTGTTTCTGCCCCAAAGGAGGCATTCAGCAGTCTGATATAAATCACCTGAGAGTTCAGCAAGTTGTGAAGGGGGCACTGTCATGAGATATGGTTGCTCTGTGTATCCAAATGACTCACAAGATGCACGGTACCTCATCTTTTACTGAGTTACTCGGACAGGTTAGAGAGGAGGAAAATATGACTGAGGAGCAAAGTGTTTTGAAAGGCCAAGTAATGTCTTCAGTCTTGTAGCCTCTGTTGTTGAAGTGACCTCTAATGTCACACCATTAGAGCTTTTGAGAAATGAGGTGAAAAACATTGGAGCTGAGCTGACTCAGTTGGTGTCTGCTAATGTTGCAGCTAAACGTGATACGCCCACTGGAAAACTGGACCCACCTGTGAAAATCACAAAGCAGAGGAATGCTGCTGCCAAGGTTTCTTAACTGAGGATAGGCCTGGTATTTTTCTCTTACAAATGTGGGGAAGATGGAAATTTTAAGTGAAGCTGTGAGGGGCAGGAGATCCTTCAAAAAGTAAATCAGTGGTTAATCAAACAGGAAAAGAAGATGGAAAACTACAGAGGGACCAGTAAAGGAACGGCCTAATGTCTTGGAGCAAATATGTTCCTATCAGTGTATCAACAGAAATACTAAAGTGCAAAACATTGTTCCTGAAGTCTTAGTGGAACAAATTCTCATGTACTCATACAGATTGAAGGAATTTATGCAAGAACCATACTTAACACAGGTTCTCAAGTTACTTTACAATACAGATCCTTTTACAACAGGTATTTGACACATTTACCATTGATTCCTATTAGTGCCCTTGAGGTTTGGGGTCTTAATGCTTATGATGGTTATTTATTATTGAAACCGCAGTTTTCAGAAGCAGATGTTGGAGTAGCTGAAACTATTGATACTGTTGATATTGAAATTATTGATAGTGTTGGTCTGCCTGGATCTGGCCATAAAGGGTAGAGCTTCCATTCTTGTGAGTACAAACACTTCCATTGTGAAAAGGCTCATGGGAGCATGTAAAGAGAGAAAGGGAGAGAATTTTCCGAGAACCTTCTCTATTCAGAGCCGCTTGTGAGAATGTGCAAACTTCTCCTATGCAAGCTGATGAGCATAAAAGAGGAACAATATGGTATACTCAGTCTAAGCCAGTTACTTTACATCCTGATGGAGTAGCTAGAATGACAGAAACACCCAAGTTTTCAAGAGAGCCCAGCACCCCAGCCATTCGTGTGGATACTCCCAACGATCAGGAAGAAGAGACACCCTCGCCTGCAAGGTGCTGGTGAGGCCTGAGCTGCAGAAATCTTTAGCTGTGTAGTTTAACAGGATGACAGTGACTGCCAGGAACACCTCGGGAAGTGATGTTGCTCTCAAACGTGGAATGCAAATTGCACATCATTTTCCTCTGACAGTAGTTTGTAGTTCTCCAGTGAAGAAAAAGGAAGAGAAACTGTCTTCTGTATCGGAAAAGTTGACATTGAAGTCATTCAACTTTGATTCACCAATACCAGAGGAATGCAAGAGAGACCAATCGATAATGCAAAAATGTCTTTTCTACCAACAAATTTGATGTTAGTTTCTCCAAGAGTACTCACCACTCTATCAGAGTGACAGCGGACACAGCTTTCTCACTGGTTAGCACCAGTGGAGGTTGAAGATGTTCAGTAGCACCTGCTGAAACTTAAAGAAACTGCAATTATTTTTGAGTCAGGAGTACCCATGCATCAGCTATAGCTGTTAAGGAAAAAGAATAGGAAAATATGAATGTGTGTTGACTATAGAACACTGAGCAGACGCCAATCACAGACCAATATACAGTTCCATCGTTCAAGGATGCTCTGGCCTATTTAAGTGGAAGCAAATAGTTCCATATTAGAACTAAAGACAGAGTAATACCAAATATCAGTGAGTGAATCTGATAAAGGAAAGAAACCCACCATATGTCCTCCTGGATTTTGTCAGTTTGAAATTATGCCACAGGATCTATCAGGAGCACTGGCAACCTTCTAATATGGCATAGAGCAGACAGCTGGAGACATGAACCTGCTTGAAGGACTTGTGATGGATGATCTCATAGTGTTTGGGTCAACACTAGAGGAGCTTGAGACAAGACCACTGAAGGAGGTAGACTGCCTGAAAGTTGAAGGTTTAAAAATGTCACTGGATAAGTGCCAGTTCTGTAAGACGTCAGTCAACTGTGTAGGGTGCATAGTCTCTGAGCATGGAGTGGCTACGGATCATTCTAAGATAGAGGCAGTGACCAATGTTCAAGACCTAGGATTATGAGTGCTCTGCACTCATTCCTTAGATTCTACGGGTACTACCAGAGATCTGTGAAGAACTACTCCAGAGTGAGCCTCCCTTTGAATCAACTCCTGTGTGACAAAGAGTGAGGGGACATTCCTGCTTCAGGTGTCTTCTACAGTTGCTAAATTAGAGCAAGGACTATGGCCTGACAGAGCAGTCGATCATTTGCGTGCTTCTAGCCATGCAATTCAACAAGCCTATTACCACATGACCATGCTGAGTGCAAAATAGTTGCTTGCCTTGAGCCCTGCTGAGTTGTCAGTAGCACAGCAAGATGACCATTGTATAGGTGAAATCTGGTGAGTTGTTTTCAAGAGAGAGATTTCAAAAGTTGAGAATGCAAAACATCCTATTATACCCTTACTGATGAGAGAATGGGATAAAATGGATTTGAGGAACAAAGCTGTATATAGGATTACTCCTGCTCCAAACAGAACTCGACATTCTTATTTGACATTGCCAGAGAGGTACAGGAAGATAGTACTGAGGTCAATTCATGATGACTCAGATCATCTGAGATTTGACAAGACTTGCAGATTACTCAGAGGTCACTTCTATTGGGCATGAATGAAGCTTGAAGATGAAGATTACTGTAAATCAAGCATTTGTTGAATTCAGAGAAGGACACTACCTAAAAGAGTTGCTCCCTTGTCTCACCTACAAAGCACGAGACCACTTGGTCCAATGTGTATGAACTTTCTTTCCATGGGACCCAATTCAAGTAATATTGCAAATATCTTGGTCATCACTGATCCCTACACCAGAGATGCTCAAGCCTTTCCCATAAAGGGTCAGAAGCATCCACTGTTGCAAAGGTATTGTGGGAGAAATATTTTATGTACTTTGACCCTTCAAAAAGGCTGCACAGTGATCAGGGAAGGGATTTTGAGAGTCGTCTCATACATGAGTTACTGAGCGTGCTTGGTGTCCAGAAGTCAAGGACCACACCATATCATCCTTAAGGTAATCCTCAGCCTGCGAGTTTCAATCAGACACTGTTAGATAGGCTAGGAACTCTTGATTTCAGGAAAAAGAGCAAGTGGAGTCAGCATGTTGGACATTTGGTACACTGTTATAACTGGACTCAGAATGAAGTCACTATCTACTTCCCATACTCTTTAATGTTCAGATCCAGGGCAAGATCAATAAAATATGTCTGTCTGTCTAAGATTAGCTGTGGAACCTTTAGTGAGGAGTTGCTACAAAAAACTTGTCCCAGGAAAGTGTCCAACATGAAGAAACTGCAAAAAGCTTATGAATTAGTGGCAGTTTCAGCTGGAAAACAAAACCTAGAAAACAAGAGGTGATATGATCAAAAGATTAAATATTTCAATTGATGCTTGGGGACAGAGTTCTAAAAAGAAAATTACAACACCAAGAGAAGCAAAGGTTGGCTGATCACTAGATTTCTATACCTTATGTAGTGGAGAGGGAGATGCCAAATCTGCTGTTTTTTTGTCTGAAACCAGTGGATAGAAATGGTCCTGTAAAAATTCTCCATCAGAACTAACTTTTACCTCTAGAGCAGGGAGTATATATTGCCCCAGTGTACAGATGCAGGGAAAAGAATTTCAAATAATGTCATATTTATAAAGTTATTTGCTCTACAAATATATAATTTCTACACTAACATCAATTCCGTTTCATAATATCAAAAACAAATATTAACGTATATTACTTTTAGTATGAAAACATTCAATAGAAAGATGAAAGTACCAAACAGATAAAATTGTACCAATTTGTTTTAAGATGTAAAATAGAAAGAAGTGTGTTACCATTTGCTGTTATCATATCTGATGGAAGTAACTCATGTGAAGACGTTATTACACACATGAAGCTTATAGTATTGCACATCAGGTAATAGGCTATAGTTTTATCATTAATTATATTCACTATTGTTAGGTAGAAAAGAACACACATTTCTGTCAAATAATTTTCCAATTAACATATTTTCTACCTTAACTTTGTGTTATTTATTTAATGATACAACACTGAGAAGGCCCTCCCATCCCTTCACAGCACCACCCTGAGAACCTGCTTAACCCAAACCTAATCACGGGACAATTTACAAAGACTAATTAACATACCCTGCACATCTTTGTAATTAACATACCCTGCACATCTTCGTAATTAACATACCCTGCACATCTTTGTAATTAACATACCCTGCACATCTTTGGACTGTGGGAGGAAACCGGATTGCCATTCCACATTCCACGGGGAGGATGTAGAGGGACTCCTTCATACGGTGTCGGAATTGAACTCCGAACTCCGACGGCCTGAAATGTAATAGTATCGCACTAACCACGATGCTATTGTGGGATTCTGGATAACCTGATTATAACCTAGTTTCTATTACGTATTGCATTGCAATATTCCTGCAGCTGTTCTGTAAATTATTTGTACTATTTGAATGCTCCTCTTTCATTAAAAAAAAGCCTGAAAAATAAAAGCTGTGCTCTAAGCTTGACATTATGAAAGCATCATTCCTGGACTGGAGAATTGTGAATCCAAGCTCTGTTGCAGGATACAAGGATATAATCTATAGTGAAGCATTACGGAGGTCCAGTTTTTCAGACACAATATTATGATAAGACTCGGTTCAGAAGACTGTTAAAGAAGCTATGACTCTATTATTTCAGAAAATGTTTCCTATTCCCTTTGATGTCCCAGCCAGCATCCCTGCTATGACAGTAAGCCTTGCACAGAGTGAACACTGCTGTTGTTTATGTACGGCTAGTGACTTGACTTTAAGTGCTGAACGCGTCCCAAGAGATAGTTGTGGAATTAATGTCATACAACTGAAAATAAACCCTTCAACTCATTGAATCCCTGTTGACCATCAAGCACTCAATTACACTAATACCCTTTCTAAAAAAATTTTCCCATCAACATTCCACCCCCATCACCGTGCCGCTTTAACACCCCCCTCCTCCTCCCTGGAGCAATTTAGAATAGTTAATTGACCTACTGAAAGTTTGCGATACTGAAAGAAGCCCATAGAGTCATAGAGACAACATGCCAACTCCACAGAGAGAGCACCAGAGGTCAGGTTGGATCCAGGTCACTGGTGTTGTGAAACTTCATGTCCTCTGGCTATCTGATGAAGGGTCTCTGCCTGAAATGCTGACTGTTTATTCACTTCCATAGATGCTACCTGGCCTGCTGAGTACCCTGCAGCATTTTGTGCTTGTTGCTGCAGTGGTACAGCTAATGTTGTCATCTTTGAGGATGAAATGTTTTCTCCATGAGCCATTTCCTGAGCTAATACCAGAAAATATAAATTCTTAGGGTTTGTTAGATTTATCTGCAGATTGAGGCAAAGAGGAATACTGCAGAACATTGCCACAGATGACATGGTATTTGGAATCCCGGTAAAGTTGTTAATAAATAGTTATTGAAATGAGAACATCTTGCAAACCAGGGAAGTTTGCTTCATTACACTTTTTAATGGAAATGTCACCAAGATTGTTAGTTATCCCCACAGTCTAACAAAGATAAGCAATGCAACATTTAGACAGAAAACACTGGAATTTCTTCGCTTCTTACAAACTACTTCAAATCTCTGTACCAAATAAGTGAAGACATAACACTGATTTGTGTTGTCAGTTACAGAAGAGTCAGTGTAGTGAGACTTGGCTTGTGAATACCTAGTCACAGGTCAATTATTAAATGGCAGCCCCAGGGACAAGTTATTGATTGTCACAAGGTTTATAAGATACAGTGGATAGCACATGTAAGAGATCTGAAGAGCAATGATACAGGCATTTCATGAGCAATGTCTTAAGACAAATGGATTAGTTAAGCTGAACTCATTAATGCTGGTCAGATCTTAGTGCTTCAGCTATTCTTTCACTGGAAAAGAACTAGAACTGTTATTCGTTGTACTAGTATAGAGCTACCACACTACCTGAAGTATATTTTAATGTTTACATCCTTTTAGTTGGATGTCGAAGGGTAATTCACTGTACTTGATTGGAATAGATTATTTGACAAAATGACCTTCTTTATTCTTTCTTAAAATGTAAATTTAACCTCTCATGGACTCTATCCTCAAAATTTTGAAGTGTTATATAGAAGTGTGAAATATTCCTTTCTGACCTTTAATTTTAAATAATACATAACTCTGGAATATTCTTTGAAATTTACAGCCTCAATATTTCATCTCTAGCTGGCTGCTTTTTGCATATGACATTTCCACAATCGAGCAGAAATGGAGTAATCTTATTCATCAACTATTTGATCATTACTGTCCAGAAACTTCAATTCTGTTTTACTCATCTTTAGATGTGTCTGAAACTAAATCTAATTTGGGTGAGAAATGTGTATTGATTGAACATGACAAAATAAAGCTTAGAGAGAGGATCCAGATTTGATGAGATCATATGTTAAAATGTCTCATTAGTATTCATGTTACCAGGCAAATGCAAATAAATATTCATTTATTTATATGCTTACTGAAACACAGTAAATATGCATTGTTAATACATAACAGCAAAATCTAATGACTGTTTTTATATTTATAATGAGTTGACAATGGTTTGCTTTTCATTATTAGACAATTATTTATAATGAATATGATGAATAAAGGGATATAAATTGTGAAACTAGGAGAGGATTTGGCATGTACTGTGTGGTTTTAATGCAATAATCTGAAGAAGACAAATAGCATAAAGTAAATCTAAAGAAATCCTGATGGACAAAGCATATGGAAAGCATTCACAATTTTTCTCTAACAGTACTAGCTCTACTTTTTTTCTCTCTCTTTAGTGTTGCCTGGCTTCTGAATATGTCCAACACCTTCTGATTTGAATTCAATTTTCTAATAGCCAGTTATTTACTAAGGGAGTAGCTATTTTGTTTCTACATTTTTGAGATTCAATTGCTATATTT
This sequence comes from Hypanus sabinus, assembly GCF_030144855.1. Taxonomy (NCBI): domain Eukaryota; kingdom Metazoa; phylum Chordata; class Chondrichthyes; order Myliobatiformes; family Dasyatidae; genus Hypanus; species Hypanus sabinus. Next base: position 48,839,567 of record NC_082719.1, read on the forward strand.
TTAAAATTGACCAAGCTGGAGACAGAAGTGGCCTTACGGTGGGTTTTTTTCTTTCATGTGACTTCCTCAGTATTTGGTCTCCTGCTCCCTGCAGTGCCGTTATTCTACTTCATGCTGACGGTCAGAACGTCAGTTGCCAATGGAAAATTTCAGAGCTCATGCAGAATTCTTGCAGGAATAATTTCATTATTTACAGATTGAATTTAAGAGTGACCTTGTGCATGGTGAGATGATCTTGATCAGATTTCCAAGCTGTTGGGTTCAAGGGATAGGAAGGATAGGGAGGGGCGAAGAGATTCCATAAATGACAATGAGATAAATGGTCAGAATTTGGTCATGATGGTTGAAGGAGTAATCAAATCACAAACAAGAGAAAATCTACAGATGCTAGAAATGTGAATAATCCGTTTCGGGCCAAAATGTCGACTGTACTTTTTTCCATAGATTCTGCCTGGCCTGCTGAGTTCCTCTAGCATTTTATGTGTGTTGAGGGAGTAACGTTGGCCAGTGATTCTGGAAAAAAGAACACGTTTTTCTTTTAAAATTGTAGCATGGGAACTTTCCTAACACCCGAGAAGATATACAGGGATATGATTTTAAATTATATGACTAAAGAGATTGTTTTATAGTGACCCAAATAAAGAATATAGTTAACGACCAAAACGCCTTGATTTTTTAACCATTGCATGTGATGATGATGATTGAGGGGGTGTGGATGCCAGAATAGAGAGAGCCAAAGGGATGAACATTATCTGTAAATAAACAAGGAGTGGCTTTTCATTGAAGACCAGCAAAAATATTTTAAAAATCAAGGTGGTTTAATTATTTGATAATGTTTCGGGAGTCAAGCAACATCAGTGGAGAGAGAAATGCCGTAATAGGTGCTTTATATTGATAACCTACAATCTGTGACCACATTATTAAGTAAAGGAGTGGAACCTGGTGTGGTTCTCTACTGCTGTAGTCCATCCACTTCGAAGTTCGATGTACTGTGCATTCAGAGACACTCTTCTGCACACCGCTACTGTACCATGGGGCTAATTGAGTTATTGTTACCTTCCTATCAACTTGAACCAGTTTGGTATTCTCTGACCTCTCTCTCTGAAAAGGTGTTATTGCTTACAGAATAGCCACTCTCTTTTATTTTTGTTTTATTTTGGTTTCTGTAGTCTCTGGAAACTGTTGTGTGCCAAAATCCTAGGAGATCAGCAGTTTCTGAGATACTCAAGCCACCCTATCTGGCACCAACGATTATCATATTTGGTCTGAACAACAACTGAACTTCTTAACCATGCCTGTATGTTTTTAGGCATGGTGATTAGATATTTGTGTCAATGAACAAGTGTAAAGGTTACCTAATAAAATTGCACTAAGTGTGTGTGTGTATATGGGTATGTATGTATAATATATATATATATATATATATATATATATATATATATAAATCTTCAAACAAGAATCCTATACATTACAGGAATGTCTTTACATCAGATCATTAAATGCAGCCTGATCTGTTGAGTATATCCAGCATTTCCATCTTATTTCAGTTTTTCAACTTTATTTTTACCTTGGGGACAAAAGGGTTTGTCCACTATAAGAGGTTAAACAAATTGAGCCTACATTATTTGAAGATTAAAAATAAAGGAAAGGCTAGTCCATTGAAACAAAAAAAAAGTTAACTAGTCAGGGTAGATGCAGAGTTGGTGATTCTCCCAACTGGGATGTGAAGGGAAGTTAACCATTCAGGAGAAGATATTTAATTTACCCAAGGGAAAAAAAAAATATTTAGAATTCTACACCCAAGATTAACTCTCTTGGAGAAGCATTCACCAGCATAAGTTCCAACCAGCTACCTGAGGCATCCTGGAATAAATTTCACCCAAGGAATTTAATGAACATTGTTCATTAATGGCTCTAAAGCCGCTCTGAGCAGTGAATGGGCAATTGAAGGCCTACAGGCAGTCAGTTTAAGTGCTCTCTAATATTTGACCACATCTAAATAAGTGTAAGCAAACAACAACTGTACACATCAGAATACTGCTGAAAGATTGTTAAAAACCATGGCAAATTTTTGCAATATTATTGATCTCCACAATATTTCATTGCCTTGTAAAGTTGCTGAGATTGTATTAATATTGCAAAGTTATTGCACAGGTCAAAAATTTAAGTTTCTTGAAATGATGATCTAAAAGGTGAAATATGTGTAAAGGGGGGTTTTGTAGCGGCGTGCTACACGCAGCGCTAAAATTACAACACGGAGTTGGTAACTGCAGTCGAAGGAAAAAAACTTTATTCGAAATCTTCAGCCTCACTTTTAAGCCTCCCTCAACCTGCCCCCCGTGGCGCAGAGGCTCCAAAGCTCTGTGCTCGCAAACCCCCGTAGGCTATCTAATTGTGAGTCAGTTCGGATGTGCCAGGAAATGGGTCGGCACATAACCCCCCCCCCCCCCCCCCCCCAGAACCGGTGATACACCCCCCATGTCCACAGTCTGGGCCAGAACCTGCTTGGGAGGTTGGCCTCTGCGCCGAGGTACCGGAAACTCGGCCGGTTGCACCAGGTCCACATGGGCCGGTTTGAGGCGGTCCACCGTGAAAACCTCCTCTTTCCCCCCAACGTCCAGCACGAACGTGGACCCGTTGTTCCGGAGCACCATAAACGGCCCCTCGTATGGCCGCTGCAGCGGTGGCCGATGCCCGGCCCTTCGTACAAACACAAACTTACAGTTCTGTAGGTCTTTGGGTACGCAGGTCGGGTGCCGCCCGTGCTGTGAAGTGGGTATGGGGGCCAGGTTACCGAGCTTCTCGCGTAGTCTGCCCAGGACTGCTGCGGGATCTTCCTCTTGCCCCCGTGGGGCTGGTAGGAACTCCCCGGGGACGACCAGGGGCGCGTCGTATACCAACTCGGCCGACGAGGCGTGCAGGTCGTCCTTGGGCGCTGTGCGGATGCCGAGTAGGACCCAGGGAAGCTCGTCCACCCAGTTGGCCCCTCGCAGGCGGGCCATGAGGGCCGACTTCAGGTGACGGTAGAAACGCTCCACTAGCCCGTTCGACTGTGGGTGGTAGGCAGTGGTGTGGTGCAGCTGAGTCCCCAAAAGGCTGGCCATAGCTGACCACAGGCTGGAGGTGAACTGGGCGCCTCTGTCGGAGGTAATGTGGGCTGGTACTCCAAAGCGAGATATCCAGGTGGCGATCAGGGCTCGGGCGCAAGATTCGGAGGTGGTGTCGGTGAGCGGGACCGCCTCTGGCCATCTTGTGAACCGGTCCACAATAGTCAGGAGGTGCCGCGCTCCGCGCGACACTGGCAGGGGGCCCATGATATCCACATGCATGTGGTCGAAACGCCGGTGGGCGGGATGGAACTGCTGCAGTGGGGCTTTGGTGTGCTGCTGCACCTTGGCCGTCTGGCAGTGCATGCACATTTTGGCCCATTCACTGACCTGTTTGTGGAGTCCGTGCCAAACGAACCTGCTGGGAACCATCCGGACAGTCGTCCGGATGGAGGGATGCGCCAAGTTATCAATGGAGTTGAAAACGCGGCGCCGCCAGGCTGTCGGGACGACGGGATGGGGCTGGCCGGTGGCGACGTCACAGAGTAGGGTCCTCTCACCCGGGCCCACGGGGAGGGCCTGGAGCTGCAAACCGGAGACTGCGGTTCTGTAACTCGGAATCTCCTCATCCGCCTGCTGCGCCTCCGCCAGTGCCTCAAAGTCTACTCCTTGGGAAAGGGCATGAACGGTAGGGTGAGAGAGCGCATCCGCCACGACATTGTCCTTACCCGAGACGTGCCGGACATCCATCGTGTATTCAGAGATGTAGGACAGGTGGCATTGCTGGCGGGACGACCAGGGGTCGGACGCTTTCGTAAACGCAAAGGTAAGCAGTTTGTGGTCCGTGAACGCGGTGAAGGGCCAGCCTTCTAGAAAGTACCTGAAATGCTGGATTGCCAGGTAGAGCGCCAACAGTTCCCGGTCGAAAGCACTGTACTTGAGCTCGGGTGGCTGCAGGTGTTTGCTGAAAAACGCCAGGGGTTGCCAGCGACCTGCGATGAGTTGCTCCAGCACACCACCGACTGCCGTGTTTGATGCATCCACTGTGAGGGCGGTAGGGGCGTCCATTCTGGGATGTACTAGCATTGTGGCGTTCGCCAAAGCTTCCTTCGTTTGAACGAAAGCGGCAGCGGACTCCTCGTCCCAGGTAATGTCCTTGCTCGGACCCGACATCAGGGCGAACAGGGGGCGCATGATCCAGGCAGCTGAAGGGAGGAAGCGGCGGTAGAAATTGACCATACTTATGAATTCCTGAAGGCCTTTGATCGTGGTGGGTCGGGGAAAGTGGCGGACCGCATCTACCTTAGCGGGCAGAAGGGTTGCCCCGTCTTTAGTAATCCTGTGGCCCAGGAAGTCAATGGTATCAAGTCCGAACTGGCATTTGGCAGGGTTGATTGTAAGACCGTACTCACTCAGTCCGGCGCAGAGTTGACGGAGGTGGGAGAGATGCTCCTGATGACTGCTGCTGGCTATGAGGATGTCATCCAAATAGATGAAAGCGAAGTCCAGGTCCTGTCCCACCACGTCCATTAACCGCTGAAACGTCTGTGCGGCATTCTTCAGGCCGAACGGCATGCGGAGGAACTCGAAAAGGCCAAACGGGGTGATGAGAGCCGTTTTGGGGACGTCGTCAGGATGCATCGGGATTTAATGGTACCCTCGGACGAGGTCTACCTTGGAGAAGATCCGTGCGCCGTGCAGGTTTGCTGCAAAGTCCTGAATGTGCGGCACAGGGTAGCGGTCCGGTGTGGTAGCCTCGTTCAGCCTGCAGTAGTCGCCACACGGTCTCCAGCCTCCCGACGCTTTGGGCACCATGTGCAGGGGGGAGGCCCATGGGCTGTCGGACCACCGGATGATCCCCAATTCCTCCATCCTCTGGAACTCCTCCTTCGCCAGTCGGAGCTTGTCCGGGGGAAGCCGCCGAGCGCGGGCGTGGAGGGATGGTCCCTGAGTCAGGATGTGGTACTGTACACCGTGTCGGGGCATGGCCGCTGTGAACTGCGGTGCCAGAACCGATGGGAAATCCGCCAGGGCCCTGGTGAAGTCATTGTCGGACAGCGTGATGGAGACGAGGTGAGGGGCTGGCAACTGGGCTGCACCCAGGGAGAACGTCTGAAAGGTCTCGGAGTGTACCAGTCTCTTCCTGGGCAGGTCGACCAGTAGGCTGTGAGCCCACAAAAAATCCGCACCCAGAAGCGGTTGGGCTACGGCGGCCAGTGTGAAGTCCCACGTGAACTGGCTGGAGCCGAACTGTAGCTGCACCTGACGGGTGCCATAGGTTCTTACTGTGCTGCCATTCACGGCCCTCAGGGGGAGCCCCGGTGCCCTGCTGCGGGTATTGTAACTCGTCGGAGGTAAAACGCTGATCTCAGCCCCAGTATCGACCAAAAACCGACGTCCCGACCTTCTATCCCACACATACAGGAGGCTATCCCGATGGCCAGCCACCATAGCCATCAGCGGTGGCTGGCCCTGGCGTTTCCTGGGAACTTGGAGGGTGGGCGACAACGGCGGGCTTCTGCGCCCCACTGCTGTTGGTAGAAGCACCAGTGTTCATTCGGCCGGGGGTTGGCGGGCTCTGCGGCCGGGCCTGGACTGGTTTGCTGCCGGGACCGTGGCTGGGAGATCTGTGTGATAGACGCCCCGCTCACCTTTCTGGCGTTCCACAGCAAGTCCGCCCGGGCTGCCACCTTCCGGGGGGGGGGGGGGGGGTCACTGAAATCCGCGTCGGACAGCAGCAGGCGTATGTCCTCGGGCAGCTGCTCCAGGAATGCCTGCTCAAACATGAGGCAGGGTGTGTGTCCGTCGGCGAGAGACAACATCTCATTCATTAAAGCCGATGGAGGTCTGTCGCCCAAGCCATCTAGGTGCAGTAAACGGGCAGCCCGCTCGCGCCGTGAGAGTCCGAAAGTCCTGAGGAGCAGGGCTTTGAATTCCGTGTACTTGCCGTCTGCCGGGGGCGACTGTACGAACTCCGCGACCTGGGCCGCTGTGTCCTGGTCGAGGGAGCTCACCACGTAGTAGTAGCGGGTGTCTTCTGAGGTGATCTGGCGAACGTGGAATTGGGCTTCGGCTTGCTGGAACCATAGGTCCGGGTGCTGTGTCCAGAAACCCGGCAGTTTCAACGAAACCGTATGAACAGAGGCGGCGTCGGTCATTTCTGGTCCAAAAATCGTTTGGACCGTCGGGGTCACCAATTGTAGCGGTGTGCTACACACAGCGCTAAAATTACGACACGGAGTCGGTAACTGCAGTCGAAGGAAAAAAACTTTATTCGAAATCCTCAGCCTCACTTTTAAGCCTCCCTCAACCTGCCCCCCGTGGCGCAGAGGCTCCAAAGCTCTGTGCTCGCAAACCCCCGTAGGCTATCTAATTGTGAGCCGGCTCGGATGTGCCAGGAAATGGGTCGCCACAGTTTCTTCTTTTTCTTTGTTACTGTGTATATTAATCAAAATCGCTTCTTTGTTTTGTTAAAAGTAGGAATGCTTCTTTGTTGCGAGAGAGTGCTGGAAGCTTGTTTGGGTTAAAATTTACTGATAACGAGAATTGTATTCCTTTGTAAACCAATTGGGATTAATGTTGTTCTTTCTTCTGAGTCTATATGCTATTGTTGGCGAGTTTTGGGGGAGATAGGTGTGAGGGGGTGAGAGAGAGAGGATGTGATGCTGTAAAGTGAGTAAGGAACGGACCCCAAGCCGGGGTCTGAGGCCAGGAGGTACCCCGAAGAGAGGAGACGAAGAGAGATGTGCTTGGTTGACCATTACGGGTGGTCCTGAGCTGCGAGTCGAGGAGTTCGGAGGGGATCGAATGGTGGCCAGAAGACTTCAGTAATGGAGCTCCAACGGTTGTGCACAAAGTGGTTTGGACTTAAGTTTGGTGCCTTTTTTTAATTTTCTTTTTCTTCATGTATATGTATCGTTATTAATTACTTAGTTATAGTAATCTTTATAAATGGTGATCATTTAATCGCATATGGTGTCCTGTCTGTTTTTTTGGCAAGGCGGGACATCACACAGCATCCACACAAGCTGATTACCCAGTTTGGTGGGGCTGAAGGCTGCTCCCCCTAGACGAGAATGAGCTGAGCGAGCCTGAGGCGACCCAGGGGGTTACATATGGGACAGCCAAACCTAAATGATTTCTACTTCAGTGATGGAAACCTAAATATATTCCTTAATGAGCTAGAGACTAAGGTTTCTGGAAATATCAGCATGTGATACTAAATCTGTTGATAGTCTGGTATGATAGTGATGATAGAGAGGGGAAATGATAGGCCATGAAACTGAAAATTGTGGTGGAGTATAATTGCTGCTGATGGCCAACAGATTGGATGTCCAATTCTGATCCTTGAAACTTCTTTGCAGTCTGCACCATTTAGCATAGTGGTAGTGCCACTGCTAAGATAAGATTTTCCCTCCACAAAGATTGTGATTTGGTCAATCCTACCAATACAGACAAGTTCTCCCTTTACATTAGAGACCTGAGCCAGAGACTATTGCACAGAGGAGTACCAGGGAACAGATCTCAAAGTTTGTCTATTGATTTATTTAGCAATACCACACTGAGTAGCCCTTCCAGCCCATAGAGCCCCAAGCTAAAATAGCATCACTCTACACTACCATGGCATTGAATCTCAATCCTCCTGCCATTTCTGCGACCAATAGGTTTTTACCTCTTGTTGATTCCTTTCAAACCAACAGCAAATACAATCTAGTAAATGCCTTTTGGTACTTGGTCAGCTTAGTCAAACGTGATGTGACAGAACCACTCACAGTGATGAATAATGATGTCCCTGACCCAATGTACACTGTGTGATGTGACTGAACCACTCACAGTGACGGATAATGATGTCCCTGACCCAGTGTACACTGTGTGATGTGACGGAACCACTCACGGTGACGGATAATGATGTCCCTGACCCAGTGTACTCTCTGTGACTTTGCCACTCTGAGAGTTTCCTCTAACTGGTGTTCCATATGGAGAAATACTGATTCATTTTTTTGAGGCAGAAAGTAAACATAATCAACAGAAGGTTTTCTTGCCCAAACCTTTCTCTACCTCATGACATTTCATGAAATCATGAGTCAGTGTTGAGAATGCCCAGTGCTGTTCCCTTCCAAAAATACACCATTGGTGCATTTGACTTACTTCATTAATTTCCTACTCAACAGTAATTGGCAGATAAAATTACAACTTTGGCAGGTAGAGATTGCAAAAATAAGTTGGCAAGAAATTCCCCTTTAGTCACTAACACCAAATACATGTGAGAGTATTGACCACCTGCTACAATCACAATTGGTTCCAAGATTTTCAGGACTTGTGGGCTATGAGACTTGGCAAAAGATTGGGATTGATAGATGTTTAATCAATTGAAGTTTGAGAAGGAAGGAAGATTGAGCATAAGAACATTGAATAGCTGATTGATGGAGTCATTGGGATATCCAAGAACAGCTGGGCAAAAGAGATGGTACAATGCTGCTGGAAGTATGTTATCTATTTGTTGCAGACAATATGAGATCACATGGTCAGCTAGGGTTCAGCCAAGCACTAAATTTGTGACTATTCTGCTCCAGTGTGGAAAGTGGACAAAGAGAACTGTGGAATATGTCATCAAAGCACAGCATTTATGGCTGAACATCATAAAAGTAGTTAGACTCTAATGTGAAGATGTTAATGGAAAGGTGCTAGCAAACATCTGTTACTGCCTGGAAAATAAAACGATGTTCCACAGAGGTAGCTGACTTGAATCTACTTCAGTGAAGAACAGTAGCTATCAATAGGGCTGCTGTGTGTTAACAACTTTCATTTCCTGACACTATACCAAATTGTCTTCAATATCAAATATAAATAAGGATTATTAAACTTTGAACTTGCTCTGCTCCTCCACTCATGTAAAATAAAGAGAACTGAAATTTCATTTCCATGGACATTGAAAGACCGATATGCCTGGGTATGTACTGATCAACAAATAAAGACTTAATAGGCATAACTGAAATGGACTGAGAAGAGCTAGAAAAGAAAAGCCTGCCTTAGTAGACAGTAGCTGCTTTAAACTGAGGACTCTGCCTGTTGTCAGATTAATTTTCCATGCAGCTAATTCAACAATTCTTGCAATGAACTCCAAGAATTCATGAAATCTGAGAAAGGTAAATCATAATTTTTAAACCAGTTATCTTGCCAAAAAATGTGCTGCATTATGGTGCACAATGGTTCAGTAATCTCTTTATTAAAACCATCAACCCATTTTCAAACATATTTCCATTTGCTGTCATATCCTATTATCAGCAGATGACTCATTTAGAATTCAGGCAAATACTGCAGACAAATGCAGAGATCCATTCCTTACCTGAATTTTTACTCTGGGAAACCTACCATAAATTCCAGAAATGGTAAAGTATGAATTTCTCCCACATTGCCATCCAGTAACGGTAACCATCATGCTATACGGCTATTCACCAGCAAACGCAATCCACATTTTATTTCTGCTTCCATTCACAAGTATTAGGTCAGCACTTCTCAATGGAAATCACAGACTTATCATGGAGAACAGTGGCATTTCTCTTGAAATTATATTACATGTCCCAACATTCACATATGATACATGACTGAATTTTCAATACAGTATTTTTCAAAAGGACAATTGGGAAGCATATGCCTCGGAGAAGACATTGACACATACAACAGACCTGCTGGTATTCTTCATCTTGGATCCAAAGCAGCTGGCATTGAGTTTCTCCACCCTGAACTCTATCTGGTATAACTTTGCCCGTTCGCTTTAGGTGTCTATATTTTGTAGTATTAATATATAATGTGCATTTTATTGCTTTACCTGATTTTCTGTGCAATTGTGTTGAATTTTTTAAAGTTTTCATCCAGTTTTTACTTCAAACATGACTGAGTGTGATCTTCCATGACGTGGTCATATCATCTACCTGTACTCATTGCTTCCTTCTGCAGTTTACAATGCCCAGTAAGTAGCATCTGCAAAACTAGTGAGAAAATTTTCTTTTAAGTGTACGATATACCTGCAATAGATAGGTAGATACCCAACAAGTAATAATGGAAATATTTTACAAATCAGATTACAATCTTTTCATTTACTATCATTCTTTTCTACCTCCCACAGAATCGTCACTTTTTTTTAGTCCAGAATATTACTGAATAATTGTCTGAATTCAAACCTATACCTATGTTATTTCCAATACAGATGATTTAACATTCCAACATGAATGCTTCAGATGGTTCCCACTGTTTGTGTTACTGGAGCAAACAACCACAGTGGAAGATTCAAGTAGGGAGACCTGCATCCAGGAAAGAAATATTGCAATATTTATAACAAAAAAAATTCTGCCAAAATTATCAGACTCAATGTCAGAAACATATATATTATCATTGACATTTGACATGAAATTTGTTACTTTGTGGCAGCAGTACAGTGCAAAGATATTAAAATCTATCAATTATGAAAATAAATAAAAGTGTAAAGGAAGGAATAATGAGGTAGCATTCATGGCTTCACGGACTATTCATAAATATAATGGTCAAGGGAAAGAAGTTGTTCCTAAATTACTGAGTGTGGGTCTTCAAGTTCCAGTACCTCCTCTTTGATGGCAATAACAAGACGATGGCATGTCTTGAAAGATGAGGGTGCTTAATTATGAATACTCTCTTCTTGGTCCACCGTCCCTTGAAGATGCCATTGATGGTGGGGAGGGCTGAGCCCAAGATGGTTGAGTCTATAACTCTCTGTAGTCTCTTGCAATCCTGAGAATAGGAGGCTCCATACCAGGCTGAGATGCAACCAGTCAAAATGCTCTCCATTATATAACTGTAGAAATTTACTACATTCTTTGGTGACGTACCAAATCTTCTCAAATTCCTAATGAAATATAAATGCTGATGTGCCTTCTTCATGATTGCATCAATGTACTGAGCCCAGGATAAATCCTCAGAGTTGCTGAGGCCCAGGAACGTGAAGCTGTTTACCCATTCCACTGCCAACTTTAAATGGGAACTGGAGTGTGCTCATCCAGCTTCCCCGTCTTGAAGTCCACAGTGAAGTCCTTCATCTTGTTGCTGTTGAGTGCGAGGTTATTTTCACAACAAACCCCAACCAGCCAATCTAGAGTATCTCACTCCTGTAAGCCTCCAAGGATTCTACCAACAACACTGGTGTTATCACTGAATTTACAGTATAGATGGTATTTGAGTTGTGCTTAACCACACAGCATAGAGAGAGTAGAGCAGTGGACTAAGTGCACCTTCTTGAGTTGTGCCTGTGCTGATAGTGAAGAGGAGATATTACTACCTATCCATAATGACCGCGGTCTCTCAATAAGGTTGAGGATGCTGACGGCTCAGTTTTGAAACTTGATTATTAATATCGAGGAAATGATGGCGTTGAATGCTGACTTGTGGTTGATAAACAGACACCTAATTATCTTCATATTTTTGCTTTTGTTACATGCAAAGGATAATTCCATTTGAAATTATCACTCATATTTACGTATAGGCACTTTAATTGAACAAATGTATGCAGCTATCTATATAAGCACAGCTTGTTTTAATTACCAAAGGAATATGATGTAAAATTCAATACTATTCTGCACTAAATAAGCCACACATTTGTAAAGATAATCGGTAAAATACATATTTTATTTCTACAGATATTTTGAAGGGAATCACTATATTGCTTTCAATTTCCATTGGCACGCATGACTTGAATTCTTTACATTACCAACGAGGCAAACTTGTTCAGTGATGTAGTGCTGGCTTTTCAACACAAAATTTACCATAGTGTATCAAACACTCCCACAGGTTTTTCTGGGCAACCGGTTTAATTGTTTTAAAATGCACTGCAGATTTGTCTGACCTAATTAAATTTTGCAAATTAGTATGATCTGCTGATGCATTGAAGAAAAAGGATATTTTGAAAAAGATAATGCAAGTTGAATTTCAAAACTTTCACAAGGTTACAATGAAACTGAGCTCTGTGGTGACTGTAGTTTAAGTAATACCGGATCAATTTGGCTAGAAAATCCATAAGATACAGCACTCGGCACTAATTTAACCATTGACTTAGTGGGAATTTCATTCACACTAGGAAATTTGTTCCAGCATTAAGATCTTCAAAATTATGTCAATAGCAACACATTGCCAAATATTAATCTCTGGCATGATTTTCAGTCTCATAGGTCTAAAATCTGCTGTCAATTTTAATTACAAAACACATCAGTTTTCATTAAATTTGTTTTCCTAGAAATAATGAAATTAAAAGGCCTTAGGTTCGAGCTGTATACCACAGTAGTGCAGTGGTTAGCACGATGCTGTTACAGCTCAGGGTGTTGGAGTTTGGAGTTCAGTCCTGGCATTCTCTGTAAGAAGTTTGTTTGCCTTTGTACATCCTCCCCATGGAATGTGTGGCTTTCCAAGCATTTACAGTTTAATGTGTTGATTTATCAGTGTAAATTGTCCTGCAATTAGACTAGGGTTAAATCAGTGGGTTGCTGGTGGCATGGCTCGAAGGGCTGTTCCAAGTTGTAAATCTAAATAAATAAATAAACTGGCTAGGCTGCTCCACAATTCTGTGGTCCCACTGCTTACTCTAAAATCTCCACAGCACAGCATGAGCAGGTAAATTCTACAATTTTATTCAGGGGAACTTGCAATAAGATTATGACCTTCATGGGTCTTTTCAAAACAATGTTGTTTTAGCCCAAGTAAAAGTAGAAAAAATGGCTAAACTTTAACCAAACTTCATTGTTGCCAGATGTGAGGCCTATGGTAGCCATTCTTCCAGGCCTTATACACAACAGGGAGAATAAGAAAGGAGCTCAGATCTTCATTCCACACACTTCCCTTGACTGCTGATTATCTCAGCATCTGATTGGCCACAAGTACTGAATATAAGACCACAGAAACCTAGCAATCAAATTTGAATCAACTAATCATCCTTTGCATCTGATTCCCTTGTGTCTTTGCTGCTCCTGAACATTGTTTCAGGAAGTCTGCATTCTGGCAGGGGGATATCTATTAAGTTGTAGTGAAGGAAGCTACAGTTGGTCTTTGATTTGACTCCTGGCATCCTGGATCTAAAAAAGAGATTGACTTCAGGCTGGTACTGGTAGCAGCATTTTGGGATGATTGGCTAACAAGACAGGAGAAGAGAGATCTTAATGGGATAATAAGCATTGCCATCTTGAGATGGGCAGTAAAATGATGTTCCCCAGTTGCTGATCCTCCTGAGACAAGTGACTTGGCACTCCTAATAATTACTAGGAGAATGGATAGTTCGTCTGCTGTGACACCTGCAAAGGACTTTAAAAATTGAGGTTCTGAACCATGTGGGTGCAGCCTAAACTTCACTAGAGGCTGAGCCTCCAATGCAGCATTCAGAAGGTGGTCAAATTCTGCCTGAGCTGTGATGAAGACTGAGTCAAAGGTGCCAGACAGATCCTGATGGGTGGGTCAGCTAGTTGTCAATGGAACTAGTTACCAATTTAGACATAGAAGATATCGTCTACAGGCTCAGCATAAGCTGAGGTGGCAGCTGAACTCCTTTATGCAGCTTGTCTTTTCATGTGTACTTCATTAGCTTGACAATACACTGTAGCAATGTAAAAGGTGGACAAAATTGAAAAAGGTGAATACAAGACCGGATGTGTTATACTTAAATGTGCACTGTACACAGAATAAGATAGATGAAGTTGTCATACAGTTCCAGATTGGCATGTATGATGTTGTAGGCATCACTGAATCATGGCTGAAAGAACATTATTGCTGTGAGTTTAACATCCTAGGATACACATTATATCAAAAGGACAGGTAGGAAAGCAGAAGGGGTGGCATTATTCTGTTGGTGAAAAATCAAATCAAATCATTAGAAAGAGGTGACATAGGGTCAGAAGGTGTTGAACCATTATGGATAGAGCTAACAAACTGCAAGGGTATAAAGATTCTGATGGGAGTTGCATACAGACAGTAGTAAGGATGTGGTTTGCAAATTACAACAGGACATAGAAAAATCATGCCAAAAGGGCAACGTTACAATAGTCATGGGGAATTTCAACATAAAGGTAGATTGGGAAAATCAAGTTGGTGCTGGATTCCAGGAGGGGAGGATTTCTAGAATGTCTATGAGATGGCTTTTTAGAGCAGCTCGTGGTTGGGGGGATCAGCTATACTGGATTGGGTGTTGTACAATGAACCAGAATTGATTAGAGTACTTAAGGTAAAAGAATCATGAGGGGAAAGTGATCATAATATGATCAAATTCATCCTGAAATTTGAGAAGGAGAAACTAAAGTCATATGTATCAGTATTACAGTGGAGTAAAGGGAATTAGAGAGGCATGAGAGAGGAGCTGGTCAGAATTGATTGCAAAAGAACACTGGCAGGTATGACAACAGAACAACAATGACTGGAATTTCTGGAAGTAATTCAGAAGACACAGGATATATACATCCCAAAAAGGAAGAAGTATTCTGATGGCAAGATGACACAGATGTTGCTAACAAGAGAAGTCAAAGCTAACATAAAAACTAAAGCGAGGGCATATAACACAGCAAAAACTAGTGGAAAGTTAGAGGATTGGGAATCTTTCAAATACCAACAGAAAAGCAACTAAAAAGTCAATAAGAAGTTAAAATTGGAATATGAAAGTAAACCAGCAAATAATATAACAGAGGATGCCAGAAGTTTCTTCAGAAACATAAAGCGTAAAAGGGAGTGGAGAGTGGATGTCAACCACTGGAAAACAATGCTGGAGAGATAGTAATGTGGGGCAAGGAAATGATGAATAAACTGAATAAGTATTTTGCAACTGTCTAAACCGTGGAAGACACCCCAGAGTTTTGGAGAGATTATGGGGGTATTAGTAATAATTTTTCAAGAATCACTGGATTTTGGACTGGTTCCAGAAGAGTGGAAAACTGCAAATGTCATTCCACTCTTCAAAAAGTGAAAGAGGTTGAAGAAAGGAAATTATTGGCCAGTTAGTTAGGCGTCAGTGATTGGAAAGATGTTAGATTCGATTGTTAAGGTTGTGGTTTATGGGTACTTGGAGCCACATGATAAAATAGGCTGTAGTCAGCATGTAGTTAGTCCTGACGAAGGGTCTCGGCCCAAAACGTCGACAGTGCCTCTTCTATAGATGCTGCCTGGCCTGTTGTGTTCCACCAGCATTTTGTGTGTGTTGCTTGAATTTCCAGCATCTGCAGATTTCCTCGTGTTTGCTGTAGTCAGCATGGTTTCCCAAGGGAAAATCTTGCCTGATAATTCTGTTGGAATTCTTTGAAGAAGTAACAAGCAGTTGTAATAAGAAATAACAAGTGGTGTACTTGGATTTTCAGAAGGCCCTTGACAAGGTGCCACACGTGAGGCTGCTTAACAAGCTACAATCCCATGGTATTACAGGGAAGACTCCAGCATGGATAAAGCAGTGGCTGACTGGCAGGAGGCATAGAGTGGCAATACAGGGAGCTTTTTCTAGTTGGCTGCTGATGACTATTGGTATTCCACAGGGGTCTGTGTTGGGACCAACTATTTTTCCATTATATATCAATGATTTGGATGGTGGAATTGATGGCTTTGTTGCAAAGTTTACAGAAGATGCAAAGATAGGTGGAAGGGCAGGTGGTTTTGAGGAAGTAGAGAAACTTCAGATAACTTGGATAAAGAAGTGGCAGATGGAATACAGTGTCAGGAAGTGTATGGTCATGAACTTCGGCAGAAGAAATGAAAGAGTTGATTATTTTCAAAATGGAGCAAAAATACAAAAAAAAAATACTGAGGCAAAAAGGGACTTGGGAATCCTTGTACAGGATTCCTTAAAGGTTAGTTTGCATGTTGTGTCTGTGGTGAGGAAGGAAAATGCAATGTTAGCATTCTCAAATACAACAAAAATTTCTAACTTCATCACCCTTTCACAGGTAATGATTTCCAGACATATATATCATTCTCTAGGTGAAAAACGTTTCCTGGTCTCCCCTCTGATCCTTCTACCTATTCACATATCTCCTCTGCTGTATAGGCCCTACAGGTTCGTATACTCACTATCACCCTTGTACTGCCATTTTTCCCCTCAAAATGCATTGCCTCTCAATTCTTGAACCAACAGTTCTAATCCATTAAATACTCTCTATTTTAGTAGTAGCAGCCTGCCTGAGTCTAGAGCAAGATGTTCACAAATCTGATGCTGGATTTCAAACCAAACTATTAACAATTCCTTTCCTGCACAGATGCTGAATTCCACCAACAGTTATTTTCACTTCGGATCTCAGCACCTGCAATCTCTTGTGTCTTCATTTACAATTTTGTTCCCGATTTTTAGCATAATACTTTGAGCAGATATTTCAATATAATTTCAATGGCAGTCTGTAAATGCGGATCTGACATTTCCCAGAGAGGATAATTTTAATTCCGAGAGGTCATTTATTAATCTATTAATATTATGACTTAACCTGTCAATTTTACTACACCAGTATTTAATTTAGCTACCTAAATAACTATATTGTTTGTTGTTAAAGTGGTGTGGAGTTATAGAAAATTATTTAGACTTTGGAATGAATAATTTATGACATACTAATTTTCAAGAAAGAGATTTCTTCAATGCTCTGATTGAAGATGAGCAAGGGATTAGTTCCCAGTGTCCTGACCAGTTTTTAGACGAAATAACAAGAGTCCAGTTCACAGGCTCATTATTGTTTTTGAGACCTTCTTTTGTCAGATTGACTGCTCAGTCATCTACATTTTAACAACTACATTTCTTAAAGTCATTTCATTTTGAATCCTACACAGCATCCTGAGATTATGCTGGCATTTCTTCCTTATTTGTTAAATATTGAAATAATGTAAGATTCAACAGCAGAGCAAGAACTTTAAAAATACATACAATCAATCCATATGTATAAAACAAACTAAACAAGACAGTTATAATAATGTATTCTATAATGATGCATATTTAAAATAAACTGATTCTTTTCATAATGACCTTTCATTTTTTTTTATGCTGGAAATGAATAGATGACTATAAACAATTCCATGTGATGTAATCTCTATAAATATCAATGTAATTATATTAATTTCCATTTTCATATACAGGATCTCCAAATTCACATCAAGAAAATTGATAGAATGATACTAATTCAGAGGTTCAGAGAATCATACAACATAGAAAAAAATCTCTCTTCATCCAACTCATCCATGCCAGCCAAAATGCCTATCAATGTTTTTCTCAACTTCCTGCATTTGGCCCCTATCCCTCTAAGTCTTTCCTATCCTCACACTTGTCCAAATGTCTTAAAGATCATAATTTTACCTGCCTCCTCTGGCAGCTTGTTCAGTATATCTACCACTTGGTGAGTGAAAAACCTACCCCTAAAATCCCCTTTAAGTCTTACCCTTCTCACCTTAGACCCATGACCTCTAGTTTAAATGTTCCTACCCTGGAAAAAATAATGTAACTATCAACTCTGTACATGTCCCTCATAATTTTATAAACCATTATAACCTCAGCTTTCTATCCTCCAGAGAAGACAGCCAAGCCCTCCTGATCAGGCAACTTCCATGTGAATCTTTTCCCAACTCAATGCCCAGCCAATAAAGATATGTGTATCATATACTTCTTCAGCACTCTTTTGCCCTTCAAAGTTGCCTTCAAGGAACAATGTACTTATACCCTGAAGTATCACTGTTCAACAATACTTCTCAGAGCCCTGTCATTCTCTATATCTGTCCTACCCTGATTTAACTTCCCAAAATGAATCATTTTTACTAGTCTGAGTTAAATTTCATCCACTATTTCCTTGCACGCTTCCCCTGTTCCTGTTGTAACCTTAGTCACCTTCTCCACTGTCCCTAAGCCATCGATATTGGTGTCATCTACAAACTTACTAACCATGGCACCTGCATTTTCTACCAATTTCATTAATATGTGATGAACCAGCACTGATCTCTGAAAAACATCACTGAGATACAGTCCTTTACAAGCACTCTCATCCTCCAACCATGAAGCCAAATTTGTATCTAATCTGTTACCTTACCCTTGAATCTCATATATTCTAACCTTATGGAACAGCCAACCCTGCAGGACCTTCTCAAATCTGGAGAGGTAATTTCATTGGAGAATGTTTGCTGGATCCAACAGAAGAGTGTAGATTGTTGTAAGCTGCTAATAACTGTATCTCTCAGCTCGCAGGATGTCATTCTTTCCATTCACTGATATGAATAATTAGTAAACTGTAATGTGACTAAAAATGTGGTCAATAATTTTGTTGAAAATGATATTTTACAAAGTTGTACATGGTCTCAAAAATATTAATTTTAATTCACAGTGTTACGTATTCAGACAACAATAAATATATGAGTTCGGCAAGGGTTTCTTATAACAGACAACACGTTTATTAAACACAGAAAACAAACCCCCCTAAAAGTAAACAAACACTACCGTAACCGGGAACAGCTGCTGAGCGGCAGCCCAAACAGTTCTTAAAGTGATATTGCAAAAACAGTTCTTAAAAGTGGCATTGCCAAAAACAGTTCTTAAAAGTGGTATTGCCAAAAACAGTTCTTTAAAGTGGTATTGCCAAAAGTTCGATATGCTCACGGTCCACTTTAAAAAGGAGAGACTTTATAGGACGATTTAGGTTCTCTTTCACGTCGCTTGGCTCCGATCCCCGACGTTGAACTTCCCACGAAGAATTTACGAAACAGAACGGCTTAAAGGCACTGACCTTTCCTTCCTCACTATCCTTAATCCTTTCTGGTAAACCCAGGGATTAACACGAAGATAGTCAACGAAATCCTTCCAAATAAGGATCAAACAAAGGTCGCCCCCGTTTCACCATAGAAAGCGATTCTCCTCGATCCTTAACTTCCGAACTTCCAATCTTCACTCTCCACTAATTTTCTTCGAACTAGCAGAATCGTAAAGAACTTGCTGGCAATGACCTTTTAAACTTTAGGCATTAAATAAAAACTTCATCCTTCAACTAAACTGCGTCATAACTTAAAACACGCAGTGGCATGAAGTCAACCTGGCAAATCCAGCCACGAACTGCCCCTCCTCACAGGGTGGGGTCTACCTTTTATAACCTGTAAAAAAAACCATCACATGATCTCTACTGGTGGGAAAATGACGTCATTCCACCATCACAAGACCATCACCTCAAGTCCAGTACAGCTTCAACCCCAGTCACATGACAAGGGCACCACTGTCATGTGTCACGAGTACGTAACACCTCCCTCCAAAAAAACATTTTTAGTCTGACAAGAACAAAAATTTTTAACAATTGCTTACAAGAAAAACAAAGGTATAAATTTTATAACATATACAATAAACAACACCATCATATAACAGCTTATAACTCACAATACAGTAGGAGTGTTACAATTGAAAAAAAACACTCCATTAAAAAAAATTACAGTGTACATTCAACATCGAGATAGACAATCAGCAACCACATTATCTTTACCTTTAATATGAGTAATCACAATATTGTACTCTTGTAACATCAAACTCCAATTTAATAATCTTTTGTTTTTGTTTTTCATCTTACTCAGAAAAACTAAAGGATTATGATCAGTGTAAACAATAAGTGGTTTTTGAGTTGTACTAACATATACCTCAAAATATTCCAAAGCTAAAACAAGAGATAACAATTCTTTCTCTATTGTCGAATAATTTCTTTGATGCTTATTAAATTTCTTAGAAAAGTAAGCTACTGGATGATCAACCTCATCACCCTCATTCCTTTGCATTAATACTGCTCCCGTAGCCTCATCACTAGCATCCACAGCCAATGAAAAAGGTTTCCCAAAGTCAGGTGCCTTAAGCACAGGTTGTTGACATATCATTGTTTTCAATTTTTCAAATGCTTCTTGACAAGGCACTGACCATACAAACTTCTCATTCTTCTGCAGAAGGTTAGTTAATGGAAGGGCAACATTAGCAAAATTCTTACAAAATTTCCGATAATATCCTACCGTTTCCAAAAACCTTCTGAGAGTCTTTTTCCCCGTTGGACTGGGAATCTCTAAAATTCCCTGAACTTTTGCCTGAACAGGAGCTACCTTACCTTGACCCACAACATAACCAAGGTAAGTCACAGTGGCATGTCCAAATTCACTCTTAGCTAAATTAATAGTTAAGTTAGCTTTTGAAGGCTTTTCAAACAATTTCTCCATCGCAATAATGTGTGCTTCCCAAGTATCATTTCCTGTCACTAAATCATCAATATAAGCATCAGTATCTTTCAATCCCTGAATCACAAAGTTAATCATCCTCTGGAAAGTACCTGGGGCATTCTTCATCCCAAATGGAAGAACATTATACTCATATAACCCAGATGGAGTCACAAATGCAGAAATCTCTTTACCTCTGTCCGTTAATGGAACACACCAATACCCTTTCAATAAATCAATCTTTGTAAGGAACTTTGCTTTTCCAACTTTATCTACACAATCATCTACTCTAGAAATTGGATATGCATCTGTTTTCGTTACAGCATTCACCTTCCTATAATCTGTACAAAACCTAATACTACCATCTGGCTTTGGCACCATAACACACGGCGAACTCCAATTCGAGTTAGAATGTCTAATGATATTATTCTCTAACATATATTCAATTTCTTTCTCAGCAAGTTCACATTTTTCCATGTTCATCCTATATGGATGTTGTTTAATAGGTTTGGCATCCCCAACATCTACATAATGTGAAGCTATAGTAGTCCTTCACGGAACATCTGGAAACAACTCCTTATATTTAAAAATCAACTCCTTCATCTGTTGTCTCTGCTCTAACTGTAAATGTGCTAATTTTTCATCAATATTTTCCGGAATGGTTGAATTTGGTAATTTAACAGAAACAATGTTGGATTTAGAAAGAAAGTCAGATGAATCATCTATCATGTTCCTAGTTAAATCAAACTCACTCTCACTAACCACAACAGTCACAGTATCAGATTGTTTCTCAAAATATGGTTTCAACATATTTATATGGCAAAGTTGTGTTGACCTTCTACGATCTGGAGTTTTTACCATGTAATCCACATCATTGATTTTAGACACAATTTCATAAGGACCATGAAATCTAGCTTGTAAAGGATTTGTCTGCACTGGGAAAAAAACCAACACCTTATCTCCAGGCTTAAACATCCTCATCCTAGCTTCTTTATCATACCAAGTCTTCATTTTCTCCTGAGCCAACTTTAAATTTTCCTTAGCTAAGCTACAAGCTTTATGTAACCTGTCCTTAAATTTCAACACATAGTCCAACAAATTAGTGTGTACTTCCTTACTAATCCACTGTTCTTTCAATAAAGCTAAAGGTCCTCTAACTCTATGCCCAAACACAAGTTCAAATGGACTAAAACCTAAAGATTCCTGTACCGATTCCCTTACTGCAAATAAAAGTAAGTTTATACCCTCATTCCAGTCACTTTCATTTTCCACACAAAATGTCCTAATCATATTCTTGAGGGCAGAATGAAACCTCTCCAAGGCACCTTGCAACTCTGGATGTATGCAGACAAAGTGATTTGCTTAGCTCCCAATTTATAAACTATCTGTTGAAACAATCCAGACATAAAATTACTGCCTTGATCAGTTTGTATCTCCTTAGGCAGTCCAAAATAAGTAAAAAAATTTATAAGGGCCTTTGTCACAGTTTTAGCTTTTATATTCCTAAGTGGTACAGCCTCTGGAAACCTAGAAGAAGTACACATGATAGTCAACAAATACTGATAACCAGTTTTTGTCTTTGGTAATGGACCAACACAATCTACAATAACTTTAGAAAATGGTTCACCAAATGCTGGGATAGGTTGTAATGGAGCTACTGGTGTAACCTGATTTGGTTTACCCACAATTTGACAAGTATGGCACGTTTTACAAAACATCACCACATCTTTTCTTAGACCAGGCCAGTAAAAATGTTTTAAAATCTTGTCCACAGTTTTCCTTACCCCTTGATGTCCACCTAAAGGCACACCATGAGCTAAAGTCAAAATCTCATTTCGATAAACTTTTGGAACAACTACCTGGTAAACAACATTCCAATCCCCACTTGCAGGAATTGTAGGTGATCTCCACTTCCTCATCAACACTCCTTTTTCCAAGTAATATCCTACTGGTACCTTATCAATTTCACTATCTAGTAAAACCTGCTCTCTTAATTTTATAATCTCAGAGTCTCTATTCTGCTCCGCTATCATCTCCTTCCGAGACAAAGATAAATCTTTATAGTCAGACTTACTCCCAGAATCTTGTTCAAACAACGAAGATAAGAAAGTCTCTGACACATCTTCAAAACTCGAATCCTGAGTTGAACAGTCCTGAGTAACAACCTCATTCTGCACATCAATCTTTTTAGCCATAGCTCTAGTCACAACACAGGAAGAACCTGTGTTAGAATTCAACTCTGGTTCCTCTGACTCCATTGTCAAATGCACTTCAGGAAAAACTTGTCCACCTGCCAAGTCATTACCTAACAATAAAGAAATACCCTTCACAGGTAAGCTATGCTGTAATCCTACTTTAACAAATCTTGTAACTAACCCTGACTTTAAATTCACTTTATATAAATGTACAGGCATAAAATCACTTCCAACACCTCTTATGTAATTTACCTCACCAGTATCAGACTCTTCATTAAACTTCAACACACTGTCTAACATCAGTGATTGAGAAGCACCAGTATCCCTAAGGATTTTTATTGGCACCAGAGTAGATCCTTCCTTCAAGGATACAAACCCTTCAGTTATAAAATGATCATATCCCTTTCTAACTTGGTCGGACTCTAACAAAGCCTCATTTGTGTTTATCAAACCCTGTAACTTTACAGGTGCTTCAGTATGTTGCACACAAGCATCTGGAACTGCTTCCTTCTCTTTCTTTTTCAATTTGAAACAGTTAGCTATTACATGGCCAGGCTTCTTACAATAGTTACAAGTAAGACCAAACTGTCTTTCCTTCACAGGCTTTCGTTTCTCATCAACTTTCTCATTAACCTCTGATTTAATTTCAGATTTACCTGGAATCTCCATGTTATTTTTCCTCTTAAAATTTCTGCCCTGAGGAAATTTATCCTTATGGATTAAAACATACTCATCAGCTAATCTAGCACAGTCCTGCAATTTATCAGTATCCTTCTCATTTAAGTAAGTCCTTACTTCAACAGGAATGCTTCTTTTAAATTCCTCCATTAAAATCAGCTCTCTCAATGTATCATAGTCCCCATTTACATTTTTAGAAGAAACCCATCTGTCAAAACACATAGCTTTATCATAGGCAAATTCCACATAAGTTTTTTCCACAGACTTTTTCAAACTTCTGAATCTTTCCCTATATGCTTCTGGGACTAACTCATATGCGTTTAAGATATGCTTCTTTACAATATCATAATCAATTGCTTGCGCAGCTGTTAAAGCTGTGTAAACTTGTCGTGCTTTGCCTTTAATTACACTCTGTAACAACACTGACCATTTATCTTTCGGCCACTCTGACATCCGAGCAATAGTTTCAAAATGTTGAAAATACCTTTCCA
This sequence comes from Hypanus sabinus, assembly GCF_030144855.1. Taxonomy (NCBI): domain Eukaryota; kingdom Metazoa; phylum Chordata; class Chondrichthyes; order Myliobatiformes; family Dasyatidae; genus Hypanus; species Hypanus sabinus. The sequence continues at coordinate 48,863,159 of NC_082719.1, forward strand.
CTTCTGTTTCACTAAATGGAGGGACCAATTTAATTTCTTGACTAGCAACAAACGGTTTTTTAGAACCAGAAGACTGATTCCCAGACTTTAATTCCTCCATTGCATATGCAAATTCTCTCTTCTTTTGTTCCATCTCCAATTTACATCTCTCCAAATCAGCTTTACTTTGTTCCAATTTCATTTGTTCGATTTGCAACTGCATCTCCAGATTACTTATTTGAAACGACTCTAAAATTGATTCATCAAAAACACCCGAGACCACATAGTGTGACGCGATTTTTCTCTGTATCACAGCCTTAGATGTAGTCTGCAAAATACCTTTAAGTTGCAATCTACTAGCTATCTCAAACACCTCAGTTTTTTTCGCCTTCGCCAACACCCCCACAGCTGGCGAAGCCAGAAACTCATCAATATTCATTGCTGCTGAATACCACAACAAGCCAAACAAAAGAACCGAGTAATCCCCGTTTCCAAAACACCAATTTAAAAGTTAGCAAGCATTTAAACTCAAATGATTCAATCCCAGACGAGCCCCCATATTTAATGTTACGTATTCAGGCAACAATAAATATATGAGTTCGGCAAGGGTTTCTTATAACAAACAACACATTTATTAAACACAGAAAACAAACCCCCCAAAAGTAAACAAACACTACCGTAACCGGAAACAGCTGCTGAGTGGCAGCCCAAACAGTTCTTAAAGTGATATTGCAAAAACAGTTCTTAAAAGTGGCATTGCCAAAAACAGTTCTTAAAAGTGGTATTGCCAAAAGTTCGATATGCTCACGGTCCACTTTAAAAAGGAGAGACTTTATAGGATGATTTAGGTTCTCTTTCACGTCGCTTGGCTCCAATCCCCGACGTCAAACTTCCCACGAAGAACTTATGAAACAGAACGGCTTAAAGGCACTGACCTTTCCTTCCTCACTATCCTCAATCCTTTCTGGTAAACCCAGGGATTAACATGAAGATAGTCAACAAAATCCTTCCAAATAAGGATCAAACAAAGGTCGCCCCCGTTTCACCGTAGAAAGCGATTCTCCTCGATCTTTAACTTCCGAACTTTCAATCTTCACTCTCCACTAATTTTCTTCGAACTAGCAGAATCGTAAAGAACCTGCTGGCAATGACCTTTTAAACTTTAGGCATTAAATAAAAACTTCATCCTTCAACTAAACTGCGTCATCACTTAAAACACACAGTGGCATGAAGTCAACCTGGCAAATCCAGCCACGAACTGCCCCTCCTCACAGGGTGGGGTCTACCTTTTATAACCTGTAAAAAAAACCCATCACATGATCTCTACTGGCAGGAAAATGACATCATTCCACCATCACAAGACCAACACCTCAAGTCCAGTACAGCTTCAACCCCAGTCACATGACAAGGGCACCACTGTCATGTGTCACGAGTACGTAACAACAGATTAAGATCATTTGAATTCAAATTGACATTTAAAAGATCAATATTTAAAACATTTGTAGAAGTGGTGAGAAGTCTGCTGCTTTAAGAGACTGAGAAAAGAAAGAAGTGAAATGACAGCTGAAATGATTATATTTGAATCAACAATTACATTGATCAACTGCCTTTAAATAAAATAGATGAAAGAATGATCAAATTTTAACCTTAGGTGTTCTAACTATAAAGATTCCTGTTCTTGCGATTCACTGAGATCAAACCCAGCATGAATTATTGATGAAAGAAGTCAACAGACTCTAACCCTTGCATGTAATACCCACCAGAACTCATGCTGTGACTGTACAACTATTCTCTAACATGCCATTCACTGTAAATTTAGTGGTAGTGGCAGTTACAAGTATATTACTTTGCATTCCAATATCCTTTGGCCTTGTTGTAGTGTCTGTTTTGTTATGTGTGGCAAATATTGAAAATATGTTAACAATCAGTGCATTTACAAAGCATAGTAATTCTCTGACTGTTAAAACAAGATTTCCCATTACACAGAACAACCAGAGTAACATAATCTGAAGAATAACTTTAATATCTATTTGTAAATGAGATCATTTGAAGTTTTCTACATTAATTTTACACAATGGTTCACTGAACCCACAAACATTTTGAAGCCTCTTCCAATTGAGTATAGCAATTTGTAAGTTATGACAGTCTACAATAATTTTTCATGTTATTTAATTCATTGTATCTGAACTACACATTAACTGATTGTAATCCCAAATACTAATAGTGTAAAAACAACAGGCAGAAACACGAGTGTTTGGGGGAATAGAGAGGAAAATTTTAAGTGGGGAGAAAACTGCTAAGATCCCAAAAAAGGAATAGTGATTTTATTGCATGGTTACTTTTGGCTATGATTAATTATAATGATAGTTAAATACACTTTACAGTATTGTTTGTTGGTTCTTACTTAAAGTCAATTTTGTTACTTAATAGTTACTCTGAGTCTCTGAAATGTGAGTTGTTTTGAATAGATACTTGGAAATTTACCCTTTGAAGAGAGAGGAATCACAGGCCTTTTATGAGAATGGTACTGCGACATATTGAAAGATAAATTTGAGCCTTCCTGATGCCTTCCTCAACATCTTGGAATATGTTAATTAGACCAGCTTGAAAAAAGCCTCTAAATAATTATCATCAACGTATCACTTGTGGAACCAGATGAGCAACACACTGGACCACTTTTGCAGCACCATCAAGAGTGCTTACCATGCCTGACCACACCCGCACTTTGGAAAATCTGATCACCTGGTTGTATTTCTACTCTTTGAGTACAGGCAGAGACTGACAACTGCAGCTCCAGTAGAGAAGATCAAGAAGGCATAGACAAGGGAGGCTCAGGCGAGCTTACAGGACTGCTTTGAATCAGTGGACTGGACTCTATTCAGGGATTCATCTTTGAATCTGACTGCATATGTCACAGCTGTCACTAACTTCATTGAAACTTGTTGGGATAAGTGTGTATCTATGAGAGCATACCCAAATCAAAAGCCATGGATGAACCGGGAGATACATAGTCTGCTGAGGGCTCAATCTGTGGCATTCAAGATCCAGATGATCCAGGACTATATAAGAAGGCCAAGCACAAATTATGGAGAGAGCAAAAAAACAATTCCATTTGAGATTAGGTGGATAATCTGATGCCTGTCTGTTCTGGCAGAATTTTCAGGCAATTATGTCCTACATAGCAAAATCCAACTTCATGAATGTTTCACTCCCAGATGAGGTTAATGTCTTTTAAGCTCACTTTGAAAAGGAGAATAAAACAACCGCTAAGAGGACCCCTGCAGCACCTGAAGACCCCGTGATCTCTGCTCAGAGGCCAAAATCAGAATGTTTCCAGAGTGTGAACCATCACTAGGCAACAGGGCCCGACAGAAGACCTGAAAGGATTCTGAAAACTTGTGCCCACCAAATGGTGGGTCTGATCAGAGACATTTTTCATCTCTCATTGCTACAGCTGTAAGTTTCCACCTATTTCAAAATGGCAACAATCATACCAGTTCCCAAGAAGACCAGTGTGTGCGGTCTTAATGACTATTGTCCAGTGGCACTGACATCTACAGGGATTAAGTGCTTGTAGAGATTGATCATGGCTAGAGTCAACTGCGGCCTCAGAAAGGACCTGGACCCAATGCAGCTTGCTTGCAACCACAATAGGCCTACATCGGATGTGATCTCATTGACTCTTCATGTGGCCTTGGATCACCTGGACAATGCAAATATTTATGTCAGGCTGCTGGTTATTGATCATAGATTAGCGTTTAACACGTGCTTTCCTACAGGTCTGATCAAAGATCCAAAAACGGGGTCTCTGTACGATGCTCCGCAACTGGATCCTCAACTTCCTCCCTGGAAGACCACAGTCTGTGCGGATCGGAAATAACCTCACTGATAGTTAACATCAAGTATGTGTGCTTAGCCCGTTGCTTTAATCTCTATATACCCATGGCTCAATCATCACCTATAAATTTGCTGATGACACGATTATTGCTACCAGTATTTCAGATGCTGACAAGAAGGTATACTGAAGAGAGATACATCAGCTAGACCAGGGGTCGGCAACCCACGGCTCCGGAGCTGCATGCGACTCTTTCATCTCTGTGCTGCGGCTCCCTGTGGCTTTGGAAAATAAATGATGAGTATTTAATTAAAATGTATTTTATGTTAGTTTGTTAGTTTTTGAAATGTAATTCGGAATTTGAAGATTATGGTGATCTTGTACAATCTAAATAAAACGTGTTTTTTGTTGATATTAATATACGTCACCACTGCCAATGCCTGACACCCGCCAGTGCGCGATTTCTTTAATTTTTTGATCCAAGGTAGGCTAACTATCAAGATTTCTAAAAAAAGAAAAGTGACTGAAGAAAACAGAATGTTTAATGATACGTGGGCAGATTCATTTGCTTTCACTGCTGACGAGACTGGTTTACCGGTCTGCTTAATATGCAATGAGAAACTAGCAAACAACAAAAAGTCAAAAGTCGCAAGACATTTCCAGAATAAACACACAGCCTTCGCTCAAAAATATCCGGATGGAGATGAGAGTAAAAAAGCCGTTTTGGAACTGATGCGGAAGTTTAATCTGAGCAAAAATCATTTCAAGAAGTGGATGATCTCTGGAAAATCAACGACATATGCTAGTTTTGTTGCCGCTCAGGAAGTAGTCAGGCACGGGAAGCAGTTTACAGATGGTGAATATATAAAAGAATCTTTCATTATGATTTCAGAACATCTATTCACGGACTTTAAAAACAAGAGTGAAATTGTGCAGAAAATCAGGGATATGCCCCTCTCTGCAAAGACTATCAAAGACAGAACCATAAAAATGGCAGAAGGCATCACAAGGCAGTAAATTAAAGACATCAATTCAGCTGTGGCCTACTTGATTGCCTGTGACGAGTCTAAAGACAAAGGTGATATTGAACAAATAGCGCTGTTCTACCAGTATGTAAACTCTGCTTGGAGTCCTGTCGATCTTGGATCCACATATGTATGTGAGAAGGTGTTCTCCAACATGAACTTTATTAAAAACAAACATCACGCACGCCTCACAGATGACAGCTTGCGATCCTGTGTAAAGATGAAGGTGACGTCGTACAGCCCTGATGTGCCGACGCTGTGCGCTGAGGTCCAGGAGCAGAAATCCCATTAACCAAGTATGATAAATATTTTAATTGCCTATTATTTTACGTATATTCATATTTTCTCATTGTTCAGTGAAATAGTCCTTTTATTTTCAGGTTGACAGCTGGCTGACGTTATTTTTGGTTTGCTGCTGGCGGAAAATTTAAGTTCGGCGTTTTTCATAAATACAAGAAGGACTCAAATAGACATTGAGTATTTTACCTTCAACCCAACGTCTTTTTTCAGAGTTCAAAATGTTTTTGTTGCATGCAGAAATGTAATTTTGTTTTCTCTGCAGGAGTTCATCGATTTCATAAATGCAACACATTATAGTTTGTTTATACAGAGTATAAAGGCAAAAAAAAAATGTTGTATGCAGTGTTATTTCATTTTAAATGTCAAACTTGTTTTGTGGCTCCCAGTGTTTTCTTTTCTGTGGGAAACGGGTCCAAATGGCTCTTTCAGTGATAAAGGTTGCCGACCCCTGAGCTAGACGAATGGTGTCACAGCAACAATCTTGCACTTGTCATCAGTAAGACCAAAGAATCAATTCTGGACTTCAGAATGGTAAAAAGAGAGAACACATACACCAGTTCTCATAGAGGGATCAGAAGTGAGTGGGAAGGGTGAGCAACTTCAAGCTCCTGGGTGTCAGCATCTCTGGGGACCTATCCTGGACCCGATATATCGATACAGTTACAAAGAAGGCACAACAGTGGCTTTACTTCGTTAAGTTTGAGGAAATTTGGTACATCAACAAAGACATTCACAAATACCTACAGAGAACATTGTGACTGGCTGCATCACCATCTGGTACAGCGGGGGTGGGGGGGAACTATGGAGAATTGAAATAAGCCGCAGAAAGTTGTAAACTCAGCCAGCTACACCCTGGGCTCTTGCAACTCCAGCATTGAGGACATATTCAAAAGATAATGCTCAAGAGTGCAGCCTACTTCAGTGAGGACCCCCCAGGACATGCTCCCTTCTCATTGCTACCATCAGGGAGGAGGTACAAGAGTCTGGAGGCACACACTCAATGATTCTGGAACAGCTTCTTTCCCTCTCCTATCAGATTTCTGAATGGACATTGAACCCATGAACATCACCTCACTATTTTTTCTCTTTTTTTACACTACTTATTTAATTTACCTTTAAAAATATATACTGTATATGTACTTACCATAACTCACAGCTTTCATTATTATGTGTTGAAATGTATTGCTGCCGCATAACAACAAATTTCATGACATATGCCAGTGATATCAAATCTGAATCTGCTCCTGATTCTGATCTGGGTAGCAAAGGTGGAAAGGGGCTTTAGATGGGTCTGTAAATGTACAGCAAGAGGTCAAAGAGTAGAGGTCATGAGCATCCTTGCCAGGAGTGCAAGTCCTTTGTGAATACAACTAGTTTATTTGCTACAGAACATTATTTCATTTGGTGATCCCAAGTAAATAAATCAAACTTTTTCTGGCCTGTTTTGAATAGGCTTTGTTATTTTGTATATCAGATCCTTATTTGAGGAAGAAGGAACTATTTAGTGGCACACCTCATATTGTTATAAAATTCTCTGTGGCAAACTGATGGAGATTACAGTCTATCCAAGACAATTAGGATGAGATTTAGATAGTAACATTTGACTATAATTTGTCTTTATACCCTAAAACCTTAACTTTAGATTTAACTTGGAATTATATTGTATTTGAGAAACTCATTTTGACATAGTTTTGGAGTCTGCTTTTTAATTGGTTTCCATTAGAAAGAAAGCTTTATATTCTGCAAGAAAGATATAATGAAGGAAAAGGAGTATGCCTATTTAAGCAGCTCTGCTGGTGCAGTGACTTCAAGATGGCAGTGACTAACAGCAGTAACTAGAGTTAAGTTTCTGTTGTTGGCAGATTTCCCCCTATAATCTATCCCTTATCAATTCAGATTGACATGGCAAACTCAGATGCAAGCCCAATAGTGGAAAAGAAGGCCATAGTGAAATGGACAGACAAAGGGAACGTGTAAAATTTGTGCACTCTTATCACTAAGCCACGCATCATGTTGGAGGTGTTAATAATGTTTCGCAAAACAATGTGCCTGTCGTGACCAGTTTGAAAGTTTGCCACTGAGAATATTGGTACTAACGCCACATGTGCCAGGCTCCTCCGACCTGTAATATCCATAAGGACCATGGGTTTGCTGGCCTTACCACCCAAGAGAAGTAGCCAGTACTGGAGGACTCTGTAGGATGACTTTATCCCAGAGAAATTTAAGGGCAATGTATGGAGGAACCATGAGAGTCTCCTAGCCCCAACTCTGACTCTTCACTGGATATTTTGATATGTTGGTGACTGATAAGCAGTAGTTAAATCCAAGGTTAGGATCACCAGGTTTATTTGGGAGGATGTTGCATATGTGAAATTATCAGGCAAGCAGGAGAAGCATATGATTTGTGGAGAAGAAATTTGTCCTTGGTTAAATGCATTAAACACACTGTCTTGGCTCCTCTTTCATAATTAGGTTCCACTGAAATGACAGAAGTGGTAAAAAATCTCATATAAAATATGCTTTCAGTGTATCTGCTTTGCATGAGAACAAGTTTCTAAATATGTAACCCAAGATCAGTTGATGATACTTACTTAATATGGCCCTGGTTTAATCAAACCAGGACGTGGAAATGCGACCTCTGATGTTAATTCCACATTACAATGTTTGGAAGTGGCACACCTCCAGTGAAGCAGCAAGGTCTGCTCGAGCACATGTTATGTAAAGATTAGTTTAAATAACACAAATAAGGGAAGATGATATTCAAATTAATGGCAAGGTAGTGTAGTGGTTAGCACAACGCTTTACAATACAGGTGACCCAGGTTCAATTCCCACCACCGCCTGTAAGGAGTTTGAACGTCCTCCCCGAGACCATCTGGGTTTCATCTGGGTGCTGCAGCTTCCTCGCACGGTCCAAAGACGTACTGGTTGGTAGCTTAAATGGTCATTGTGAATTGTCCCATGATTAGGCTTACATTAAATTGGGGGATTGCTTGTCAGCATTGCTCGTAGGGCCAGAGGCTGCCATTCTGTGCTGTACCTCAATAACTAAAAATAAATTAATTAATCTATTAAAACATCATGGGTTTAGTTTTACTTTACCAAAGATAAATGAAATTAGAATTCTCAATATGTTCCGTAAGAATATAAAGAAAGACTGGTAATGAAAGAAAAGAAAACAGAATTTTCTGTCAGGCAGCATCTATAGGAAGAAGTAGGGTTGACGCTTCAGGCCGAGACCCTTCGTCAGGACAAACTGAAAGAAAAGATAGTATGAGTTTTGCAAGTGGGAGGGGGAGGGGGAGATCTGAACTGATAGCTGAAGACAGGAGGGGGAGGGATGAAGCTAAGAGCTGGAAAGTTGATTAACAAAAGGGATACAGAGCTGGCGAGGGAGAGGGTCATAGGACGGGAGGCCTAGGGAGAAAGAAAGGGGGAGGGGAGCACCAGAGGGAGATGGAGAGCAAGCAAGGAGTGATTGTGAGAAGGACAGAGAAGAAAAAAAAGAGCGAAAAGAAGAAAAAAGGGGGGGAGAAATAAATAAACAAACAAACAAACAAATAAATAAATGGATGAATGAATGAATGAATGAATGAATAAGGGGATGGAGTAAGAAGGGAGGGGGGGCATTAACAGAAGTTAGAGATGTCAATGTTCATGCCATCAGGTTGGAGGCTAGTCAGACAGAATACAAGGTGTTGTTCCTCCAACCTGAGTGTGGCCTCATTTCAACAGTAGAGGAGGTCATGGATAGACATATCCGAATGGGAATGGGATGTGGAATTAAAATGTGTGGCCACTGGGAGATCCTGCTTTCTTTGGCGGACAGAACCTAAGTGTTCAGCGAAATGGTCTCCCAGTCTGCGTCGGGTCTCACCAATATATAAACGGCCACACCGGGAGCACCGGACACAGTATACCACACCAGCCGACTCACAGGTGAAGTGTCGCCTCACCTGGAAGGACTGTCTGGGGATCTGAATGGTGGTGAGGGAAAAAGTGTAAGGGCAGGTGTAGCTTGTTCCATTTACGAGGATAAGTGCCAGGAGGGAGATCGGTGGGAAGGGATGGGGGGGACGAGTGGACAAGGGAGTCGCGTTGGGGGCAATCCCTGCGGAAAGCAGGAAGTGGGGAGAGGGAAAGATGTGCTTTGTAGTGGGATCCTGTTGGGAGGTGGTGGAAGTAATGGAGAATTATATGTTGGACCTGGAGGCTGGTGGGGTGGTAGGTGAGGACAAGGGGAACCCTATCCCGAGTGGGGTGGTGGGCGGATGGGGTGAGGGCAGATGTGCCTGAAATGGGAGAGATGCGTTTGAGAGCAGAGTTGATGGTGGAAGAAGGGAAGCCACTTTGTTTAAAAAAGGAAGACATCTCCTTCATCCTGGAATAAAAAACCTCATCCTGAGAGCCGATACAGCAGACAGAGAAATTGTGAGAAGGGGATGGCATTTTTGCAAGAGACAGGGTGGGAAGAGGAATAGTCCAGGTAGCTGTGAGAGTCTGTAGGCTTATAGTAGATATCAGTAGAGAAGCTGTCTCCAGAGATAGAGACAGAGAGATCAAAAAAGGGGATGGAGGTGTCCCACCACCAAGCACATCTTTCCCTCACCTCTTTCTGCTTTCTGCAAGGATCATTCCCTATGCGATTCCCTTGTCCATTCATCCCCCCCATCCCTTCCCACCAATCTCCCTCCTGGCACTTATCCTTGTGAGCGGAACAAGTGCTACACCTGCCCTTACACTTCCTCCCTCACCACCATTCAGGGCCCCAGACAGTCCTTCCAGGTGAGGCGACACTTCACCTGTGAGTCGGCTGGTGTGGTATACTGCGTCCAGTGCTTCTGGTGCAGCCTTCTATATGTTGGTGAGACCCGATGCAGACTGGGAGACCGTTTCGCTGAACACCTACGCTCAGTCCGCCAGAGAAAGCAGGATCTCTCGGTGGCCACACATTTTAATTCCACGTTCCATTCCCATTCTGATATGTCTATCCATGGCCTCCTCGACTGTCAAGATGAAGCCACACTCAGGTTGGAGAAACAACACCTTATATACCGGCTGGGTAGCCACCAACCTGATGGCATGAACATTGATTTCTCTAACTTCCATTAATGCCCCCCTCCCCTTCTTACCCCATCCCTTATTTATTTATTTGTTTGTTTGTTTGTTTGTTTGTTTGTTTATTCCCCCCCCCCTTTTATTTCTTCTTTTCTCTCTTTTTTTCTCCTCTGTCCCTCTCACAATCACTCCTTGCTTGCTCTCCATCTCCCTCTGGTGCTCCCCCCCACTTTCTTTCTCCCGAGGCCTCCCGTCCTATGATCCTCTCCCTCTCCAGCTCTGTATCCCTTTTGCCAATCAAGTTTCCAGCTCTTAGCTTCATCCCTCCCCCTCCTGTCTTTTCCTATCATTTTGGATCTCCCCCTCCCCCTCTCACTTTCAAATCTCTTACTATCTCTTCTTTCAGTTATTCCTGAAGAAGGGTCCCAGCACGAAACGTCGACAGCGCTTCTCCCTATAGATGCTGCCTGGCCTGCTGTGTTCCACCAGCATTTTGTGTGTGTTGCTTGAATTTCCAGCATCTGCAGATTTCCTCGTGTTTGTGAATTTTCTGTTAACGGGCTATAGATTTTTTTTGACATGTATTGGTACTCATTGAGGTTCCCCTCAGGCCAAAGGGGATTTGTTGTATCAGACATTAAAGTTACAGAAACAATATAACATCTTATTCAAGGAGATACTGAAAAAAAAAGGCTTTCATGGCATGAGAGAGGGAAAGAAAAAATGTGCAATTAATATTGATTTTTTAAAGATCACAACACGTAATCACAAGAAAGGTATCTGTAGACTTCAGTGGAACAAGCCAACAAAGGAATAAGTCACTGTTCAAAGGAGAAGAAACTGCAGAATTAACGGCAGAAATGAAAATTAACTAGCAATAGGTTCAGCCGAGAAACTCAGTCACTCATCTCCTCTTGCTTGATCTTTAATGAGTCTCCTAAGTATAATGGGCAGGGAGTTTGTGCCCAATGGGTTGATTCAATGGAGTGGGAGGTGAGTAAAGCTGACATCTTTTATTCTCACGCATATGTACTCCAGAGTCTCAAAGACAAATGTATCAATTGATTTGATCTTGACAGCACAATCTGGCTGAAACTGACTAGAGAAAAACTAAAATATTGTATTGTGGAACATTACAGGCAGGCCAAAATGTAAATCAATATCTGTGATCAGAAATATGATGAAACATTAGGATGAAAACTGCCCTCATCCGCTGTGCTGTCCACTAGCCCAAGTCGTCAAAGTGGACATGTTGAAATTCCACGTACCACACCCCTTTGTGATTGCTGTTGGAAGACTGTCCAATTGATTGTTTCTTTTCATACACAAATCCTGCTGGGCACACTTTAAAATGCTTCATGTGTCAAGAAATGGCGACAAAATTAGTGAGTGTATCCTGTAAATTTGTTGGTATAGCATTTTTTATTACATTATTTCAGTGATTTAAAATTAGAGCTTTCACAGATGGAGAGTTGAGCGGTTTAATTAAAATTCCTTTTTAATGATAATCTCATTTCCAATTCTACAATAAGATTGGACTGGACACATTAATGAATATACGTTGGTACAGGAAAAATAAATTGCGCTCCTCAATTATACTAGTTTGTAAAAGAATTTATGTTTGCAATAATGCAAATGATTTCAGGGTGAATTATAACTAAATTTAGAAAAAAACATTGTAATTTAAGGCACATTGTACATCTAAACTGAAAAAATGGGCCCAGATGTTCTGGAGGTTTAGTGTTATACAACATGGAAACAAACCCTTCAACCCATCTGGTCCATGCCAAGAAAAATGTCCCATCTAAACTAATCCCATTTGCCAGCATTTGGCCTATAACTTTCTAAACGTTTCCAATCCATGTGCCTGTCCAAATACAGTTGTTTTTATTCCAGCCTCAACAATTTCCTCTGGCAGCTGATTCCACATAAAGTACATTCCATAATTAGTGTAAAAATGTGTAATAAATAAGGTGCTCTACTCTAAAATGTTTAACACACATTTTCTGAGTAAAATGCTCCAAAACATATTGAGGAGAGAGTGAGAATACCTTACAAAATATACCACAAATCAGAAACAGCATATAGTCAGCTGGTCAGGCAGCAACAAGGACTAGATAAATATTTTGGACTAATTATCTTGTATCAGAAGTAAAACTGGATGAATTTATCTTGTTTTGAATTCGTTCTGTTATCTAGTCACACTATTTTCTGTTGGTTCATGCTAATTACTAATTGAAAACACAGTAGGCCCCGCGCAACACTGTTCTTCTACTGTGAAGACAATTATATTGATTTGCACAACCGGAAGAGTTCGCAATACTAGCGCACTCTGAAACTTTCCTGTTCAGTAACATTTTGCTTTCTTATTCTACGTATATTCTAAAAGCAGAAGAAAGTGTCCTCTGTTAATAATAAAAGTAGTTTTCAGACAAGGATCTGAAATATAAGGATGAAGCTCAAGTTCAATGCTAATTCCTCAATCTATTTCATCAACTCAGTCAATTAAGGACAGATGCAACTGTAATCTAAAAATATGTATTCTTTTTAGATAAATTTGAAACTAGAAATTTAAATGTAAAATATCTGTGGTAATTTTAAGAAACTTCTTATAAATTATTAATCCATTTCTAATACTTTTTTACAGCACTCCTCCGCAGATGTCACCTGTCAGCCTGAAGGTTCTGCGTGCTTCTGCTCCCACTCTCACTCCTCCAGTGTGAAGAATCACATGGCAGTTACTGCTGAGCAGCATTGGCGTTAACTATTTCTCAACAGACCCAACGTTCTGCAGAACGAGTCAGGTAAGGATGAAAAGGTGGTGTAGGAGGTGAGGCTGATGATGAAGCGGTGAAGATGTGATAGTGCCTTTGCAACTGTAGTTGTTTTAAAGTGGGCCAACGTGATGCTATGATAAGAGCGTAGAAGCAACATGTTAACAAAAATAACATATTCACATTTGAAATATCAAAGAACCAAAATAGCTGAAGATCTAAAACAAGTAGCAATTTGGTCATCATCGGTGGGTGGTGAACATTTCAGACTGCTTCAGATGCACGGTTTATATAGGGAAACTGAGCAAGGAAAACAGGTACAGATGATTGGAGAGGGGCGGGTTGGTGGTGGGAGGGGAGAGGTAAAACAAGCGGGTGATTGAATAGAGAACAGAAATAGAAGAGCACCACAAATTTGGGAGATCTCCTTAACAACACAAAGCTGTTGGTTTTTAGGAAGCATAGAATAAGTGGGTACAGTTTAGTCTCAGACAACACATACAATTTTCATAAGTGCAAGGTTTATGAAATTCATCAACCAGTAAAATCCATTTGACCATCGATGACATCACAGCAATGAGTCATGACTGATCATAGTTTAATTACACTAATGATACTTACTTTGTGTATAAATGCTCAGAACAGAGATTGTGACTTTGATGAATAACTCTTTTCCTGATTCCTCATGCTCTCTCTAACATAATGTAACACAGAAAACCCATCCTTGCAACCACAATAATATCCAACGCCTTGCAGGGAGTTGCCCTGTAGATATCCGCCCTTTTCACTTGATCACTGTAACAAGCCCAGTAAGGGACAAATTGGACCCAAAGCCAGGAAGGACGCTGGGGCCTGCATCATGCAGTCAAAGAGCTACATCCAGGAGGACCAGCCCCCACCTTTGGGCAGAATCCTCTGCTGAAGGGTGACTGAAGACCCACTATAATGATCCTTCCTCCATAATGTCTCTGACAGCAGCTGCTGATGAATGACATTCAGCTGCCGCTGTCACCCCACAGGAGAGGAGGTGGGAACAGCAAAGGGCAGCAGAATTAAGGGAAAGAAAAGATGGAAGGGTTGGAGGGGAAAGAGAGAGGCAAGAAATGAGCATATGGGGAGGTTGGTGAGGACCTGCTAACAATCCTGTATTCTGATGGGAAATTGCTATCAGTACAGGAAATCCTTTCCCCGGTGTAATTTTCCTAAACAAGTGCCCATCCTGAAGATATTAATTCTGGAACAGTCCCAACTATAAACATTCCTAATTGTATGCTTCACCTGCATGGTAGCTTTCAGTGAATTATACATACAGTAAGAATGTCCAGGTCTCTTTTGCCATCAATATTTCCCACTCTGCCACCATTTAAGAAGTCTGGACTTTTCAGACTGTGCACTGATCTGCGTATTTCACCCATCCACTTAAATCATCTACATCATCGTGAAACCTCTTTACATTCTGATCACAACATACAATTATCAGCAAGCTTAGAAGCAAAACATAAAACTAAAACTACTTGATAATCTTCAATATCTTACCTCAATGCATCCTTGATTTCCTTAACTTGGAACACCCCAGCCAGTTTGGATTGGCAACAACATCTCCTCCACAATCTACATCAGCCCCCTATGCTACCCACTTTACAACTGTGTGGCTAGGCACAGCTCCAATACCATATTCAAGTTTGCTGATGACACTACTGTTATAGACTGAATGAAAGGTGATGATGAATCACTACATAGGAGGGAGATTGAAAATCTGGCTGAATAGAGCCATAATATTTAGGGTCAAGATGATGCCAGTGAACAATGATTCCTCAGGCGACATTTTCTAGATAGTCAATCATTTCAGTTTTTCTACATCTTCTACTCATTCTTTTCACCTTAATTTTGTCTTTGAAACTATTTGAGCTTTTGATTTACAGTCTGTGGTTTGATTGAGTGAGATAGCGGTCTGCTGTCCCCAAGAAACCGCCAGGAAAGAGATGTGAGCACAAGCTACCACAAGAGAAGATCAGTGACAAGATGGGGGGCCATGATCGACTACAGTTCCCGCTGATAGAAGTGTTGAGGAAGATTGAAACGTCGAGGAAAATATGAAGGAGAGTGAGTGGTTATTGGAGAGGTCGCTGCAATGAGGGGTCACTTATTCATGTCACTGTCTCAGAGAGGCCGCTGATTTATGCTGCTGCTGCTGGTGGAGAGGCTGCTGGTTAGTGTCGCTGCCGGTGGAGAGGCTGCTGGTTTGTGTCGCTGCCTTGGAGTGGCTGCTGGTTTGTGTCGCTGCCTCGGAGAGGCTGCTGGTTTGTGTCACTGCCTGTGGAGAGGCTGCTGGTTTGTGTCACTGCCTTGGAGAGGCTGCTGGTTTGTGTCGCTGCCTCGGAGAGGCTGCTGGTTTGTGTCACTGCCTCGGAGAGGCTGCTGGTTTCTGTCGCTGCCTCGGAGAGTCTGCTGGTTTGTGTCACTGCCTTGGAGAGGCTGCTGGATTGTGTCGCTGCCTCGGAGAGTCTGCTGGTTTGTGTCACAGCCTCAGAGAGGCTGCTGGTTTGTGTCGCTACCTCGGAGAGGCTGCTGGTTTGTGTCACTGCCTCGGAGAGGCTGCTGGTTTGTGTCGCTGCCTCGGAGAGGCTGCTGGTTTGTGTCACTGCCTTGGAGAGGCTGCTGGTTTGTGTCGCTGCCTCGGAGAGGCTGCTGGTTTGTGTCACTGCCTCGGAGAGGCTGCTGGTTTCTGTCGCTGCCTCGGAGAGGCTGCTGGTTTGTGTCACTGACTTGGAGAGGCTGCTGGATTGTGTCGCTGCCTCGGAGAGTCTGCTGGTTTGTGTCACTGCCGGTGGAGAGACTGCTGGTTTGTGTCACAGCCTCGGAGAGGCTGCTGGTTTGTGTCGCTACCTCGGAGAGGCTGCTGGTTTGTGTCACTGCCTCGGAGAGGCTGCTGGTTTGTGTCACTGCCTCGGTGAGGCTGCTGGTTTCTGTCGCTGCCTCGGAGAAGCTGCTGGTTTGTGTCGTTGCCTCGGAGAGGCTGCTGGTTTGTGTCGCTGCCTCGGAGAGGCTGCTGGATGTGTCGCTGCCTCGGAGAGTCTGCTGGTTTGTGTCACTGCCGGTGGAGAGGCTGCTGGTTTGTGTCACTGCCTCGGAGAGGCTGCTGGTTTGTGTCGCTGCCTCAGAGAGGCTGCTGGTTTCTGTCACTGCCTCGGAGAGGCTGCTGGTTTGTGTCACTGCCGGTGGAGAGGCTGCTGGTTTGTGTCACTGCTGGTGGAGAGGCTGCTGGTTTATGTCACTGCCGTTGGAGAGGCTGCTGGTTTGTGTCACTGATGGTGGAGAGGCTGCTGGTTTGTGTCACTGATGGTGCAGAGGCTGCTGGTTTGTGTCACTGCAGGTGGAGAGGCTGCTGGTTTGTGTTGCTGACTCGGAGAGTCTGCTGGTTTGTGTCACTGCAGGTGGAGAGGCTGCTGGTTAGTGTCACTGATGGTGGAGAGGCTGCTGGTTTGTGTCACTGATGGTGCAGAGGCTGCTGGTTTGTGTCACTGCAGGTGGACGGGCTGCTGGTTTGTGTTGCTGACTCGGAGAGTCTGCTGGTTTGTGTCACTGCAGGTGGAGAGGCTGCTGGTTTGTGTCGCTGCCTCGGAGAGGCTGCTGGTTTGTGTCACTGCCTCAGAGAGGCTGCGAGTGTGTGTCACTGCCGGTGGAGAGGCTGCTGGTTTGTGTCACTGCTGGTGGAGAGGCTGCTGGTTTGTGTAGCTGCCGGTGGAGAGGCTGCTGGTTTGTGTCACTGCCTTGGAGAGGCTGCTGGTTTGTGTCACTGCCTTGGAGAGGCTGCTGGTTTGTGTCGCTGCCTCGGAGAGGCTGCTGGTTTGTGTCACTGCAGGTGGAGAGGCTGCTGGTTGGTGTCGCTGACTCGGAGAGGCTGCTGGTTTGTGTTGCTGACTCGGAGAGTCTGCTGGTTTGTGTCACTGCAGGTGGAGAGGCTGCTGGTTAGTGTCACTGATGGTGGAGAGGCTGCTGGTTTGTGTCACTGATGGTGCAGAGGCTGCTGGTTTGTGTCACTGCAGGTGGACGGGCTGCTGGTTTGTGTTGCTGACTCGGAGAGTCTGCTGGTTTGTGTCACTGCAGGTGGAGAGGCTGCTGGTTTGTGTCGCTGCCTCGGAGAGGCTGCTGGTTTGTGTCACTGCCTCAGAGAGGCTGCGAGTGTGTGTCACTGCCGGTGGAGAGGCTGCTGGTTTGTGTCACTGCTGGTGGAGAGGCTGCTGGTTTGTGTAGCTGCCGGTGGAGAGGCTGCTGGTTTGTGTCACTGCCTTGGAGAGGCTGCTGGTTTGTGTCACTGCCTTGGAGAGGCTGCTGGTTTGTGTCGCTGCCTCGGAGAGGCTGCTGGTTTGTGTCACTGCAGGTGGAGAGGCTGTTGGTTTGTGTCGCTGACTCGGAGAGGCTGCTGGTTTGTGTCGCTGCCTGTGGAGAGGCTGCTGGTTTGTGTCATGGCCTCGGAGAGGCTGCTGGTTTGTGTCACTGCCTTGGAGAGGCTGCTGGTTTGTGTCACTGCCTTGGAGAGGCTGCTGGTTTGTGTCACTGCCGGTGGAGAGGCTGCTGGTTTGTGTCGCTGCCGGTGGAGAGGCTGCTGGTTTGTGTCACTGCCGGTGGAGAGGCTGCTGCTTTGTGTCGCTGCCTTGGAGAAACTGCTGGTTTATGTCACAGCCGGTGGAGAGGCTGCTGGTTTGTGTCACTGCCGGTGGAGAGGCTGCTGGTTTGTGTCGCTGCCTAGGAGAGGCTGCTGGTTTGTGTCATGGCCTCGGAGAGGCTGCTGGTTTGTGTCACTGCCGGTGGAGAGGCTGCTGGTTTGCGTCACTGCCGGTGGAGAGGCTGCTGGTTTGTGTCGCTGCCGGTGGAGAGGCTGCTGGTTTGTGTCAATGCTGGTGGAGAGGCTGCTGGTTTGTGTCATGGCCTCGGAGAGGCTGCTGGTTTGTGTCACGGCCTCGGAGAGGCTGCTGGTTTGTGTCACTGCCGGTGGAGAGGCTGCTGGTTTGTGTCACTGCCTTGGAGAAACTGCTGGTTTGTGTCACTGCCGGTGGAGAGGCTGCTGGTTTGTGCCACTGCCGGTGGAGAGGCTGCTGGTTTGTGTCGCTGCCTAGGAGAGGCTGCTGGTTTGTGTCACTGCCTCGGAGAGGCTGCTGGTTTGTGTCACTGCAGGTGGAGAGGCTGCTGGTTGGTGTCGCTGACTCGGAGAGGCTGCTGGTTTGTGTCACTGCCTTGGAGAGGCTGCTGGTTTGTGTCGCTGCCTTGGAGAAACTGCTGGTTTGTGTCACTGCCGGTGGAGAGGCTGCTGGTTTGTGTCACTGCCGGTGGAGAGGCTGCTGGTTTGTGTCGCTGCCTAGGAGAGGCTGCTGGTTTGTGTCACTGCCTTGGAGAGGCTGCTGGTTTGTGTCGCTGCCTCGGAGAGGCTGCTGGTTTGTGTCACTGCAGGTGGAGAGGCTGCTGGTTGGTGTCGCTGACTCGGAGAGGCTGCTGGTTTGTGTCACTGCCTTGGAGAGGCTGCTGGTTTGTGTCGCTGCCTCGGAGAGGCTGCTGGTTTGTGTCACTGCAGGTGGAGAGGCTGCTGGTTGGTGTCGCTGACTCGGAGAGGCTGCTGGTTTGTGTCACTGCCGGTGGAGAGGCTGCTGGTTTGTGTCACTGTCTCGGAGAGGCTGCTGGTTCGTGTCACTGCCGGTGGAGAGGCTGCTGGTTTGTGTCTCTCCCTCGGAGAGGCTGCTGGTTCGTGTCACTGCCGGTGGAGAGGCTGCTGGTTTGTGTCACTGCCGGTGGAGAGGCTGCTGGTTTGTGTCGCTGCCGGTGGAGAGGCTGCTGGTTTATGTCAATGCCGGTGGAGACGCTGCTGGTTTGTGTCGTTGCCTTGGAGAGGCAGCTGGTTTGTGTCACTGCCGGTGGAGAGGCTGCTGGTTTGTTTCGCTGCCTCGGAGAGGCTGCTGGTTTGTGTCACTGCCGGTGGAGAGGCTGCTGGTTTGTGTCGCTGCCTCGGAAAGGCTGCTGGTTTGTGTCGCTGCCTCGGAGAGGCTGCTGGTTTGTGTCACTGCCTGTGGAGAGGCAGCTGGTTTGTGTCACTGTCTCGGAGAGTCTGCTGGTTTGTGTCACGGCCGGTGGAGAGGCTGCCGGTTTCTGTCACTGCCTCGGAGAGGCTGCTGGTTTGTGTCACTGCCGGTGGAGAGGCTGCTGGTTTGTGTTCCTGCTGGTGGAGAGGCTGCTGGTTTATGTCACTGCCGTTGGAGAGGCTGCTGGTTGGTGTCACGGCCGGTGGAGAGGCTGCTGGTTTGTGTCGCAGCCTCGGAGTGGCTGCTGGTTTGTGTCACTGATGGTGGAGCGGCTGCTGGTTTGTGTCGCTGCCTCGGAGACGCTGCTGGTTTGTGTCGCAGCCTCAGAGAGGCTGCTGGTTTGTGTCGTTGCCGGTGGAGAGGCTGCTGGTTTGTGTCACTGATGGTGGAGAGGCTGCTGGTTTCTGTCGCTGCCGGTGGAGAGTCTGCTGGTTTGTGTCACTGATGGTGGAGAGGCTGCTGGTTTGTGTCTCTGCCGGTGCAGAGGCTGCTGGTTTGTGTCACTGCCGGTGGAGAGGCTGCTGGTTTGTGTCACTGCCGGTGGAGAGGCTGCTGGTTTGTGTCGCTGCCGGTGGAGAGGTTGCTGGTTTGTGTCACGGCCGGTGGAGAGGCTGCTGGTATGTGTCACTGCCTTGGAGAAACTGCTGGTTTGTGTCAATGCTGGTGGAGAGGCTGCTGGTTTGTGTCGCTGCCTTGGAGAAACTGCTGGTTTGTGTCAATGCTGGTGGAGAGGCTGCTGGTTTGTGTCGCTGCAGCAGGAGCGGCTGCTGGTTTGTGTCACTGCCGGTGGAGAGGCTGCTGGTTTGTGTCACTGCCGGTGGAGAGGCTGCTGGTTTGTGTCACTGCCGGTGGAGAGGCTGCTGGTTTGTGTCACTGCCGGTGGAGAGGCTGCAAGTTTGTGTCGCTGCCTTGGAGAAACTGCTGGTTTGTGTCACTGCCGGTGGAGAGGCTGCTGATTTGTGTCACTGCCTTGGAGAGGCTGCTGGTTTGTGTCACTGCCGGTGGAGAGGCTGCTGGTTTGTGTCACTGCCGGTGGAGAGGCTGCTGGTTTGTGTCACTGCCGGTGGAGAGGCTGCAAGTTTGTGTCGCTGCCTTGGAGAAACTGCTGGTTTGTGTCACTGCCGGTGGAGAGGCTGCTGATTTGTGTCACTGCCTTGGAGAGGCTGCTGGTTTGTGTCACTGCCGGTGGAGAGGCTGCTGGTTTGTGTCACTGCCTTGGAGAAACTGCTGGTTTGTCTCACTGCCGGTGGAGAGGCTGCTGGTTTGTGTCGCTGCCTTGGAGAGGCTGCTGGTTTGTGTCACTGCCTTGGAGAGGCTGCTGGTTTGTGTTGCTGCCTCGGAGAGGCTGCTGGTTTGTGTCACTGCAGGTGGAGAGGCTGCTGGTTGGTGTCGCTGACTCGGAGAGGCTGCTGGTTTGTGTCACTGTCTCGGAGAGGCTGCTGGTTCGTGTCACTGCCGGTGGAGAGGCTGCTGGTTTGTGTCTCTCCCTCGGAGAGGCTGCTGGTTCGTGTCACTGCCGGTGGAGAGGCTGCTGGTTTGTGTTACTGCCGGTGGAGAGGCTGCTGGTTTGTGTCGCTGCCTCGGTGAGGCTGCTGGTTTCTGTCGCTGCCTCGGAGAGGCTGCTGGTTTGTGTCACTGCAGGTGGAGAGGCTGCTGGTTGGTGTCGCTGACTCGGAGAGGCTGCTGGTTTGTGTCACTGCCGGTGGAGAGGCTGCTGGTTTGTGTCACTGTCTCGGAGAGGCTGCTGGTTCGTGTCACTGCCGGTGGAGAGGCTGCTGGTTGGTGTCGCTGACTCGGAGAGGCTGCTGGTTTGTGTCACTGCCGGTGGAGAGGCTGCTGGTTTGTGTCACTGTCTCGGAGAGGCTGCTGGTTCGTGTCACTGCCGGTGGAGAGGCTGCTGGTTTGTGTCTCTCCCTCGGAGAGGCTGCTGGTTCGTGTCACTGCCGGTGGAGAGGCTGCTGGTTTGTGTTACTGCCGGTGCAGAGGCTGCTGGTTTGTGTCACTGCCGGTGGAGAGGCTGCTGGTTTGTCTCACTGCTGGTGGAGAGGCTGCTGGTTTGTGTCACTGCCGGTGGAGAGGCTGCTGGTTTGTGTCACTGCTGGTGGAGAGGCTGCTGGTTTGTGTCGCTGCCTTGGAGAGGCAGCTGGTTTGTGTCACTGCCGGTGGAGAGGCTGCTGGTTTGTTTCGCTGCCTCGGAGAGGCTGCTGGTTTGTGTCACTGCCGGTGGAGAGGCTGCTGGTTTGTTTCGCTGCCTCGGAGAGGCTGCTGGTTTGTGTCACTGCCGGTGGAGAGGCTGCTGGTTTGTGTCACTGCCGGTGGAGAGGCTGCTGGTTTGTGTCACTGCCTCGGAAAGGCTGCTGGTTTGTGTCGCTGCCTCGGAGAGGCTGCTGGTTTGTGTCACTGCCTGTGGAGAGGCTGCTGGTTTGTGTCACTGCCTCGGAAAGGCTGCTGGTTTGTGTCGCTGCCTTGGAGAGGCTGCTGGTTTGTGTCACTGCCTGTGGAGAGGCAGCTGGTTTGTGTCGCTGCCTCGGAGAGGCTGCTGGTTTGTGTCACTGCCGGTGGAGAGGCTGCTGGTTGGTGTCACGGCCGGTGGAGAGGCTGCTGGTTGGTGTCGCTAACTCGGAGAGGCTGCTGGTTTATGTCACTGCCGGTGGAGAGGCTGCTGGTTTGTGTCACTGTCTCGGAGAGGCTGCTGGTTGGTGTCACGGCCGGTGGAGAGGCTGCTGGTTGGTGTCGCTGACTCGGAGAGGCTGCTGGTTTGTGTCACTGTCTCGGAGAGGCTGCTGGTTCGTGTCACTGCCGGTGGAGAGGCTGCTGCTTTGGGTCACTGCTGGTGGAGAGGCTGCTGGTTTGTGTCACTGCCGGTGGAGAGGCTGCTGGTTTATGTCACTGCTGGTGGAGAGGCTGCTGGTTTATGTCACTGCCGTTGGAGAGGCTGCTGGTTGGTGTCACGGCCGGTGGAGAGGCTGCTGGTTTGTGTCACTGCCGTTGGAGAGGCTGCTGGTTTGTGTCACTGATGGTGGAGAGGCTGCTGGTTTGTGTCACTGATGGTGCAGAGGCTGCTGGTTTGTGTCGCTGCTGGTGGAGCGGCTGCTGTTTTGTGTCACTGCCTCGGAGACGCTGCTGGTTTGTGTCGTTGCCGGTGAAGAGGCTGCTGGTTTGTGTCACTGATGGTGGAGAGGCTGCTGGTTTCTGTCGCTGCCGGTGGAGAGGCTGCTGGTTTGTGTCACTGCCGGTGGAGAGGCTGCTGGTTTGTGTCACTGCCGGTGGAGAGGCTGCTGGTTTGTGTCACTGCCTTGGAGAAACTGCTGGTTTGTGTCACAGCCGGTGGAGAGGCTGCTGGTTTGTGTCGCTGCCTTGGAGAGGCTGCTGGTTTGTGTCACTGCCTCGGAGAGGCTGCTGGTTTGTGTCACTGCTGGTGGAGAGGCTGCTGGTTTGTGTCACTGATGGTGGAGAGGCTGCTGGTTTCTGTCGCTGCCGGTGGAGAGGCTGCTGGTTTGTGTCACTGCCGGTGGAGAGGCTGCTGGTTTGTGTCACTGCCGGTGGAGAGGCTGCTGGTTTGTGTCACTGCCTTGGAGAAACTGCTGGTTTGTGTCACAGCCGGTGGAGAGGCTGCTGGTTTGTGTCGCTGCCTTGGAGAGGCTGCTGGTTTGTGTCACTGCCTCGGAGAGGCTGCTGGTTTGTGTCACTGCTGGTGGAGAGGCTGCTGGTTTGTGTCACTGATGGTGCAGAGGCTGCTGGTATGTGTCACTGCCTTGGAGAAACTGCTGGTTTGTGTCAATGCTGGTGGAGAGGCTGCTGGTTTGTGTCGCTGCAGCAGGAGCGGCTGCTGGTTTGTGTCACTGCCGGTGGAGAGGCTGCTGGTTTGTGTCACTGCCGGTGGAGAGGCTGCTGGTTTGTGTCACTGCCGGTGGAGAGGCTGCTGGTTTGTGTCACTGCCGGTGGAGAGGCTGCAAGTTTGTGTCGCTGCCTTGGAGAAACTGCTGGTTTGTGTCACTGCCGGTGGAGAGGCTGCTGATTTGTGTCACTGCCTTGGAGAGGCTGCTGGTTTGTGTCACTGCCGGTGGAGAGGCTGCTGGTTTGTGTCACTGCCGGTGGAGAGGCTGCTGGTTTGTGTCACTGCCGGTGGAGAGGCTGCAAGTTTGTGTCGCTGCCTTGGAGAAACTGCTGGTTTGTGTCACTGCCGGTGGAGAGGCTGCTGATTTGTGTCACTGCCTTGGAGAGGCTGCTGGTTTGTGTCACTGCCGGTGGAGAGGCTGCTGGTTTGTGTCACTGCCTTGGAGAAACTGCTGGTTTGTCTCACTGCCGGTGGAGAGGCTGCTGGTTTGTGTCGCTGCCTTGGACAGGCTGCTGGTTTGTGTCACTGCCTTGGAGAGGCTGCTGGTTTGTGTTGCTGCCTCGGAGAGGCTGCTGGTTTGTGTCACTGCAGGTGGAGAGGCTGCTGGTTGGTGTCGCTGACTCGGAGAGGCTGCTGGTTTGTGTCACTGTCTCGGAGAGGCTGCTGGTTCGTGTCACTGCCGGTGGAGAGGCTGCTGGTTTGTGTCTCTCCCTCGGAGAGGCTGCTGGTTCGTGTCACTGCCGGTGGAGAGGCTGCTGGTTTGTGTTACTGCCGGTGGAGAGGCTGCTGGTTTGTGTCGCTGCCTCGGTGAGGCTGCTGGTTTCTGTCGCTGCCTCGGAGAGGCTGCTGGTTTGTGTCACTGCAGGTGGAGAGGCTGCTGGTTGGTGTCGCTGACTCGGAGAGGCTGCTGGTTTGTGTCACTGCCGGTGGAGAGGCTGCTGGTTTGTGTCACTGTCTCGGAGAGGCTGCTGGTTCGTGTCACTGCCGGTGGAGAGGCTGCTGGTTGGTGTCGCTGACTCGGAGAGGCTGCTGGTTTGTGTCACTGCCGGTGGAGAGGCTGCTGGTTTGTGTCACTGTCTCGGAGAGGCTGCTGGTTCGTGTCACTGCCGGTGGAGAGGCTGCTGGTTTGTGTCTCTCCCTCGGAGAGGCTGCTGGTTCGTGTCACTGCCGGTGGAGAGGCTGCTGGTTTGTGTTACTGCCGGTGGAGAGGCTGCTGGTTTGTGTCACTGCCGGTGGAGAGGCTGCTGGTTTGTGTCACTGCTGGTGGAGAGGCTGCTGGTTTGTGTCACTGCCGGTGGAGAGGCTGCTGGTTTGTGTCACTGCCGGTGGAGAGGCTGCTGGTTTGTGTCACTGCCTCGGAAAGGCTGCTGGTTTGTGTCGCTGCCTCGGAGAGGCTGCTGGTTTGTGTCACTGCCTGTGGAGAGGCTGCTGGTTTGTGTCACTGCCTCGGAAAGGCTGCTGGTTTGTGTCGCTGCCTTGGAGAGGCTGCTGGTTTGTGTCACTGCCTGTGGAGAGGCAGCTGGTTTGTGTCGCTGCCTCGGAGAGGCTGCTGGTTTGTGTCACTGCCGGTGGAGAGGCTGCTGGTTGGTGTCACGGCCGGTGGAGAGGCTGCTGGTTGGTGTCGCTAACTCGGAGAGGCTGCTGGTTTATGTCACTGCCGGTGGAGAGGCTGCTGGTTTGTGTCACTGTCTCGGAGAGGCTGCTGGTTGGTGTCACGGCCGGTGGAGAGGCTGCTGGTTGGTGTCGCTGACTCGGAGAGGCTGCTGGTTTGTGTCACTGTCTCGGAGAGGCTGCTGGTTCGTGTCACTGCCGGTGGAGAGGCTGCTGCTTTGGGTCACTGCTGGTGGAGAGGCTGCTGGTTTGTGTCACTGCCGGTGGAGAGGCTGCTGGTTTATGTCACTGCTGGTGGAGAGGCTGCTGGTTTATGTCACTGCCGTTGGAGAGGCTGCTGGTTGGTGTCACGGCCGGTGGAGAGGCTGCTGGTTTGTGTCACTGCCGTTGGAGAGGCTGCTGGTTTGTGTCACTGATGGTGGAGAGGCTGCTGGTTTGTGTCACTGATGGTGCAGAGGCTGCTGGTTTGTGTCGCTGCTGGTGGAGCGGCTGCTGTTTTGTGTCACTGCCTCGGAGACGCTGCTGGTTTGTGTCGTTGCCGGTGAAGAGGCTGCTGGTTTGTGTCACTGATGGTGGAGAGGCTGCTGGTTTCTGTCGCTGCCGGTGGAGAGGCTGCTGGTTTGTGTCACTGCCGGTGGAGAGGCTGCTGGTTTGTGTCACTGCCGGTGGAGAGGCTGCTGGTTTGTGTCACTGCCTTGGAGAAACTGCTGGTTTGTGTCACAGCCGGTGGAGAGGCTGCTGGTTTGTGTCGCTGCCTTGGAGAGGCTGCTGGTTTGTGTCACTGCCTCGGAGAGGCTGCTGGTTTGTGTCACTGCTGGTGGAGAGGCTGCTGGTTTGTGTCACTGATGGTGGAGAGGCTGCTGGTTTCTGTCGCTGCCGGTGGAGAGGCTGCTGGTTTGTGTCACTGCCGGTGGAGAGGCTGCTGGTTTGTGTCACTGCCGGTGGAGAGGCTGCTGGTTTGTGTCACTGCCTTGGAGAAACTGCTGGTTTGTGTCACAGCCGGTGGAGAGGCTGCTGGTTTGTGTCGCTGCCTTGGAGAGGCTGCTGGTTTGTGTCACTGCCTCGGAGAGGCTGCTGGTTTGTGTCACTGCTGGTGGAGAGGCTGCTGGTTTGTGTCACTGATGGTGCAGAGGCTGCTGGTATGTGTCACTGCCTTGGAGAAACTGCTGGTTTGTGTCAATGCTGGTGGAGAGGCTGCTGGTTTGTGTCGCTGCAGCAGGAGCGGCTGCTGGTTTGTGTCACTGCCGGTGGAGAGGCTGCTGGTTTGTGTCACTGCCGGTGGAGAGGCTGCTGGTTTGTGTCACTGCCGGTGGAGAGGCTGCTGGTTTGTGTCACTGCCGGTGGAGAGGCTGCAAGTTTGTGTCGCTGCCTTGGAGAAACTGCTGGTTTGTGTCACTGCCGGTGGAGAGGCTGCTGATTTGTGTCACTGCCTTGGAGAGGCTGCTGGTTTGTGTCACTGCCGGTGGAGAGGCTGCTGGTTTGTGTCACTGCCGGTGGAGAGGCTGCTGGTTTGTGTCACTGCCGGTGGAGAGGCTGCAAGTTTGTGTCGCTGCCTTGGAGAAACTGCTGGTTTGTGTCACTGCCGGTGGAGAGGCTGCTGATTTGTGTCACTGCCTTGGAGAGGCTGCTGGTTTGTGTCACTGCCGGTGGAGAGGCTGCTGGTTTGTGTCACTGCCTTGGAGAAACTGCTGGTTTGTCTCACTGCCGGTGGAGAGGCTGCTGGTTTGTGTCGCTGCCTTGGACAGGCTGCTGGTTTGTGTCACTGCCTTGGAGAGGCTGCTGGTTTGTGTTGCTGCCTCGGAGAGGCTGCTGGTTTGTGTCACTGCAGGTGGAGAGGCTGCTGGTTGGTGTCGCTGACTCGGAGAGGCTGCTGGTTTGTGTCACTGTCTCGGAGAGGCTGCTGGTTCGTGTCACTGCCGGTGGAGAGGCTGCTGGTTTGTGTCTCTCCCTCGGAGAGGCTGCTGGTTCGTGTCACTGCCGGTGGAGAGGCTGCTGGTTTGTGTTACTGCCGGTGGAGAGGCTGCTGGTTTGTGTCGCTGCCTCGGTGAGGCTGCTGGTTTCTGTCGCTGCCTCGGAGAGGCTGCTGGTTTGTGTCACTGCAGGTGGAGAGGCTGCTGGTTGGTGTCGCTGACTCGGAGAGGCTGCTGGTTTGTGTCACTGCCGGTGGAGAGGCTGCTGGTTTGTGTCACTGTCTCGGAGAGGCTGCTGGTTCGTGTCACTGCCGGTGGAGAGGCTGCTGGTTGGTGTCGCTGACTCGGAGAGGCTGCTGGTTTGTGTCACTGCCGGTGGAGAGGCTGCTGGTTTGTGTCACTGTCTCGGAGAGGCTGCTGGTTCGTGTCGCTGCCTTGGAGAGGCAGCTGGTTTGTGTCACTGCCGGTGGAGAGGCTGCTGGTTTGTTTCGCTGCCTCGGAGAGGCTGCTGGTTTGTGTCACTGCCGGTGGAGAGGCTGCTGGTTTGTTTCGCTGCCTCGGAGAGGCTGCTGGTTTGTGTCACTGCCGGTGGAGAGGCTGCTGGTTTGTGTCACTGCCGGTGGAGAGGCTGCTGGTTTGTGTCACTGCCTCGGAAAGGCTGCTGGTTTGTGTCGCTGCCTCGGAGAGGCTGCTGGTTTGTGTCACTGCCTGTGGAGAGGCTGCTGGTTTGTGTCACTGCCTCGGAAAGGCTGCTGGTTTGTGTCGCTGCCTTGGAGAGGCTGCTGGTTTGTGTCACTGCCTGTGGAGAGGCAGCTGGTTTGTGTCGCTGCCTCGGAGAGGCTGCTGGTTTGTGTCACTGCCGGTGGAGAGGCTGCTGGTTGGTGTCACGGCCGGTGGAGAGGCTGCTGGTTGGTGTCGCTAACTCGGAGAGGCTGCTGGTTTGTGTCACTGCCGGTGGAGAGGCTGCTGGTTTGTGTCACTGTCTCGGAGAGGCTGCTGGTTGGTGTCACGGCCGGTGGAGAGGCTGCTGGTTGGTGTCGCTGACTCGGAGAGGCTGCTGGTTTGTGTCACTGTCTCGGAGAGGCTGCTGGTTCGTGTCACTGCCGGTGGAGAGGCTGCTGCTTTGGGTCACTGCTGGTGGAGAGGCTGCTGGTTTGTGTCACTGCCGGTGGAGAGGCTGCTGGTTTATGTCACTGCTGGTGGAGAGGCTGCTGGTTTATGTCACTGCCGTTGGAGAGGCTGCTGGTTGGTGTCACGGCCGGTGGAGAGGCTGCTGGTTTGTGTCACTGCCGTTGGAGAGGCTGCTGGTTTGTGTCACTGATGGTGGAGAGGCTGCTGGTTTGTGTCACTGATGGTGCAGAGGCTGCTGGTTTGTGTCGCTGCTGGTGGAGCGGCTGCTGTTTTGTGTCACTGCCTCGGAGACGCTGCTGGTTTGTGTCGTTGCCGGTGAAGAGGCTGCTGGTTTGTGTCACTGATGGTGGAGAGGCTGCTGGTTTCTGTCGCTGCCGGTGGAGAGGCTGCTGGTTTGTGTCACTGCCTTGGAGAAACTGCTGGTTTGTGTCACAGCCGGTGGAGAGGCTGCTGGTTTGTGTCGCTGCCTTGGAGAGGCTGCTGGTTTGTGTCACTGCCTCGGAGAGGCTGCTGGTTTGTGTCACTGCTGGTGGAGAGGCTGCTGGTTTGTGTCACTGCCGGTGGAGAGGCTGCTGGTTTGTGTCGCTGCCGGTGGAGAGGCTGCTGGTTTGTGTCGCTGCCTCGGAGAGGCTGCTGGTTTGTGTCACTGCCTGTGGAGAGGCTGCTGGTTTGTGTCACTGCCTCGGAAAGGCTGCTGGTTTGTGTCGCTGCCTCGGAGAGGCTGCTGGTTTGTGTCACTGCCTCGGAAAGGCTGCTGGTTTGTGTCGCTGCCTTGGAGAGGCTGCTGGTTTGTGTCACTGCCTGTGGAGAGGCAGCTGGTTTGTGTCGCTGTCTCGGAGAGGCTGCTGGTTTGTGTCACTGCCGGTGGAGAGTCTGCCGGTTTCTGTCACTGCCTCGGAGAGGCTGCTGGTTTGTGTCACTGCCGGTGGAGAGGCTGCTGCTTTGTGTCACTGCCTCGGAGAGGCTGCTGGTTTATGTCACTGCCGTTGGAGAGGCTGCTGGTTGGTGTCACGGCCGGTGGAGAGGCTGCTGGTTTGTGTCACTGCCGGTGGAGAGGCTGCTGGTTTGTGTCGCTGCCTCGGAGAGGCTGATGGTTTGTTTCGCTGCCTCGGAGAGGCTGCTGGTTTGTGTCACTGCCGGTGGAGAGGCTGCTGGTTTGTGTCACTGCCGGTGGAGAGGCTGCTGGTTTGTGTCGCTGCCTTGGAGAGGCTGCTGGTTTGTGTCACTGCCGGTGGAGAGGCTGCTGGTTTGTGTCACTGCCGGTGGAGAGGCTGCTGGTTTGTGTCGCTGCCTTGGAGAGGCTGCTGGTTTGTGTCACTGCCGGTGGAGAGGCTGCTGGTTTGTGTCACTGCCGGTGGAGAGGCTGCTGGTTTGTTGCGCTGCCTCGGAGAGGCTGCTGGTTTGTGTCACTGCCGGTGGAGAGGCTGCTGGTTTGTGTCACTGCCGTTGGAGAAACTGCTGGTTTGTGTCACTGCCTCGGAAAGGCTGCTGGTTTGTGTCGCTGCCTCGGAGAGGCTGCTGGTTTGTGTCACTGCCTGTGGAGAGGCAGCTGGTTTGTGTCACTGCCTCGGAGAGGCTGCTGGTTTGTGTCACTGCTGGTGGAGAGGCTCCTGGTTTATGTCACTGCCGTTGGAGAGGCTGCTGGTTGGTGTCACGGCCGGTGGAGAGGCTGCTGGTTTGTGTCACTGATGGTGGAGAGGCTGCTGGTTTGTGTCACTGATGGTGCAGAGGCTGCTGGTTTGTGTCGCTGCTGGTGGAGCGGCTGCTGGTTTGTGTCACTGCCGGTGGAGAGGCTGCTGGTTTGTGTCACTGATGGTGGAGAGGCTGCTGGTTTGTGTCACTGATGGTGGAGAGGCTGCTGGTTTGTGTCACTGCCGGTGGAGAGGCTGCTGGTTTGTGTCACTGCTGGTGGAGAGGCTGCTGGTTTGTGTCGCTGCCTCGGAGACGCTGCTGGTTTGTGTCACTGATGGTGGAGAGGCTGCTGGTTTGTGTCGCTGCCGGTGGAGAGGCTGCTGGTTTGTGTCACTGCCTCGGAGAGGCTGCTGGTTTGTGTCGCTGCCTCGGAGAGGCTGCTGGTTTGTGTCACTGCCTTGGAGAAACTGCTGGTTTGTGTCAATGCCGGTGGAGAGGCTGCTGGTTTGTGTCACTGCCGGTGGAGAGGCTGCTGGTTTGTGTCACTGCCTTGGAGAAACTGCTGGTTTGTGTCAATGCCGGTGGAGAGGCTGCTGGTTTGTGTCGCTGCAGCAGGAGCGGCTGCTGGTTTGTGTCACTGCCGGTGGAGAGGCTGCTGGTTTGTGTCACTGCCGGTGGAGAGGCTGTTGGTTTGTGTCACTGCCTTGGAGAGGCTGCTGGTTTGTGTCACTGCCTTGGAGTGGCTGCTGGTTTGTGTCACTGCCTCAGAGAGGCTGCGGGTTTGTGTCACTGCCGGTGGAGAGGCTGCTGGTTTGTGTCACTGCTGGTGGAGAGGCTGCTGGTTTGTGTCACTGCCGGTGGAGAGGCTGCTGGTTTGTGTCGCTGCCTTGGAGAGGCTGCTGGTTTCTGTCACTGCCTTGGAGAGGCTGCTGGTTTGTGTCACTGCCTTGGAGAGGCTGCAGGTTTGTGTCGCTGCCTCGGAGAGGCTGCTGGTTTGTGTCACTGCAGGTGGAGAGGCTGCTGGTTTGTGTCACTGCAGGTGGAGAGGCTTCTGGTTTGTGTTGCTGACTCGGAGAGTCTGCTGGTTTGTGTCACTGCAGGTGGAGAGGCGGCTGGTTTGTGTCGCTGACTCGGAGAGGCTGCTGGTTTGTGTCACTGCCTTGGAGAGGCTGCTGGTTTGTGTCGCTGCCGGTGGAGAGGCTGCTGGTTTGTGTCACTGCCTTGGAGAGGCTGCTGGTTTGTGTCGCTGCCGGTGGAGAGGCTGCTGGTTTATGTCACTGCCGGTGGAGAGGCTGCTGGTTTGTGTCACTGCCGGTGGAGAGGCGGCTGGTTTGTGTCGCTGACTCGGAGAGTCTGCTGGTTTGTGTCACTGCCGGTGGAGAGGCTGCTGGTTTGTGTCACTGCCTTGGAGAGGCTGCTGGTTTGTGTCGCTGCCTCGGAGAGGCTGCTGGTTTGTGTCACTGCAGGTGGAGAGGCTGCTGGTTGGTGTCGCTGACTCGGAGAGACTGCTGGTTTGTGTCACTGCAGGTGGAGAGGCTGCTGGTTTGTGTCACTGCCGGTGGAGAGGCTGCTGGTTTGTGTCGCTGCCTCGGTGAGGCTGCTGGTTTCTGTCGCTGCCTCGGAGAGGCTGCTGGTTTGTGTCGTTGCCTCGGAGAGGCTGCTGGTTTGTGTTGCTGCCTCGGAGAGGCTGCTTGATTGTGTCGCAGCCTCGGAGAGTCTGCTGGTTTGTGTCACTGCCGGTGGAGAAGCTGCTGGTTTGTGTCACTGCCTCGGAGTTGCTGCTGGTTTGTGTCGCTGCCTCGGAGAGGCTACTGGTTTGTGTCACTGCCTCGGAGAGGCTGCTGGTTTGTGTCACTGCCGGTGGAGAGTCAGCTGGTTTGTGTCATAGCCTCGGAGTGGCTGCTGGTTTGTGACTCTATCGGTGGAGAGGCTGCTGGTTTGTGTCACTGCCTCGGAGAGGCTGCTGGTTGGTGTCACTGCCGGTGGAGAGGCTGCTGGTTTGTGTCACTGCCGGTGGAGAGGCTGCTGGTTTGGGTCACTCCCTCGGAGAGGCTGCTGGTTTGTGTCGCTGCCTCGGAGAGGCTGCTGGTTTGTGTCGCTGTCTCAGAGAGGCTGCTGGTTTGTGTCACTGCCGGTGGAGAGGCTGCTAGTTTGTGTCACTGCCTCGGAGAGGCTGCTGGTTTGTGTCGCTGCCTCGGAGTGGCTGCTGGTTTGTGTCACTGCAGGTGGAGAGGATGCTGGTTTGTGTCACTGCCTCGGAGTGGCTGCTGGTTTGTGTCACTGCCTCGGAAAGGCTGCTGGTTTGTGTCGCTGCCTCGGAGAGGCTGCTGGTTTGTGTCACTGCCTGTGGAGAGGCTGCTGGTTTGTGTCACTGCCGGTGGAGAGGCTGCTGGTTTGTGTCACTGTCTCAGAGAGGCTGCTGGTTTGTGTCGCTGCTGGTGGAGAGGCGGCTGGTTTATGTCACTGCTGGTGGAGAGGCTGCTGGTTTGTGTCACTGCCGGTGGAGAGGCTGCTGGTTTATGTCACTGCCGTTGGAGAGGCTGCTGGTTTGTGTCACTGCCGGTGGAGAGGCTGCTGGTTTATGTCACTGCCATTGGAGAGGCTGCTGGTTTGTGTCACTGCCGGTGGAGAGGCTTCTGGTGTATGTCACTGCTGGTGGAGAGGCTGCTGGTTTGTGTCACTGCCGGTGGAGAGGCTGCTGGTTTGTTCACTGCCGGTGGAGAGGCTGCTGGTTTGTGTCGCAGCCTCAGAGAGGCTGCTGGTTTGTGTCGTTGCCGGTGGAGAGGCTGCTGGTTTGTGACATTGATGGTGGAGAGGCTGCTGTTTTGTGTCACTGCCGGTGGAGAGGTTGCTGGTTTGTGTCACTGCCTGTGGAGAGGCTGCTGGTTTGTGTCTTTCCCTCGCAGAGGCTGCTGGTTTGTGTCACTGCCTCGGAGAGTCTGCTGGTTTGTGTCACTGCCTCGGAGAGGCTGCTGGTTTGTGTCACTGCCGGTGGAGAAGCTGCTGGTTTGTGTCACTGCCGGTGGAGAGGCTGCTGGTTTGTGTCACTGCCGGTGGAGAGGCTGCTGGTTTGTGTCACTGCCTTGGAGAAACTGCTGGTTTGTGTCACTGCCTTGGAGAAACTGCTGGTTTGTGTCTTTCCCTCGGAGAGGCTGCTGGTTTGTGTCACTGCCTTGGAGAAACTGCTGGTTTGTGTCACTGCAGGTGGAGAGGCTGCTGGTTTGTGTCGCTGCTGGTGGAGAGGCTACTGGTTTGTGTCACTGCTGTTGGAGAGGCTGCTGGTTTGTGTCACTGCCTCAGAGAGGCTGCTGGTTCGTGTCACTGCCGGTGGAGAGGCTGCTGGTTTGTGTCTCTCCCTCGGAGAGGCTGCTGGTTCGTGTCACTGCAGGTGGAGAGGCTGCTGGTTTGTGTTGCTGACTCGGAGAGTCTGCTGGTTTGTGTCACTGCCGGTGGAGAGGCTGCTGGTTTGTGTCACTGCCTCAGAGATGCTGCTGGTTTGTGTCGCTGCCTCGGAGAGGCTGCTGGTTTGTGTCACTGTGGTGAACTATGTGCCTGTCGGGACACGCCCCTGCTGACTGCTCCTGTGGCTCCTCCCACAGGCCCCTGTATAAAGGAGACCTGCGGCCTGAAGATCGGCCTCAGTCTCCAGGACCTTGTATGATGGACACTCACTCCTGGTTCCTTCTTCCAGTCAATAAAAGCCGATATCTCGCCTACGTCTCAGTGTGAGTTATTGATGGTGCATCAATTTTATTGACTGGAAGTTTTAAAACATGGAACCCGTTTTGCGTCCGGACCGGTTGGATTTGGACCCTCAAGACCCTGACGCGGCTCTCGCTTTTGAACACTGGCTTGCATGCTTCCAATCGTACTTGGCGGAGCTTCGTGCGACTGAACCCGCCGTTATGCACAGAATCCTACTCTCGAGGGTCTCCTCCAAAGTTTACTCCTTTATCCGGGACCTGCCGACCTACGAAGGGGCACTGGACGCCTTCAAACGACAGTACCTGCGGCCGGTGAACACCGTCTACGCAAGACATCGCTTAGCTACCCGGCAACAGCGGCCTGGCGAATCGTGCGCTGAGTTTCTCCGAGCACTACAGACACTCGTCCGAGCTTGTGATTGCAAGACGCTCATGGCAGAACAGCATGCGGAGCTGCTGGTGCGAGACGCCTTTGTGACGGGACTGAGGTCAGTGTACATGCGCCAGCGGCTGCTGGAGAACTCGGATCTTACCTTAAGCTCGGCGATAGAGAAGGCCAACGCTCTAGAAGCTGCGTGGCATAACGCCGACGCTGTCCAGTCGCGTGATTCCCCGCCGGTTTCGTGGACGCCTCAGACCCCGCCACCGCCGGCTCCCGGGAGCGAATTCGCCAACGCCGCCGCCAGTCGCGATTCCACGAGCTCCCCGACCCAGACCACGGCTGTGGCCCGTAAGAAACTCGTGCTTTGTTATTTCTGTGGCCAAAAGAAACATCCTCGACAACGCTGTCCAGCGCGAGAAGCGACCTGCTCCAGCTGCGGAAAGCGGGGCCACTTCGCCAAGGTCTGTAAGTCTCAACCTCGAGCGGAGTGCAGCGCTGCGGGTGAAACGTGGGGGCCGCCATCTTGCATGCCGGGATGTGGGCGGCCATCTTTGTCGACGTCAGCACGCCCCGCCCCCGATCCTCGGATGCTGACCGGGTACCCCGGATGTGGGCGGCCATCTTTGTCAATGTCAGCATGCCCCGCCCCCGACCCGCCGATGCTGACCGGGTACCCCGATGATCCAACTCTGGCCACTGTGACTCTCGACCAAAGCGCCCCACACCAGCTTGCAAGATCCATGATGGACATCCAGGTGGAGGGGCATTGGACTGGATGCCTGTTTGACACGGGCAGCACTGGGAGTTTTATTCACCCGGACACAGTGCAACGCTGCGGACTTGCAACGCGGCCGGTCAGTCGGAGGTTCCATTTGGCCTCTGGGTCGCAGTCCGCAGACATCCGGGCGGGTTGTGTAGCGACGTTGGTGGTGCAAGGCACAGAATATCGGAACTTTGAACTGCTGGTCATGCCTCAACTGTGCGCACCTGTGCTATTGGGGCTGGACTTCCAGAGCCATCTCGAAAGTGTGACTATGGTATACGACGGGCCCCTCCCACCACTCACTGTCAAGAATCCTCAGTTTTGTGGGACTTCTTCACATACCCCGCTACTGACCACACACACACACGGACACACACATCCCATCCAGAACCAGGCCAACAGCTGCGCTACCGACACTTGCAGCCTCTCCACTCTCAAGATCCCTCCCCCACCGCTGTTCGCCAACCTGACCCCCGACTGTAAACCTGTGGCAACCAAAAGCAGGAGGTACAGCGCGGGGGACCGGGCCTTCATTCAGTCGGAGGTGCAGCGGCTGCTCAGGGAGGGGATCATTGAGCCGAGCACAAGCCCTTGGAGGGCCCAGGTGGTTGTTGTTCGGACTGGGCAGAAAAATAGGATGGTGGTGGACTATAGTCAAACCATCAATAGGTTTACGCAGCTTGACGCATACCCCCTACCCCGCATCGCGGATATGGTCAACCAGATTGCTCAGTATAAGGTGTACTCGACAATAGATCTGAAATCCGCTTATCACCAGCTCCCCATCTGCCCAGAGGACCGCCCCTACACCGCCTTTGAGGCGGGCGGCCGGCTCTATCACTTCCTGCGCGTCCCTTTCGGTGTCACGAATGGTGTCTCTGTCTTCCAGAGGGAAATGGACCGGATGGTGGACCAGTACCAACTGCAGGCCACATTTCCCTATCTGGATAACATCACCATCTGTGGTCATGACAGGCCAGATCACGACGCCAACCTCCAACGGTTTCTCCAAGTGGCCGCAGCTCTGAACCTTACTTATAACAGGGACAAGTGTGTTTTTGGTACCACCCGCCTTGCTATACTTGGGTATGTCGTGGAAAACGGGGTTATTGGGCCTGATCCCGAACGTATGCGCCCCCTGTTAGAACTCCCTCTTCCCACCACCCTCAAGGCCCTCAGACAGTGCCTGGGGTTTTTTTCCTATTACGCCCAATGGGTCCCCCATTACGCAGACAAGGCTCGCCCCCTGGTCAAGTCTACCTCGTTTCCCCTCTCTGCTGAGGCCTGCGCGGCCTTCAACTGCATTAAAGCGGACATTGCCAAAGCTACGATGCATGCAGTGGACGAGACCGCTCCCTTCCAAGTGGAGTGTGATGCCTCCGATTTCGCTCTGGCTGCTACCCTTAATCAGGAAGGCAGAACGGTAGCATTCTTTTCTCGCACCCTCCAAGGCTCTGAAATTCGGCACTCCGCGGTGGAGAAAGAAGCCCAGGCCATAGTGGAGGCTGTTAGGCACTGGAGGCACTATCTTGCTGGCAAAAGATTCACTGTGCTGACCGACCAGCGCTCGGTTGCGTTCCTGTTCAGCAACCAACAGCGGGGCAAGATCAAAAATGATAAGATTTTGCGGTGGAGGATAGAACTCTCCACCTACACCTATGATATCCTGTACCGGCCTGGCAGACTCAATGAGCCCCCTGATGCCCTATCCCGGGGAACATGTGCTAGCACACAGCTCGACCAGCTGTACGCCCTTCATGCACAACTTTGCCATCCGGGGGTCACCCGATTTTACCATTTTGTGAAAGCTCGGAACCTGCCGTACTCCCTGGAGGACATCAGGACGATGACCAGGGACTGCCAAATTTGTGCCGAGTGCAAACCGCACTTCTACTGTCCTGACACGGCACAACTTGTCAAGGCCACCCGCCCTTTTGAACGCCTGAGTGTTGACTTTAAGGGCCCCCTTCCCTCCACTGACCGCAATGTCTATTTTCTCAGTGTTATTGACGAGTTCTCACGGTTCCCCTTTGCCATCCCCTGCCCCGACACCACTGCCACGTCCGTCATAAAAGCCCTGCGCCAGCTCTTCACTCTGTTCGGGTATCCCTGCTATATCCACAGTGATAGAGGGTCCTCCTTTATGAGTGAGGAGCTGCGCCAGTACTTGCTAGCTAGGGGCATTGCTACCAGTCGGACCACGAGTTATAATCCCCGGGGTAATGGCCAGGTGGAGCGGGAGAATGCCACAGTGTGGAAGGCCACACTTTTAGCCCTTAAGTCCAAAGGGTTGCCGGTCTCTCGATGGCAGGAGGTCCTCCCTGAGGCACTGCACTCTATCCGCTCTCTGTTATGTACGTCCACCAATGCCACCCCTCACGAACGCCTATTCTCTTTTCCCAGGAAGTCTGTCACTGGGACCACCCTACCAGTTTGGCTGACGTCCCCGGGGCCAGTGCTGCTCCGGAAACATGTGAGGAGCAATAAATACTCCCCGCTGGTGGAGAGGGTTCACCTTCTCCATGCGAACCCCCAGTATGCTTACGTGGTCTTACCTGATGGGCGGGAGGACACGGTCTCCATCCGCGACCTGGCACCCGCAGGTGCAGCAGACCACTACCCTGAAGGCTCTCCGGTAACTGTGAACACTGCACCAGAGGTGACACCGTACTCACCAGGCCCTACACAGACTCCTCACGACACTTGTATACCGGGCGTTTCGTACGCATTTATACCAGGCGCCTCGCACATGCATGAGGGATCACCGGCGCCTAGTGGGCAAGAACACGCGCAACCCCCGTCCCCTGTGCAATCGCCAATGTTGCCGGCACCTATGCGGTCACAGCCGGTGCTACGTAGATCGCAGCGACAGATTCGACCGCCTGCTAGACTTGACTTGTAAGAACCTTCGCTACATGAGGACTTTTTCAAACGAAGGGGGGGTGAATGTGGTGAACTATGTGCCTGTCGGGACACGCCCCTGCTGACTGCTCCTGTGGCTCCTCCCACAGGCCCCCTGTATAAAGGAGACCTGCGGCCTGAAGATCGGCCTCAGTCTCCAGGACTTTGTATGATAGACACTCACTGCTGGTTCCTTCTTCCAGTCAATAAAAGCCGATATCTCGCCTACGTCTCAGTGTGAGTTATTGATGGTGCATCAGTCACTGCCTCGGAGAGGCTGCTGGTTGGTGTCACTGCCGGTGGAGGGGCTGCTGGTTTGTGTCACTGCCTGTGGAGAGGCTGCTGGTTTATGTCTCTCCCTCGGAGAGACTGCTGGTTCGTGTCACTGCCGGTGGAGAGGCTGCTGGTTTGTGTCTCTCCCTCGGAGAGGCTGCTGGTTCGTGTCACTGCAGGTGGAGAGGCTGCTGGTTTGTGTCACTGCCGGTGGAGAGGCTGCTGGTTTGTGTCACTGCTGGTGGAGAGGCTGCTGGTTTATGTCACTGCCGTTGGAGAGGCTGCTGGTTGGTGTCACGGCCTGTGGAGAGGCTGCTGGTTTGTGTCGCAGCCTCGGAGAGGCTGCTGGTTTGTGTCACTGATGGTGGAGAGGCTGCTGGTTTGTGTCACTGATGGTGCAGAGGCTGCTGGTTTGTGTCGCTGCTGGTGGAGCGGCTGCTGGTTTGTGTCACTGCCGGTGGAGAGGCTGCTGGTTTGTGTCGCTGCCTCGGAGGCGCTGCTGGTTTGTGTCGCAGCCTCAGAGAGGCTGCTGGTTTGTGTCGTTGCCGGTGGAGAGGCTGCTGGTTTGTGTCACTGATGGTGGAGAGGCTGCTGGTTTCTGACGCTGCCGGTGGAGAGGCTGCTGGTTTGTGTCACTGATGGTGGAGAGGCTGCTGGTTTGTGTCGCTGCCGGTGGAGAGGCTGCTGGTTTGTGTCGCTGCAGCAGGAGCGGCTGCTGGTTTGTGTCACTGCCGGTGGAGAGGCTGCTGGTTTGTGTCGCTGCCTCGGAGACGCTGCTGGTTTGTGTCGCAGCCTCAGAGAGGCTGCTGGTTTGTGTCGTTGCCGGTGGAGAGGCTGCTGGTTTGTGTCACTGATGGTGGAGAGGCTGCTGGTTTCTGACGCTGCCGGTGGAGAGGCTGCTGGTTTGTGTCACTGATGGTGGAGAGGCTGCTGGTTTGTGTCGCTGCCGGTGGAGAGGCTGCTGGTTTGTGTCGCTGCAGCAGGAGCGGCTGCTGGTTTGTGTCACTGCCGGTGGAGAGGCTGCTGGTTTGTGTCGCTGCAGCAGGAGCGGCTGCTGGTTTGTGTCGCTGCCTTGGAGAGGCTGCTGGTTTGTGTCACTGCCGGTGGAGAGGCTGCTGGTTTGTGTCACTGCCTCGGAGAGGCTGCTGGTTTCTGTCACTGCCGGTGGAGAGGCTGCTGATTTGTGTCATAGCCTCGGAGAGGCTGCTGGTTTGTGTCACTGCCTTGGAGAGGCTGCTGGTTTGTGTCACTGCCTCGGAGAGGCTGCTGGTTTGTGTCACTGCCTTGGAGAGGCTGCTGGTTTGTGTCACTGCCTTGGAGAGGCTGCTGGTTTGTGTCACTGCCTCGGAGAGGCTGCTGGTTTGTGTCTCTCCCTCGGAGAGGCTGCTGGTTTGTGTCACTGCCGGTGGAGAGGCTGCTGGTTTGTGTCGCTGCCTCGGAGAGGCTGCTGGTTTGTGTCACTGCCTCAGAGAGGCTGCGGGTTTGTGTCACTGCCGGTGGAGAGGCTGCTGGTTTGTGTCACTGCTGGTGGAGAGGCTGCTGGTTTGTGTCACTGCAGGTGGAGAGGCTGCTGGTTTGTGTCACTGCCTTGGAGAGGCTGCTGGTTTGTGTCACTGCCTTGGAGAGGCTGCTGGTTTGTGTCGCTGCCTCGGAGAGGCTGCTGGTTTGTGTCACTGCAGGTGGAGAGGCTGCTGGTTGGTGTCGCTGACTCGGAGAGACAGCTGGTTTGTGTCACTGCAGGTGGAGAGGCTGCTGGTTGGTGTCGCTGACTCGGAGAGGCTGCTGGTTTGTGTCACTGCCGGTGGAGAGGCTGCTGGTTTGTGCCACTACCGGTGGAGAGGCTGCTGGTTTGTGTCACTGCCTCGGAGAGGCTGCTGGTTGGTGTCACTGCCGGTGGAGAGGCTGCTGGTTTGTGTCACTGGCGGTGGAGAGGCTGCTGGTTTGTGTCTCTCCCTCGGAGAGGCTGCTGGTTCGTGTCACTGCAGGTGGAGAGGCTGCTGGTTTGTGTCGCTGACTCGGAGAGTCTGCTGGTTTGTGTCACTGCCAGTGGAGAGGCTGCTGGTTTGTCACTGCCTCGGAGATGCTGCTGGTTTGTGTCGCTGCCTCGGAGAGGCTGCTGGTTTGTGTCACTGCCTCGGAGAGGCTGCTGGTTTGTGTCACTGCCTGTGGAGAGTCAGCTGGTTTGTGTCATAGCCTCGGAGAGGCTGCTGGTTTGTGACACTACCGGTGGAGAGGCTGCTGGTTTGTGTCACTGCCTCGGAGAGGCTGCTGATTGGTGTCACTGCCGGTGGAGAAGCTGCTGGTTTGTGTCGCTGCTGGTGGAGAGGCTGCTGGTTTGTGTCGCTGCCTTGGAGAGGCTGCTGGTTTGTGTCACTGCCTCGGAGAGGCTGCTGGTTTGTGTCACTGCCTTGGAGAGGCTGCTGGTTTGTGTCGCTGCCTCGGAGAGGCTGCTGGTTTGTGTCACTGCAGGTGGAGAGGCTGCTGGTTGGTGTCGCTGACTCGGAGAGACTGCTGGTTTGTGTCACTGCTGGTGGAGAGGCGGCTGGTTTATGTCACTGCTGGTGGAGAGGCTGCTGGTTTGTGTCACTGCTGGTGGAGAGGCTGCCGGTTTCTGTCACTGCCTCGGAGAGGCTGCTGGTTTGTGTCACTGCTGGTGGAGAGGCTGCTGGTTTGTGTCGCTGCCTTGGAGAAACTGCTGGTTTGTGTCACTGCCGGTGGAGAGTCAGCTGGTTTGTGTCATAGCCTCGGAGAGGCTGCTGGTTTGTGACACTGCCTCGGAGAGGCTGCTGGTTGGTATCACTGCCGGTGGAGAGGCTGCTGGTTTGTGTCACTACCGGTGGAGAGGCTGCTGGTTTGTGTCACTGCCTCGGAGAGGCTGCTGGTTGGTGTCACTGCCGGTGGAGAGGCTGCTGGTTTGTGTCACTGCCGGTGGAGAGGCTGCTGGTTTGTGTCTCTCCCTCGGAGAGGCTGCTGGTTCGTGTCACTGCAGGTGGAGAGGCTGCTGGTTTGTGTCGCTGACTCGGAGAGTCTGCTGGTTTGTGTCACTGCCAGTGGAGAGGCTGCTGGTTTGTGTCACTGCCTCGGAGATGCTGCTGGTTTGTGTCGCTGCCTCGGAGAGGCTGCTGGTTTGTGTCACTGCCTGTGGAGAGTCAGCTGGTTTGTGTCATAGCCTCGGAGAGGCTGCTGGTTTGTGACACTACCGGTGGAGAGGCTGCTGGTTTGTGTCACTGCCTCGGAGAGGCTGCTGATTGGTGTCACTGCCGGTGGAGAAGCTGCTGGTTTGTGTCACTGCCGGTGGAGAGGCTGCTGGTTTGTGCCACTGCCTGTGGAGAGGCTGCTGGTTTGTGTCGCTGCCTTGGAGAGGCTGCTGGTTTGTGTCACTGCCTCGGAGAGGCTGCTGGTTTGTGTCACTGCCTTGGAGAGGCTGCTGGTTTGTGTCGCTGCCTCGGAGAGGCTGCTGGTTTGTGTCACTGCAGGTGGAGAGGCTGCTGGTTGGTGTCGCTGAATCGGAGAGACTGCTGGTTTGTGTCACTGCAGGTGGAGAGGCTGCTGGTTTGTGTCGCTGCCTCGGTGTGGCTGCTGGTTTGTGTCACTGCCTCGGAAAGGCTGCTGGTTTGTGTCGCTGCCTCGGAGAGGCTGCTGGTTTGTGTCACTGCCTGTGGAGAGGCTGCTGGTTTGTGTCACTGCCGGTGGAGAGGCTGCTGGTTTGCGTCACTGTCTCGGAGAGGCTGCTGGTTTGTGTCGCTGCTGGTGGAGAGGCGGCTGGTTTATGTCACTGCTGGTGGAGAGGCTGCTGGTTTGTGTCGTTGCCGGTGGAGAGGCTGCCGGTTTCTGTCACTGCCTCGGAGAGGCTGCTGTTTTGTGTCACTGCCGGTGGAGAGGCTGCTGCTTTATGTCACTGCCGTTGGAGAGGCTGCTGGTTTGTGTCACTGCCGGTGGAGAGGCTGCTGGTTTATGTCACTGCCATTGGAGAGGCTGCTGGATTGTGTCACTGCCGGTGGAGAGGCTGCTGGTTTGTGTCACTGCCGGTGGAGAGGCAGCTGGTTTGTGTCACTGTCTCGGAGAGGCTGCTGGTTTGTGTCGCTGCTGGTAGAGAGGCTGCTGGTTTATGTCACTGCTGGTGGAGAGGCTGCTGGTTTATGTCACTGCTGGTGGAGAGGCTTCTGGTTTGTGTCACTGCCGGTGGAGAGGCTGCTGGTTCGTTCACTGCCGGTGGAGAGGCTGCTGGTTTGTGTCGTTGCCGGTGGAGAGGCTGCTGGTTTGTGACACTGATGGTGGAGAGGCTGCTGGTTTGTGTCACTGCCGGTGGAGAAGCTGCTGGTTTGTGTCACTGCCTTCGAGAGGCTGCTGGTTTGTGTCGCTGCTGGTGGAGAGGCTGCTGGTTTGTGTCACTGCCGGTGGAGAGACAGCTGGTTTGTGTCATAGCCTCGGAGAGGCTGCTGGTTTGTGACACTGCCTTGGAGAAACTGCTGGTTTGTGTCGCTGCCTTGGAGAGGCTGCTGGTTTGTGTCACTGCCTTGGAGAGTCTGCTGGTTTGTGTCACTGCTGGTGGAGAGGCTGCTGGTTTGTGTCACTGCCTCGGAGAGGCTGCAAGTTTGTGTCACTGCCTTGGAGAGGCTGCTGGTTTGTGTCACTGCCTTGGAGAGGCTGCTGGTTTGTGTCGCTGCCTCGGAGAGACTGCTGGTTAGTGTCACTGCAGGTGGAGAGGCTGCTGGTTTGTGTCGCTGCTGGTGGAGAGGCTGCTGGTTTGTGTCACTGCCTCGGAGAGGCTGCAAGTTTGTGTCACTGCCTTGGAGAGGCTGCTGGTTTGTGTCACTGCCTTGGAGAGGCTGCTGGTTTGTGTCACTGCCTTGGAGAGGCTGCTGGTTTGTGTCTCTCCCTCGGAGAGGCTGCTGGATCGTGTCACTGCCGGTGGAGAGGCTGCTGGTTTGTGTCACTGCAGGTGGAGAGGCTGCTGGTTTGTGTCGCTGACTCGGAGAGTCTGCTGGTTTGTGTCACTGCCGGTGGAGAGGCTGCTGGTTTGTGTCACTGCCTCGGAGATGCTGCTGGTTTGTGTCGCTGCCTCGGAGAGGCTGCTGGTTTGTGTCACTGCCTCGGAGAGGCTGCTGGTTTGTGTCACTGCCGGTGGAGAGTCAGCTGGTTTGTGTCATAGCCTCGGAGAGGCTGCTGGTTTGTGACACTACCGGTGGAGAGGCTGCTGGTTTGTGTCACTGCCTCGGAGAGGCTGCTGGTTGGTGTCACTGCCGGTGGAGAGGCTGCTGGTTTGTGTCACTGCCGGTGGAGAGGCTGCTGGTTTGTGTCTCTCCCTCGGAGAGGCTGCTGGTTCGTGTTACTGCCGGTGGAGAGGCTGCTGGTTTGTGTCTCTCCCTCGGAGAGACTGCTGGTTAGTGTCACTGCAGGTGGAGAGGCTGCTGGTTTGTGTCGCTGCTGGTGGAGAGGCTGCTGGTTTGTGTCACTGCCTTGGAGAGGCTGCTGGTTTGTGTCACTGCCTTGGAGAGGCTGCTGGTTCGTGTCACTGCAGGTGGAGAGGCTGCTGGTTTGTGTCGCTGACTCGGAGAGTCTGCTGGTTTGTGTCACTGCCGGTGGAGAGGCTGCTGGTTTGTGTCACTGCCTCGGAGATGCTGCTGGTTTGTGTCGCTGCCTCGGAGAGGCTGCTGGTTTGTGTCACTGCCTCGGAGAGGCAGCTGGTTTGTGTCACTGCCGGTGGAGAGGCTGCTGGTTTGTGTCACTGCCTCGGAGAGGCTGCTGGTTGGTGTCACTGCCGGTGGAGAGGCTGCTGGTTTGTGTCACTGCCGGTGGAGAGGCTGCTGGTTTGTGTCTCTCCCTCGGAGAGGCTGCTGGTCCGTGTCACTGCAGGTGGAGAGGCTGCTGGTTTGTGTCGCTGACACGAAGAGTCTGCTGGTTTGTGTCACTGCCGGTGGAGAGGCTGCTGGTTTGTGTCACTGCCTCGGAGAGGCTGCTGGTTTGTGTCACTGCCTCAGAGAGGCTGCTGGTTTGTGTCACTGCCTGTGGAGAGGCTGCTGGTTTGTGTCGCTGCCTCGGAGATGCTGCTGGTTTGTGTCACTGCCTCGGAGAGGCTGCTGGTTTGTGTCACTGCCTGTGGAGAGTCAGCTGGTTTGTGTCATAGCCTCGGAGAGGCTGCTGGTTTGTGACACTACCGGTGGAGAGGCTGCTGGTTTGTGTCACTGCCTCGAAGAGGCTGCTGGTTGGAGTCACTGCCGGTGGAGAGGCTGCAGGTTTGTGTCACTGCCGGTGGAGAGGCTGCTGGTTTGTGTCTCTCCCTCGGAGAGGCTGCTGGTTTGTGTCGCTGTCTCGGAGAGGCTGCTGGCTTGTGTCACTGCCTCGGAGAGGCTGCTGGTTTGTGTCGCTGCCTCGGAGAGGCTGCTGGTTTGTGTCTCTCCCTCGGAGAGGCTGCTGGTTTGTGTCGCTGTCTCGGAGAGGCTGCTGGTTTGTGTCACTGCCGGTGGAGAGGCTGCTGGTTTGTGTCACTGCCTCGGAGAGGCTGCTGGTTTGCTTCGCTGTCTCGGAGAGGCTGCTGGTTTGTGCCGCTGCCTCGGAGAGACTGCTGGTTTGTGTCACTGCCGGTGGAGAGGCAGCTGATTTGTGTCGCTGTCTCGGAGAGGCTGCTGGTTTGTGTCGCTGCCTCGGAGAGGCTGCTGGTTTGTGTCGCTGCCGGTGGAGAGTCTGCCGGTTTCTGTCACTGCCTCGGAGAGGCTGCTGGTTTGTGTGACAGCCGGTGGAGAGGCTGCTGGTTTGTGTCACTGCTGGTGGAGAGGCTGCTGGTTTATGTCACTGCCGTTGGAGAGGCTGCTGGTTGGTGTCACGGCCTGTGGAGAGGCTGCTGGTTTGTGTCGCAGCCTCGGAGAGGCTGCTGGTTTGTGTCACTGATGGTGGAGAGGCTGCTGGTTTGTGTCACTGATGTTGCAGAGGCTGCTGGTTTGTGTCGCTGCTGGTGGAGCGGCTGCTGGTTTGTGTCACTGCCGGTGGAGAGGCTGCTGGTTTGTGTCGCTGCCTCGGAGACGCTGCTGGTTTGTGTCGCAGCCTCGGAGAGGCTGCTGGTTTGTGTCGTTGCCGGTGGAGAGGCTGCTGGTTTGTGTCACTGATGGTGGAGAGGCTGCTGGTTTCTGTCGCTGCCGGTGGAGAGGCTGCTGGTTTGTGTCACTGCCGGTGGAGAGGCTGTTGGTTTGTGTCGCAGCCTCGGAGAGGCTGCTGGTTTGTGTCACTGCCTTGGAGAGGCTGCTGGTTTGTGTCACTGCAGGTGGAGAGGCTGCTGGTTGGTGTCGCTGACTCGGAGAGACTGCTGGTTTGTGTCACTGCTGGTGGAGAGGCGGCTGGTTTATGTCACTGCTGGTGGAGAGGCTGCTGGTTTGTGTCACTGCTGGTGGAGAGGCTGCCGGTTTCTGTCACTGCCTCGGAGAGGCTGCTGGTTTGTGTCACTGCTGGTGGAGAGGCTGCTGGTTTGTGTCGCTGCCTTGGA
Organism: Hypanus sabinus; assembly: GCF_030144855.1. Classification (NCBI taxonomy): domain Eukaryota; kingdom Metazoa; phylum Chordata; class Chondrichthyes; order Myliobatiformes; family Dasyatidae; genus Hypanus; species Hypanus sabinus. The sequence continues at coordinate 48,907,822 of NC_082719.1, forward strand.
GAAACTGCTGGTTTGTGTCACTGCCGGTGGAGAGTCAGCTGGTTTGTGTCATAGCCTCGGAGAGGCTGCTGGTTTGTGACACTGCCTCGGAGAGGCTGCTGGTTGGTATCACTGCCGCTGGAGAGGCTGCTGGTTTGTGTCACTACCGGTGGAGAGGCTGCTGGTTTGTGTCACTGCCTCGGAGAGGCTGCTGGTTGGTGTCACTGCCGGTGGAGAGGCTGCTGGTTTGTGTCACTGCCGGTGGAGAGGCTGCTGGTTTGTGTCTCTCCCTCGGAGAGGCTGCTGGTTCGTGTCACTGCAGGTGGAGAGGCTGCTGGTTTGTGTCGCTGACTCGGAGAGTCTGCTGGTTTGTGTCACTGCCAGTGGAGAGGCTGCTGGTTTGTGTCACTGCCTCGGAGATGCTGCTGGTTTGTGTCGCTGCCTCGGAGAGGCTGCTGGTTTGTGTCACTGCCTGTGGAGAGTCAGCTGGTTTGTGTCATAGCCTCGGAGAGGCTGCTGGTTTGTGACACTACCGGTGGAGAGGCTGCTGGTTTGTGTCACTGCCTCGGAGAGGCTGCTGATTGGTGTCACTGCCGGTGGAGAAGCTGCTGGTTTGTGTCACTGCCGGTGGAGAGGCTGCTGGTTTGTGCCACTGCCTGTGGAGAGGCTGCTGGTTTGTGTCGCTGCCTTGGAGAGGCTGCTGGTTTGTGTCACTGCCTCGGAGAGGCTGCTGGTTTGTGTCACTGCCTTGGAGAGGCTGCTGGTTTGTGTCGCTGCCTCGGAGAGGCTGCTGGTTTGTGTCACTGCAGGTGGAGAGGCTGCTGGTTGGTGTCGCTGAATCGGAGAGACTGCTGGTTTGTGTCACTGCAGGTGGAGAGGCTGCTGGTTTGTGTCGCTGCCTCGGTGTGGCTGCTGGTTTGTGTCACTGCCTCGGAAAGGCTGCTGGTTTGTGTCGCTGCCTCGGAGAGGCTGCTGGTTTGTGTCACTGCCTGTGGAGAGGCTGCTGGTTTGTGTCACTGCCGGTGGAGAGGCTGCTGGTTTGCGTCACTGTCTCGGAGAGGCTGCTGGTTTGTGTCGCTGCTGGTGGAGAGGCGGCTGGTTTATGTCACTGCTGGTGGAGAGGCTGCTGGTTTGTGTCGTTGCCGGTGGAGAGGCTGCCGGTTTCTGTCACTGCCTCGGAGAGGCTGCTGTTTTGTGTCACTGCCGGTGGAGAGGCTGCTGCTTTATGTCACTGCCGTTGGAGAGGCTGCTGGTTTGTGTCACTGCCGGTGGAGAGGCTGCTGGTTTATGTCACTGCCATTGGAGAGGCTGCTGGATTGTGTCACTGCCGGTGGAGAGGCTGCTGGTTTGTGTCACTGCCGGTGGAGAGGCAGCTGGTTTGTGTCACTGTCTCGGAGAGGCTGCTGGTTTGTGTCGCTGCTGGTAGAGAGGCTGCTGGTTTATGTCACTGCTGGTGGAGAGGCTGCTGGTTTATGTCACTGCTGGTGGAGAGGCTGCTGGTTTGTGTCACTGCCGGTGGAGAGGCTGCTGGTTCGTTCACTGCCGGTGGAGAGGCTGCTGGTTTGTGTCGTTGCCGGTGGAGAGGCTGCTGGTTTGTGACACTGATGGTGGAGAGGCTGCTGGTTTGTGTCACTGCCGGTGGAGAAGCTGCTGGTTTGTGTCACTGCCTTCGAGAGGCTGCTGGTTTGTGTCGCTGCTGGTGGAGAGGCTGCTGGTTTGTGTCACTGCCGGTGGAGAGACAGCTGGTTTGTGTCATAGCCTCGGAGAGGCTGCTGGTTTGTGACACTGCCTTGGAGAAACTGCTGGTTTGTGTCGCTGCCTTGGAGAGGCTGCTGGTTTGTGTCACTGCCTTGGAGAGTCTGCTGGTTTGTGTCACTGCTGGTGGAGAGGCTGCTGGTTTGTGTCACTGCCTCGGAGAGGCTGCAAGTTTGTGTCACTGCCTTGGAGAGGCTGCTGGTTTGTGTCACTGCCTTGGAGAGGCTGCTGGTTTGTGTCGCTGCCTCGGAGAGACTGCTGGTTAGTGTCACTGCAGGTGGAGAGGCTGCTGGTTTGTGTCACTGCTGGTGGAGAGGCTGCTGGTTTGTGTCACTGCTGGTGGAGAGGCTGCTGGTTTGTGTCACTGCTGGTGGAGAGGCTGCTGGTTTGTGTCGCTGCTGGTGGAGAGGCTGCTGGTTTGTGTCACTGCCTCGGAGAGGCTGCAAGTTTGTGTCACTGCCTTGGAGAGGCTGCTGGTTTGTGTCACTGCCTTGGAGAGGCTGCTGGTTTGTGTCACTGCCTTGGAGAGGCTGCTGGTTTGTGTCTCTCCCTCGGAGAGGCTGCTGGATCGTGTCACTGCCGGTGGAGAGGCTGCTGGTTTGTGTCACTGCAGGTGGAGAGGCTGCTGGTTTGTGTCGCTGACTCGGAGAGTCTGCTGGTTTGTGTCACTGCCGGTGGAGAGGCTGCTGGTTTGTGTCACTGCCTCGGAGATGCTGCTGGTTTGTGTCGCTGCCTCGGAGAGGCTGCTGGTTTGTGTCACTGCCTCGGAGAGGCTGCTGGTTTGTGTCACTGCCGGTGGAGAGTCAGCTGGTTTGTGTCATAGCCTCGGAGAGGCTGCTGGTTTGTGACACTACCGGTGGAGAGGCTGCTGGTTTGTGTCACTGCCTCGGAGAGGCTGCTGGTTGGTGTCACTGCCGGTGGAGAGGCTGCTGGTTTGTGTCACTGCCGGTGGAGAGGCTGCTGGTTTGTGTCTCTCCCTCGGAGAGGCTGCTGGTTCGTGTTACTGCCGGTGGAGAGGCTGCTGGTTTGTGTCTCTCCCTCGGAGAGACTGCTGGTTAGTGTCACTGCAGGTGGAGAGGCTGCTGGTTTGTGTCGCTGCTGGTGGAGAGGCTGCTGGTTTGTGTCACTGCCTTGGAGAGGCTGCTGGTTTGTGTCACTGCCTTGGAGAGGCTGCTGGTTCGTGTCACTGCAGGTGGAGAGGCTGCTGGTTTGTGTCGCTGACTCGGAGAGTCTGCTGGTTTGTGTCACTGCCGGTGGAGAGGCTGCTGGTTTGTGTCACTGCCTCGGAGATGCTGCTGGTTTGTGTCGCTGCCTCGGAGAGGCTGCTGGTTTGTGTCACTGCCTCGGAGAGGCAGCTGGTTTGTGTCACTGCCGGTGGAGAGGCTGCTGGTTTGTGTCACTGCCTCGGAGAGGCTGCTGGTTGGTGTCACTGCCGGTGGAGAGGCTGCTGGTTTGTGTCACTGCCGGTGGAGAGGCTGCTGGTTTGTGTCTCTCCCTCGGAGAGGCTGCTGGTCCGTGTCACTGCAGGTGGAGAGGCTGCTGGTTTGTGTCGCTGACACGAAGAGTCTGCTGGTTTGTGTCACTGCCGGTGGAGAGGCTGCTGGTTTGTGTCACTGCCTCGGAGAGGCTGCTGGTTTGTGTCACTGCCTCAGAGAGGCTGCTGGTTTGTGTCACTGCCTGTGGAGAGGCTGCTGGTTTGTGTCGCTGCCTCGGAGATGCTGCTGGTTTGTGTCACTGCCTCGGAGAGGCTGCTGGTTTGTGTCACTGCCTGTGGAGAGTCAGCTGGTTTGTGTCGCTGCCTCGGAGATGCTGCTGGTTTGTGTCACTGCCTCGGAGAGGCTGCTGGTTTGTGTCACTGCCTGTGGAGAGTCAGCTGGTTTGTGTCATAGCCTCGGAGAGGCTGCTGGTTTGTGACACTACCGGTGGAGAGGCTGCTGGTTTGTGTCACTGCCTCGAAGAGGCTGCTGGTTGGAGTCACTGCCGGTGGAGAGGCTGCAGGTTTGTGTCACTGCCGGTGGAGAGGCTGCTGGTTTGTGTCTCTCCCTCGGAGAGGCTGCTGGTTTGTGTCGCTGTCTCGGAGAGGCTGCTGGCTTGTGTCACTGCCTCGGAGAGGCTGCTGGTTTGTGTCGCTGCCTCGGAGAGGCTGCTGGTTTGTGTCTCTCCCTCGGAGAGGCTGCTGGTTTGTGTCGCTGTCTCGGAGAGGCTGCTGGTTTGTGTCACTGCCGGTGGAGAGGCTGCTGGTTTGTGTCACTGCCTCGGAGAGGCTGCTGGTTTGCTTCGCTGTCTCGGAGAGGCTGCTGGTTTGTGCCGCTGCCTCGGAGAGACTGCTGGTTTGTGTCACTGCCGGTGGAGAGGCAGCTGATTTGTGTCGCTGTCTCGGAGAGGCTGCTGGTTTGTGTCGCTGCCTCGGAGAGGCTGCTGGTTTGTGTCGCTGCCGGTGGAGAGTCTGCCGGTTTCTGTCACTGCCTCGGAGAGGCTGCTGGTTTGTGTGACAGCCGGTGGAGAGGCTGCTGGTTTGTGTCACTGCTGGTGGAGAGGCTGCTGGTTTATGTCACTGCCGTTGGAGAGGCTGCTGGTTGGTGTCACGGCCTGTGGAGAGGCTGCTGGTTTGTGTCGCAGCCTCGGAGAGGCTGCTGGTTTGTGTCACTGATGGTGGAGAGGCTGCTGGTTTGTGTCACTGATGTTGCAGAGGCTGCTGGTTTGTGTCGCTGCTGGTGGAGCGGCTGCTGGTTTGTGTCACTGCCGGTGGAGAGGCTGCTGGTTTGTGTCGCTGCCTCGGAGACGCTGCTGGTTTGTGTCGCAGCCTCGGAGAGGCTGCTGGTTTGTGTCGTTGCCGGTGGAGAGGCTGCTGGTTTGTGTCACTGATGGTGGAGAGGCTGCTGGTTTCTGTCGCTGCCGGTGGAGAGGCTGCTGGTTTGTGTCACTGCCGGTGGAGAGGCTGTTGGTTTGTGTCGCAGCCTCGGAGAGGCTGCTGGTTTGTGTCACTGATGGTGGAGAGGCTGCTGGTTTGTGTCACTGATGTTGCAGAGGCTGCTGGTTTGTGTCGCTGCTGGTGGAGCGGCTGCTGGTTTGTGTCACTGCCGGTGGAGAGGCTGCTGGTTTGTGTCGCTGCCTCGGAGACGCTGCTGGTTTGTGTCGCAGCCTCGGAGAGGCTGCTGGTTTGTGTCGTTGCCGGTGGAGAGGCTGCTGGTTTGTGTCACTGATGGTGGAGAGGCTGCTGGTTTCTGTCGCTGCCGGTGGAGAGGCTGCTGGTTTGTGTCACTGCCGGTGGAGAGGCTGTTGGTTTGTGTCACTGCCTTGGAGAGGCTGCTGGTTTGTGTCACTGCCTTGGAGAGGCTGCTGGTTTGTGTCTCTCCCTCGGAGAGGCTGCTGGATCGTGTCACTGCCGGTGGAGAGGCTGCTGGTTTGTGTCACTGCAGGTGGAGAGGCTGCTGGTTTGTGTCGCTGACTCGGAGAGTCTGCTGGTTTGTGTCACTGCCGGTGGAGAGGCTGCTGGTTTGTGTCACTGCCTCGGAGATGCTGCTGGTTTGTGTCGCTGCCTCGGAGAGGCTGCTGGTTTGTGTCACTGCCTCGGAGAGGCTGCTGGTTTGTGTCACTGCCGGTGGAGAGTCAGCTGGTTTGTGTCATAGCCTCGGAGAGGCTGCTGGTTTGTGACACTACCGGTGGAGAGGCTGCTGGTTTGTGTCACTGCCTCGGAGAGGCTGCTGGTTGGTGTCACTGCCGGTGGAGAGGCTGCTGGTTTGTGTCACTGCCGGTGGAGAGGCTGCTGGTTTGTGTCTCTCCCTCGGAGAGGCTGCTGGTTCGTGTTACTGCCGGTGGAGAGGCCGCTGGTTTGTGTCTCTCCCTCGGAGAGACTGCTGGTTAGTGTCACTGCAGGTGGAGAGGCTGCTGGTTTGTGTCGCTGCTGGTGGAGAGGCTGCTGGTTTGTGTCACTGCCTTGGAGAGGCTGCTGGTTTGTGTCACTGCCTTGGAGAGGCTGCTGGTTCGTGTCACTGCAGGTGGAGAGGCTGCTGGTTTGTGTCGCTGACTCGGAGAGTCTGCTGGTTTGTGTCACTGCCGGTGGAGAGGCTGCTGGTTTGTGTCACTGCCTCGGAGATGCTGCTGGTTTGTGTCGCTGCCTCGGAGAGGCTGCTGGTTTGTGTCACTGCCTCGGAGAGGCAGCTGGTTTGTGTCACTGCCGGTGGAGAGGCTGCTGGTTTGTGTCACTGCCTCGGAGAGGCTGCTGGTTGGTGTCACTGCCGGTGGAGAGGCTGCTGGTTTGTGTCACTGCCGGTGGAGAGGCTGCTGGTTTGTGTCTCTCCCTCGGAGAGGCTGCTGGTCCGTGTCACTGCAGGTGGAGAGGCTGCTGGTTTGTGTCGCTGACACGAAGAGTCTGCTGGTTTGTGTCACTGCCGGTGGAGAGGCTGCTGGTTTGTGTCACTGCCTCGGAGAGGCTGCTGGTTTGTGTCACTGCCTCAGAGAGGCTGCTGGTTTGTGTCACTGCCTGTGGAGAGGCTGCTGGTTTGTGTCGCTGCCTCGGAGATGCTGCTGGTTTGTGTCACTGCCTCGGAGAGGCTGCTGGTTTGTGTCACTGCCTGTGGAGAGTCAGCTGGTTTGTGTCATAGCCTCGGAGAGGCTGCTGGTTTGTGACACTACCGGTGGAGAGGCTGCTGGTTTGTGTCACTGCCTCGAAGAGGCTGCTGGTTGGAGTCACTGCCGGTGGAGAGGCTGCAGGTTTGTGTCACTGCCGGTGGAGAGGCTGCTGGTTTGTGTCTCTCCCTCGGAGAGGCTGCTGGTTTGTGTCGCTGTCTCGGAGAGGCTGCTGGCTTGTGTCACTGCCTCGGAGAGGCTGCTGGTTTGTGTCGCTGCCTCGGAGAGGCTGCTGGTTTGTGTCTCTCCCTCGGAGAGGCTGCTGGTTTGTGTCGCTGTCTCGGAGAGGCTGCTGGTTTGTGTCACTGCCGGTGGAGAGGCTGCTGGTTTGTGTCACTGCCTCGGAGAGGCTGCTGGTTTGCTTCGCTGTCTCGGAGAGGCTGCTGGTTTGTGCCGCTGCCTCGGAGAGACTGCTGGTTTGTGTCACTGCCGGTGGAGAGGCAGCTGATTTGTGTCGCTGTCTCGGAGAGGCTGCTGGTTTGTGTCGCTGCCTCGGAGAGGCTGCTGGTTTGTGTCGCTGCCGGTGGAGAGTCTGCCGGTTTCTGTCACTGCCTCGGAGAGGCTGCTGGTTTGTGTGACAGCCGGTGGAGAGGCTGCTGGTTTGTGTCACTGCTGGTGGAGAGGCTGCTGGTTTATGTCACTGCCGTTGGAGAGGCTGCTGGTTGGTGTCACGGCCTGTGGAGAGGCTGCTGGTTTGTGTCGCAGCCTCGGAGAGGCTGCTGGTTTGTGTCACTGATGGTGGAGAGGCTGCTGGTTTGTGTCACTGATGTTGCAGAGGCTGCTGGTTTGTGTCGCTGCTGGTGGAGCGGCTGCTGGTTTGTGTCACTGCCGGTGGAGAGGCTGCTGGTTTGTGTCGCTGCCTCGGAGACGCTGCTGGTTTGTGTCGCAGCCTCGGAGAGGCTGCTGGTTTGTGTCGTTGCCGGTGGAGAGGCTGCTGGTTTGTGTCACTGATGGTGGAGAGGCTGCTGGTTTCTGTCGCTGCCGGTGGAGAGGCTGCTGGTTTGTGTCACTGCCGGTGGAGAGGCTGTTGGTTTGTGTCGCAGCCTCGGAGAGGCTGCTGGTTTGTGTCACTGATGGTGGAGAGGCTGCTGGTTTGTGTCACTGATGTTGCAGAGGCTGCTGGTTTGTGTCGCTGCTGGTGGAGCGGCTGCTGGTTTGTGTCACTGCCGGTGGAGAGGCTGCTGGTTTGTGTCGCTGCCTCGGAGACGCTGCTGGTTTGTGTCGCAGCCTCGGAGAGGCTGCTGGTTTGTGTCGTTGCCGGTGGAGAGGCTGCTGGTTTGTGTCACTGATGGTGGAGAGGCTGCTGGTTTCTGTCGCTGCCGGTGGAGAGGCTGCTGGTTTGTGTCACTGCCGGTGGAGAGGCTGTTGGTTTGTGTCGCAGCCTCGGAGAGGCAGCTGGTTTGTGTCACTGCCGGTGGAGTGGTTGCTGGTTTGTGTCACGGCCGGTGGAGAGGCTGCTGGTTTGTGTCACTGCCGGTGGAGAGGCTGCTGGTTTGTGTCAATGCTGGTGGAGAGGCTGCTGGTTTGTGTCACTGCCGGTGGAGAGGCTGCTGGTTTGTGTCACTGCCTCGGAGAGGCTGCTGGTTTGTGTCACTGCCTCGGAGAGGCTGCTGGTTTGTGTCACTGCAGGTGGAGAGGCTGCTGGTTTGTGTCGCTGCCGGTGGAGAGGCTGCTGGTTTGTGTCACTGCCTCGGAGAGGCTGCTGGTTTGTGTCACTGCCTTGGAGAGGCTGCTGGTTTGTGTCACTGCCTTGGAGAGGCTGCTGGTTTGTGTCACTGCCTCGGAGAGACTGCTGGTTTGTGTCACTGCCTTGGAGAGGCTGCTGGTTTGTGTCACTGCCTCGGAGAGACTGCTGGTTTGTGTCACTGCCTCGGAGAGTCTGCTGGTTTGTGTCGCTGCCTCGGAGAGACTGCTGGTTTCTGACACTACCGGTGGAGAGGCAGCTGGTTTGTGTCACTGCCGGTGGAGAGTCTGCTGGTTTGTGTCGCTGCCGGTGGAGAGGCTGCTGGTTTGTGTCACTGCTGGTGGAGAGGCTGCTGGTTTGTGTCGCTGCCGGTGGAGAGGCTGCTGGTTTGTGTCACTGCCTCGGAGAGGCTGCTGGTTTGTGTCACTGCCTTGGAGAGGCTGCTGGTTTGTGTCGCTGCCTCGGAGAGGCTGCTGGTTTGTGTCACTGCAGATGGAGAGGCTGCTGGTTGGTGTCGCTGACTCGGAGAGACTGCTGGTTTGTGTCACTGCAGGTGGAGAGGCTGCTGGTTTGTGTTGCTGACTCGGAGAGTCTGCTGGTTTGTGTCACTGCCGGTGGAGAGGCTGCTGGTTTGTGTCACTGCCGGTGGAGAGGCTGCTGGTTTGTGTCTCTCCCTCGGAGAGTCTGCTGGTTAGTGTCACTGCAGGTGGAGAGGCTGCTGGTTTGTGTCGCTGCTGGTGGAGAGGCTGCTGGTTTGTGTCACTGCCTCGGAGAGGCTGCAAGTTTGTGTCACTGCCTTGGAGAGGCTGCTGGTTTGTGTCACTGCCGGTGGAGAGGCAGCTGGTTTGTGTCACTGTCTCGGAGAGGCTGCTGGTTTGTGTCGCTGCTGGTAGAGAGGCTGCTGGTTTATGTCACTGCTGGTGGAGAGGCTGCTGGTTTATGTCACTGCTGGTGGAGAGGCTGCTGGTTTGTGTCACTGCCGGTGGAGAGGCTGCTGGTTTGTTCACTGCCGGTGGAGAGGCTGCTGGTTTGTGTCTCAGCCTCGGAGAGGCTGCTGGTTTGTGTCACTGCTGGTGGAGAGGCTGCTGGTTTGTGTCACTGCCGGTGGAGAGGCTGCTGGTTTGTGTCGCTGCCGGTGGAGAGGTTGTTGGTTTGTGTCACTGCCTTGGAGAGGCTGCTTGTTTGTGTCGCTGCCTCGGAGAGACTGCTGGTTAGTGTCACTGCAGGTGGAGAGGCTGCTGGTTTGTGTCGCTGCTGGTGGAGAGGCTGCTGGTTTGTGTCACTGCCTCGGAGAGGCTGCAAGTTTGTGTCACTGCCTTGGAGAGGCTGCTGGTTTGTGTCACTGCCGGTGGAGAGGCTGCTGGTTTGTGTCTCTCCCTCGGAGAGGCTGCTGGATCGTGTCACTGCCGGTGGAGAGGCTGCTGGTTTGTGTCTCTCCCTCGGAGAGGCTGCTGGTACGTGTCACTGCAGGTGGAGAAGCTGCTGGTTTGTGTCGCTGTCTCGGAGAGTCTGCTGGTTTGTGTCACTGCCGGTGGAGAGGCTGCTGGTTTGTGTCACTGCCTCGGAGATGCTGCTGGTTTGTGTCGCTGCCTCGGAGAGGCTGCTGGTTTGTGTCACTGCCTCGGAGAGGCTGCTGGTTTGTGTCACTGCCGGTGGAGAGTCAGCTGGTTTGTGTCATAGCCTCGGAGAGGCTGCTGGTTTGTGACACTACCGGTGGAGAGGCTGCTGGTTTGTGTCACTGCCTCGGAGAGGCTGCTGGTTGGTGTCACTGCCGGTGGAGAGGCTGCTGGTTTGTGTCACTGCCGGTGGAGAGGCTGCTGGTTTGTGTCTCTCCCTCGGAGAGGCTGCTGGTTCGTGTCACTGCAGGTGGAGAGGCTGCTGGTTTGTGTCACTGCCGGTGGAGAGGCTGTTGGTTTGTGTCACTGCCTCGGAGATGCTGCTGGTTTGTGTCGCTGCCTCGGAGAGGCTGCTGGTTTGTGTCACTGCCTCGGAGAGGCTGCTGGATTGTGTCACTACCTGTGGAGAGTCAGCTGGTTTGTGTCATAGCCTCGGAGAGGCTGCTGGTTTGTGACACTACCGGTGGAGAGGCTGCTGGTTTGTGTCACTGCCTCGGAGAGGCTGCTGGTTTGTGTCACTGCCTCGGAGAGGCTGCAAGTTTGTGTCACTGCCTTGGAGAGGCTGCTGGTTTGTGTCACTGCCTTGGAGAGGCTGCTGGTTTGTGTCACTGCCGGTGGAGAGGCTGCTGGTTTGTGTCTCTCCCTCGGAGAGGCTGCTGGATCGTGTCACTGCCGGTGGAGAGGCTGCTGGTTTGTGTCTCTCCCTCGGAGAGGCTGCTGGTTTGTGTCGCTGCCTCGGAGAGGCTGCTGGTTTGTGTCACTGCCTCGGAGAGGCTGCTGGTTTGTGTCACTGCCGGTGGAGAGTCAGCTGGTTTGTGTCATAGCCTCGGAGAGGCTGCTGGTTTGTGACACTACCGGTGGAGAGGCTGCTGGTTTGTGTCACTGCCTCGTAGAGGCTGCTGGTTGGTGTCACTGCCAGTGGAGAGGCTGCTGGTTTGTGTCACTGCCGGTGGAGAGGCTGCTGGTTTGTGTCACTGCCTCGGAGATGCTGCTGGTTTGTGTCGCTGCCTCGGAGAGGCTGCTGGTTTGTGTCACTGCCTCGGAGAGGCTGCTGCTTTGTGTCACTGCAGGTGGATAGGCTGCTGGTTGGTGTCGCTGACTCGGAGAGACTGCTGGTTTGTGTCACTGCAGGTGGAGAGGCTGCTGGTTTGTGTTGCTGACTCGGAGAGTCTGCTGGTTTGTGTCACTGCCGGTGGAGAGGCTGCTGGTTTGTGTCACTGCCGGTGGAGAGGCTGCTGGTTTGTGTCTCTCCCTCGGAGAGTCTGCTGGTTAGTGTCACTGCAGGTGGAGAGGCTGCTGGTTTGTGTCGCTGCTGGTGGAGAGGCTGCTGGTTTGTGTCACTGCCTCGGAGAGGCTGCAAGTTTGTGTCACTGCCTTGGAGAGGCTGCTGGTTTGTGTCACTGCCGGTGGAGAGGCAGCTGGTTTGTGTCACTGTCTCGGAGAGGCTGCTGGTTTGTGTCGCTGCTGGTAGAGAGGCTGCTGGTTTATGTCACTGCTGGTGGAGAGGCTGCTGGTTTATGTCACTGCTGGTGGAGAGGCTGCTGGTTTGTGTCACTGCCGGTGGAGAGGCTGCTGGTTTGTTCACTGCCGGTGGAGAGGCTGCTGGTTTGTGTCTCAGCCTCGGAGAGGCTGCTGGTTTGTGTCACTGCTGGTGGAGAGGCTGCTGGTTTGTGTCACTGCCGGTGGAGAGGCTGCTGGTTTGTGTCGCTGCCGGTGGAGAGGTTGTTGGTTTGTGTCACTGCCGGTGGAGAGGCTGCTGGTTTGTGTCACTGCTTTGGAGAAACTGCTGTTTTGTGTCTATCCCTCGGAGAAACTGCTGGTTAGTGTCACTGCCTTGGAGAGTCTGCTGGTTTGTGTCACTTCTGGTGGAGAGGCTGCTGGTTTGTGTCACTGCCGTTGGAGAGGCTGCTGGTTTGTGTCACTGCCTCGGAGAGGCTGCTGGTTAGTGTCACTGCAGGTGGAGAGGCTGCTTGTTTGTGTCGCTGCCTCGGAGAGACTGCTGGTTAGTGTCACTGCAGGTGGAGAGGCTGCTGGTTTGTGTCGCTGCTGGTGGAGAGGCTGCTGGTTTGTGTCACTGCCTCGGAGAGGCTGCAAGTTTGTGTCACTGCCTTGGAGAGGCTGCTGGTTTGTGTCACTGCCGGTGGAGAGGCTGCTGGTTTGTGTCTCTCCCTCGGAGAGGCTGCTGGATCGTGTCACTGCCGGTGGAGAGGCTGCTGGTTTGTGTCTCTCCCTCGGAGAGGCTGCTGGTACGTGTCACTGCAGGTGGAGAAGCTGCTGGTTTGTGTCGCTGTCTCGGAGAGTCTGCTGGTTTGTGTCACTGCCGGTGGAGAGGCTGCTGGTTTGTGTCACTGCCTCGGAGATGCTGCTGGTTTGTGTCGCTGCCTCGGAGAGGCTGCTGGTTTGTGTCACTGCCTCGGAGAGGCTGCTGGTTTGTGTCACTGCCGGTGGAGAGTCAGCTGGTTTGTGTCATAGCCTCGGAGAGGCTGCTGGTTTGTGACACTACCGGTGGAGAGGCTGCTGGTTTGTGTCACTGCCTCGGAGAGGCTGCTGGTTGGTGTCACTGCCGGTGGAGAGGCTGCTGGTTTGTGTCACTGCCGGTGGAGAGGCTGCTGGTTTGTGTCTCTCCCTCGGAGAGGCTGCTGGTTCGTGTCACTGCAGGTGGAGAGGCTGCTGGTTTGTGTCACTGCCGGTGGAGAGGCTGTTGGTTTGTGTCACTGCCTCGGAGATGCTGCTGGTTTGTGTCGCTGCCTCGGAGAGGCTGCTGGTTTGTGTCACTGCCTCGGAGAGGCTGCTGGATTGTGTCACTACCTGTGGAGAGTCAGCTGGTTTGTGTCATAGCCTCGGAGAGGCTGCTGGTTTGTGACACTACCGGTGGAGAGGCTGCTGGTTTGTGTCACTGCCTCGGAGAGGCTGCTGGTTTGTGTCACTGCCTCGGAGAGGCTGCAAGTTTGTGTCACTGCCTTGGAGAGGCTGCTGGTTTGTGTCACTGCCTTGGAGAGGCTGCTGGTTTGTGTCACTGCCGGTGGAGAGGCTGCTGGTTTGTGTCTCTCCCTCGGAGAGGCTGCTGGATCGTGTCACTGCCGGTGGAGAGGCTGCTGGTTTGTGTCTCTCCCTCGGAGAGGCTGCTGGTTTGTGTCGCTGCCTCGGAGAGGCTGCTGGTTTGTGTCACTGCCTCGGAGAGGCTGCTGGTTTGTGTCACTGCCGGTGGAGAGTCAGCTGGTTTGTGTCATAGCCTCGGAGAGGCTGCTGGTTTGTGACACTACCGGTGGAGAGGCTGCTGGTTTGTGTCACTGCCTCGTAGAGGCTGCTGGTTGGTGTCACTGCCAGTGGAGAGGCTGCTGGTTTGTGTCACTGCCGGTGGAGAGGCTGCTGGTTTGTGTCACTGCCTCGGAGATGCTGCTGGTTTGTGTCGCTGCCTCGGAGAGGCTGCTGGTTTGTGTCACTGCCTCGGAGAGGCTGCTGGTTTGTGTCACTGCCGGTGGAGAGGCTGCTGGTTTGTGTCGCTGCCGGTGGAGAGTCAGCTGGTTTGTGTCATAGCCTCGGAGAGGCTGCTGGTTTGTGACACTACCGGTGGAGAGGCTGCTGGTTTGTGTCACTGCCTCGGAGAGGCTGCTGGTTGGTGTCACTGCCGGTGGAGAGGCTGCTGGTTTGTGTCACTGCCGGTGGAGAGGCTGCTGGTTTGTGTCACTGCAGGTGGAGAGGCTGCTGTTTTGTGTCGCTGACACGAAGAGTCTGCTGGTTTGTGTCACTGCCTCGGAGAGGCTGCTGGTTGGTGTCTCTCCCTCGGAGAGGCTGCTGGTTAGTGTCACTGCAGGTGGAGAGGCTGCTGGTTTGTGTCGCTGCTGGTGGAGAGGCTGCTGGTTTGTGTCACTGCCTCGGAGAGGCTGCAAGTTTGTGTCACTGCCTTGGAAAGGCTGCTGGTTTGTGTCACTGCCTGGAGAGGTTGCTGGTTTGTGTCACTGCCGGTGGAGAGACTGCTGGTTTGTGTCTCTCCCTCGGAGAGGCTGCTGGATCGTGTCACTGCTGGTGGAGAGGCTGCTGGTTTGTATCTCTCCCTCGGAGAGGCTGCTGGTTCGTGTCACTGCAGGTGGAGAGGCTGCTGGTTTGTGTCGCTGACTCGGAGAGTCTGCTGGTTTGTGTCACTGCTGGTGGAGAGTCTGCTGGTTTGGTTCACTGCCTCGGAGATGCTGCTGGTTTGTGTCGCTGCCTCGGAGAGGCTGCTGGTTTGTGTCACTGCCTCGGAGAGGCTGCTGGTTTGTGTCACTGCCGGTGGAGAGTCAGCTGGTTTGTGTCATAGCCTCGGAGAGGCTGCTGGTTGGTGTCACTGCCTGTGGAGAGGCTGCTGGTTTGTGTCACTGCCGGTGGAGAGGCTGCTGGTTTGTGTCTCTCCCTCGGAGAGGCTGCTGGTTCGTGTCACTGCAGGTTGAGAGGCTGCTGGTTTGTGTCGCTGTCACGAAGAGTCTGCTGGTTTGTGTCACTGCCGGTGGAGAGGCTGCTGGTTTGTGTCACTGCCTCGGAGATGCTGCTGGTTTGTGTCGCTGCCTCGGAGAGGCTGCTGGTTTGTGTCACTGCCTCGGAGAGGCTGCTGGTTTGTGTCACTGCCTGTGGAGAGTCAGCTGGTTTGTGTCGCTGACTCGGAGAGTCAGCTGGTTTGTGTCATAGCCTCGGAGAGGCTGCTGGTTTGTGACACTACCGGTGGAGAGGCTGCTGGTTTGTGTCACTGCCTCGGAGAGGCTGCTGGTTGGTGTCACTGCCGGTGGAGAGGCTGCTGGTTTGTGTCACTGCCGGTGGAGAGGCTGCTGGTTTGTCTCTCTCCCTCGGAGAGGCTGCTGGTTTGTGTCGCTGCCTCGGAGAGGCTGCTGGTTTGTGTCACTGCCGGTGGAGAGGCTGCTGGTTTGTGTCACTGCTGCTGGAGAGGCTGCTGGTTTATGTCACTGCTGTTGGAGAGGCTGCTGGTTGGTGTCACGGCCTGTGGAGAGGCTGCTGGTTTGTGTCGCAGCCTCGGAGAGGCTGCTGGTTTGTGTCACTGATGGTGGAGAGGCTGCTGGTTTGTGTCACTGATGGTGCAGAGGCTGCTGGTTAGTGTCGCTGCTGGTGGAGCGGCTGCTGGTTTGTGTCACTGCCGGTGGAGACGCTGCTGGTTTGTGTCGCTGCCTCGGAGACGCTGCTGGTTTGTGTCGCAGCCTCGGAGAGGCTGCTGGTTTGTGTCGTTGCCGGTGGAGAGGCTGCTGGTTTGTGTCACTGATGGTGGAGAGGCTGCTGGTTTCTGTCGCTGCCGGTGGAGAGGCTGCTGGTTTGTGTCACTGATGGTGGAGAGGCTGCTGGTTTGTGTCGCTGCCGGTGGAGAGGTTGCTGGTTTGTGTCACGGCCGGTCGAGAGGCTGCTGGTTTGTGTCATTGCCTCGGAGAGGCTGCTGGTTTGTGTCACTGCCGTTGGAGAGGCTGCTGGTTTGTGTCATAGCCTCGGAGAGGCTGCTGGTTTGTGTCAATGCCGGTGGAGAGGCTGCTGGTTTGTGTCACTGCCGGTGGAGAGGCTGCTGGTTTGTGTCACTGCCTCGGTGAGGCTGCTGGTTTGTGTCACTGCCTTGGAGAGGCTGCTGGTTTGTGTCACTGCCTTGGAGTGGCTGCTGGTTTGTGTCGCTGCCTCGGAGAGGCTGCTGGTTTGTGTCACTGCCTCAGAGAGGCTGCGGGTTTGCATCACTGCCGGTGGAGAGGCTGCTGGTTTGTGTCACTGCCTTGGAGAGGCTGCTGGTTTGTGTCACTGCCTTGGAGAGGCTGCTGGTTTGTGTCGCTGACTCGGAGAGGCTGCTGCTTTGTGTCACTGCAGGTGGATAGGCTGCTGGTTGGTGTCGCTGACTCGGAGAGACTGCTGGTTTGTGTCACTGCAGGTGGAGAGGCTGCTGGTTTGTGTTGCTGACTCGGAGAGTCTGCTGGTTTGTGTCACTGCCGGTGGAGAGGCTGCTGGTTTGTGTCACTGCCGGTGGAGAGGCTGCTGGTTTGTGTCACTGCCTCGGAGAGGCTGCTGGTATGTGTCACTGCCTTGGAGAGGCTGCTGGTTTGTGTCACTGCCTTGGAGTGGCTGCTGGTTTGTGTCGCTGCCTCGGAGAGGCTGCTGGTTTGTGTCACTGCCTCAGAGAGGCTGCGGGTTTGTGTCACTGCCGGTGGAGAGGCTGCTGGATTGTGTCACTGCCTTGGAGAGGCTGCTGGTTTGTGTCACTGCCTTGGAGAGGCTGCTGGTTTGTGTCGCTGACTCGGAGAGGCTGCTGCTTTGTGTCACTGCAGGTGGATAGGCTGCTGGTTGGTGTCGCTGACTCGGAGAGACTGCTGGTTTGTGTCACTGCAGGTGGAGAGGCTGCTGGTTTGTGTTGCTGACTCGGAGAGTCTGCTGGTTTGTGTCACTGCCGGTGGAGAGGCTGCTGGTTTGTGTCACTGCCGGTGGAGCGGCTGCTGGTTTCTGTCACTGCCTCGGAGAGGCTGCTGGTTTGTGTCGCTGCCTCGGAGAGGCTGCTGGTTTGTGTCGCTGCCTCGGAGAGGCTGCTGGTTTGTGTCGCTGCCTTGGAGAGGCAGCTGGTTTCTGTCACTGCCGGTGGAGAGTCTGCTGGTTCGTGTCACTGCCGGTGGAGAAGCAGCTGGTTTGTGTCACTGCCTCGGAGAGGCTGCTGGTTTGTGTCGCTGTATCGGAGAGGCTGCTGGTTTGTGTCGCTGTCTCGGAGAGGCTGCTGGTTTGTGTCACTGCCTTTGGAGAGGCTGCTGGTTTGTGTCACTGCCAGTGAAGAGGCTGCTGGTTTGTGTCACTGCCGGTGGAGAGGCTGCTGGTTTGTGTCACTGTCTAGGGGAGGCTGCTGGTTTGTGTCGCTGCTGGTGGAGAGGCGGCTGGTTTATGTCACTGCTGGTGGAGAGGCTGCTGGTTTGTGTCACTGCTGGTGGAGAGGCTGCCGGTTTCTGTCACTGCCTCGGAGAGGCTGCTGGTTTGTGTCACTGCCAGTGGAGAGGCTGCTGGTTTATGTCACAGCCGTTGGAGAGGCTGCTGGTTTGTGTCACTGCCGGTGGAGAGGCTGCTGGTTTATGTCACTGCCATTGGAGAGGCTGCTGGTTTGTGTTACTGCCGGTGGAGAGGCTTCTGGTGTATGTCACTGCCGTTGGAGAGGCTGCTGGATTATGTCACTGCTGTTGGAGAGGCTGCTGGTTTGTGTCACTGCCGGTGGAGAGGCTGCTGGTTTGTGTCACTGCCGGTGGAGAGGCTGCTGGTTTATGTCACTGCTGGTGGAGAGGCTGCTGGTTTATGTCACTGTCTCGGAGAGGCTGCTGGTTTGTGTCGCTGCTGGTGGAGAGGCTGCTGGTTTATGTCACTGCTGGTGGAGAGGCTGCTGGTTTATGTCACTGCTGGTGGAGAGGCTGCTGGTTTGTGTCACTGCCGGTGGAGAGGCTGCTGGTTTGTTCACTGCCGGTGGAGAGGCTGCTGGTTTGTGTCGCAGCCTCGGAGAGGCTGCTGGTTTGTGTCGTTGCCGGTGGAGAGGCTGCTGGTTTGTGTCACTGTCTCGGAGAGGCTGCTGGTTTGTGTCGCTGCTGGTGGAGAGGCTGCTGGTTTATGTCACTGCCGGTGGAGAGGCTGCTGGTTTATGTCACTGCTGGTGGAGAGGCTGCTGGTTTGTGTCACTGCCGGTGGAGAGGCTGCTGGTTTGTTCACTGCCGGTGGAGAGGCTGCTGGTTTGTGTCGCAGCCTCGGAGAGGCTGCTGGTTTGTGTCGTTGCCGGTGGAGAGGCTGCTGGTTTGTGACACTGATGGTGGAGAGGCTGCTGGTTTGTGTCACTGCCGGTGGAGAGGTTGCTGGTTTGTGTCACTGCCTGTGGAGAGGCTGCTGGTTTGTGTCACTGCCGGTGGAGAAGCTGCTGGTTTGTGTCACTGCCTTGGAGAATCTGCTGGTTTGTGTCACTGCCTTGGAGAATCTGCTGGTTTGTGTCACTGCCTTCGAGAGGCTGCTGGTTTGTGTCGCTGCTGGTGGAGAGGCTGCTGGTTTATGTCACTGCTGGTGGAGAGGCTGCTGGTTTGTGTCACTGCCGGTGGAGAGGCTGCTGGTTTGTGTCACTGTCTCGGGGAGGCTGCTGGTTTGTGTCGCTGCCTCGGAGAGGCTGCTGGTTTGTGTCACTGCCTCGGAGAGGCTGCTGGTTTGTGTCACTGCCGGTGGAGAGTCAGCTGGTTTGTGTCATAGCCTCGGAGAGGCTGCTGGTTTGTGACACTACCGGTGGAGAGGCTGCTGGTTTGTCTCACTGCCTCGTAGAGGCTGCTGGTTGGTGTCACTGCCTGTGGAGAGGCTGCTGGTTTGTGTCTCTCCCTCGGAGAGGCTGCTGGTTCGTGTCACTGCAGGTTGAGAGGCTGCTGGTTTGTGTCGCTGTCACGAAGAGTCTGCTGGTTTGTGTCACTGCCGGTGGAGAGGCTGCTGGTTTGTGTCACTGCCTCGGAGATGCTGCTGGCTTGTGTCGCTGCCTCGGAGAGGCTGCTGGTTTGTGTCACTGCCTCGGAGTGGCTGCTGGTTTGTGTCACTGCCTGTGGAGAGTCAGCTGGTTTGTGTCATAGCCTCGGAGAGGCTGCTGGTTTGTGACACTACCGGTGGAGAGGCTGCTGGTTTGTGTCACTGCCTCGGAGAGGCTGCTGGTTGGTGTCACTGCCGGTGGAGAGGCTGCTGGTTTGTGTCACTGCCGGTGGAGAGGCTGCTGGTTTGTGTCTCTCCCTCGGAGAGGCTGCTGGTTTGTGTCGCTGCCTCGGAGAGGCTGCTGGTTTGTGTCACTGCCGGTGGAGAGGCTGCTGGTTTGTGTCACTGCTGCTGGAGAGGCTGCTGGTTTATGTCACTGCTGTTGGAGAGGCTGCTGGTTGGTGTCACGGCCTGTGGAGAGGCTGCTGGTTTGTGTCACTGATGGTGGAGAGGCTGCTGGTTTGTGTCACTGATGGTGCAGAGGCTGCTGGTTAGTGTCGCTGCTGGTGGAGCGGCTGCTGGTTTGTGTCACTGCCGGTGGAGACGCTGCTGGTTTGTGTCGCTGCATCGGAGACGCTGCTGGTTTGTGTCGCAGCCTCGGAGAGGCTGCTGGTTTGTGTCGTTGCCGGTGGAGAGGCTGCTGGTTTGTGTCACTGATGGTGGAGAGGCTGCTGGTTTCTGTCGCTGCCGGTGGAGAGGCTGCTGGTTTGTGTCACTGATGGTGGAGAGGCTGCTGGTTTGTGTCGCTGTCGGTGGAGAGGCTGCTGGTTTGTGTCGCAGCCTCGGAGAGGCAGCTGGTTTGTGTCACTGCCGGTGGAGAGGTTGCTGGTTTGTGTCACGGCCGGTCGAGAGGCTGCTGGTTTGTGTCATTGCCTCGGAGAGGCTGCTGGTTTGTGTCACTGCCGTTGGAGAGGCTGCTGGTTTGTGTCATAGCCTCGGAGAGGCTGCTGGTTTGTGTCAATGCCGGTGGAGAGGCTGCTGGTTTGTGTCACTGCCGGTGGAGAGGCTGCTGGTTTGTGTCACTGCCTCGGAGAGGCTGCTGGTTTGTGTCACTGCCTTGGAGAGGCTGCTGGTTTGTGTCACTGCCTTGGAGTGGCTGCTGGTTTGTGTCGCTGCCTCGGAGAGGCTGCTGGTTTGTGTCACTGCCTCAGAGAGGCTGCGGGTTTGCGTCACTGCCGGTGGAGAGGCTGCTGGTTTGTGTCACTGCCTTGGAGAGGCTGCTGGTTTGTGTCACTGCCTTGGAGAGGCTGCTGGTTTGTGTCGCTGACTCGGAGAGGCTGCTGCTTTGTGTCACTGCAGGTGGATAGGCTGCTGGTTGGTGTCGCTGACTCGGAGAGACTGCTGGTTTGTGTCACTGCAGGTGGAGAGGCTGCTGGTTTGTGTTGCTGACTCGGAGAGTCTGCTGGTTTGTGTCACTGCCGGTGGAGAGGCTGCTGGTTTGTGTCACTGCCGGTGGAGAGGCTGCTGGTTTGTGTCACTGCCTCGGAGAGGCTGCTGGTTTGTGTCACTGCCTTGGAGAGGCTGCTGGTTTGTGTCACTGCCTTGGAGTGGCTGCTGGTTTGTGTCGCTGCCTCGGAGAGGCTGCTGGTTTGTGTCACTGCCTCAGAGAGGCTGCGGGTTTGTGTCACTGCCGGTGGAGAGGCTGCTGGTTTGTGTCACTGCCTTGGAGAGGCTGCTGGTTTGTGTCACTGCCTTGGAGAGGCTGCTGGTTTGTGTCGCTGACTCGGAGAGGCTGCTGCTTTGTGTCACTGCAGGTGGATAGGCTGCTGGTTGGTGTCGCTGACTCGGAGAGACTGCTGGTTTGTGTCACTGCAGGTGGAGAGGCTGCTGGTTTGTGTTGCTGACTCGGAGAGTCTGCTGGTTTGTGTCACTGCCGGTGGAGAGGCTGCTGGTTTGTGTCACTGCCGGTGGAGCGGCTGCTGGTTTCTGTCACTGCCTCGGAGAGGCTGCTGGTTTGTGTCGCTGCCTCGGAGAGGCTGCTGGTTTGTGTCGCTGCCTCGGAGAGGCTGCTGGTTTGTGTCGCTGCCTTGGAGAGGCAGCTGGTTTCTGTCACTGCCGGTGGAGAGTCTGCTGGTTCGTGTCACTGCCGGTGGAGAAGCAGCTGGTTTGTGTCACTGCCTCGGAGAGGCTGCTGGTTTGTGTCGCTGTCTCGGAGAGGCTGCTGGTTTGTGTCGCTGTCTCGGAGAGGCTGCTGGTTTGTGTCACTGCCTTTGGAGAGGCTGCTGGTTTGTGTCACTGCCAGTGGAGAGGCTGCTGGTTTGTGTCACGGCCGGTGGAGAGGCTGCTGGTTTGTGTCACTGTCTAGGGGAGGCTGCTGGTTTGTGTCGCTGCTGGTGGAGAGGCGGCTGGTTTATGTCACTGCTGGTGGAGAGGCTGCTGGTTTGTGTCACTGCTGGTGGAGAGGCTGCCGGTTTCTGTCACTGCCTCGGAGAGGCTGCTGGTTTGTGTCACTGCCAGTGGAGAGGCTGCTGGTTTATGTCACTGCCGTTGGAGAGGCTGCTGGTTTGTGTCACTGCCGGTGGAGAGGCTGCTGGTTTATGTCACTGCCATTGGAGAGGCTGCTGGTTTGTGTTACTGCCGGTGGAGAGGCTTCTGGTGTATGTCACTGCCGTTGGAGAGGCTGCTGGATTATGTCACTGCTGTTGGAGAGGCTGCTGGTTTGTGTCACTGCCGGTGGAGAGGCTGCTGGTTTGTGTCACTGCCGGTGGAGAGGCTGCTGGTTTATGTCACTGCTGGTGGAGAGGCTGCTGGTTTATGTCACTGTCTCGGAGAGGCTGCTGGTTTGTGTCGCTGCTGGTGGAGAGGCTGCTGGTTTATGTCACTGCTGGTGGAGAGGCTGCTGGTTTGTGTCACTGCTGGTGGAGAGGCTGCCGGTTTCTGTCACTGCCTCGGAGAGGCTGCTGGTTTGTGTCACTGCCAGTGGAGAGGCTGCTGGTTTATGTCACTGCCGTTGGAGAGGCTGCTGGTTTGTGTCACTGCCGGTGGAGAGGCTGCTGGTTTATGTCACTGCCATTGGAGAGGCTGCTGGTTTGTGTTACTGCCGGTGGAGAGGCTTCTGGTGTATGTCACTGCCGTTGGAGAGGCTGCTGGATTATGTCACTGCTGTTGGAGAGGCTGCTGGTTTGTGTCACTGCCGGTGGAGAGGCTGCTGGTTTGTGTCACTGCCGGTGGAGAGGCTGCTGGTTTATGTCACTGCTGGTGGAGAGGCTGCTGGTTTATGTCACTGTCTCGGAGAGGCTGCTGGTTTGTGTCGCTGCTGGTGGAGAGGCTGCTGGTTTATGTCACTGCTGGTGGAGAGGCTGCTGGTTTATGTCACTGCTGGTGGAGAGGCTGCTGGTTTGTGTCACTGCCGGTGGAGAGGCTGCTGGTTTGTTCACTGCCGGTGGAGAGGCTGCTGGTTTGTGTCGCAGCCTCGGAGAGGCTGCTGGTTTGTGTCGTTGCCGGTGGAGAGGCTGCTGGTTTGTGTCACTGTCTCGGAGAGGCTGCTGGTTTGTGTCGCTGCTGGTGGAGAGGCTGCTGGTTTATGTCACTGCCGGTGGAGAGGCTGCTGGTTTATGTCACTGCTGGTGGAGAGGCTGCTGGTTTGTGTCACTGCCGGTGGAGAGGCTGCTGGTTTGTTCACTGCCGGTGGAGAGGCTGCTGGTTTGTGTCGCAGCCTCGGAGAGGCTGCTGGTTTGTGTCGTTGCCGGTGGAGAGGCTGCTGGTTTGTGACACTGATGGTGGAGAGGCTGCTGGTTTGTGTCACTGCCGGTGGAGAGGTTGCTGGTTTGTGTCACTGCCTGTGGAGAGGCTGCTGGTTTGTGTCACTGCCGGTGGAGAAGCTGCTGGTTTGTGTCACTGCCTTGGAGAATCTGCTGGTTTGTGTCACTGCCTTGGAGAATCTGCTGGTTTGTGTCACTGCCTTCGAGAGGCTGCTGGTTTGTGTCGCTGCTGGTGGAGAGGCTGCTGGTTTATGTCACTGCTGGTGGAGAGGCTGCTGGTTTGTGTCACTGCCGGTGGAGAGGCTTCTGGTGTATGTCACTGCCGTTGGAGAGGCTGCTGGATTATGTCACTGCTGTTGGAGAGGCTGCTGGTTTGTGTCACTGCCGGTGGAGAGGCTGCTGGTTTGTGTCACTGCCGGTGGAGAGGCTGCTGGTTTATGTCACTGCTGGTGGAGAGGCTGCTGGTTTATGTCACTGTCTCGGAGAGGCTGCTGGTTTGTGTCGCTGCTGGTGGAGAGGCTGCTGGTTTATGTCACTGCTGGTGGAGAGGCTGCTGGTTTATGTCTCTGCTGGTGGAGAGGCTGCTGGTTTGTGTCACTGCCGGTGGAGAGGCTGCTGGTTTGTTCACTGCCGGTGGAGAGGCTGCTGGTTTGTGTCGCAGCCTCGGAGAGGCTGCTGGTTTGTGTCGTTGCCGGTGGAGAGGCTGCTGGTTTGTGTCACTGTCTCGGAGAGGCTGCTGGTTTGTGTCGCTGCTGGTGGAGAGGCTGCTGGTTTATGTCACTGCCGGTGGAGAGGCTGCTGGTTTATGTCACTGCTGGTGGAGAGGCTGCTGGTTTGTGTCACTGCCGGTGGAGAGGCTGCTGGTTTGTTCACTGCCGGTGGAGAGGCTGCTGGTTTGTGTCGCAGCCTCGGAGAGGCTGCTGGTTTGTGTCGTTGCCGGTGGAGAGGCTGCTGGTTTGTGACACTGATGGTGGAGAGGCTGCTGGTTTGTGTCACTGCCGGTGGAGAGGTTGCTGGTTTGTGTCACTGCCTGTGGAGAGGCTGCTGGTTTGTGTCACTGCCGGTGGAGAAGCTGCTGGTTTGTGTCACTGCCTTGGAGAATCTGCTGGTTTGTGTCACTGCCTTGGAGAGGCTGCTGGTTTGTGTCGCTGCTGGTGGAGAGGCTGCTGGTTTATGTCACTGCTGGTGGAGAGGCTGCTGGTTTGTGTCACTGCCGGTGGAGAGGCTGCTGGTTTGTGTCACTGTCTCGGGGAGGCTGCTGGTTTGTGTCGCTGCTGGTGGAGAGGCGGCTTGTTTATGTCACTGCTGGTGGAGAGGCTGCTGGTTTGTGTCACTGCTGGTGGAGAGGCTGCCGGTTTCTGTCACTGCCTCGGAGAGGCTGCTGGTTTGTGTCACTGCTGGTGGAGAGGCTGCTGGTTTGTGTCACTGCCGTTGGAGAGGCTGCTGGTTTGTGTCACTGCCTCGGAGAGGCTGCAAGTTTGTGTCACTGCCTTGGAGAGGCTGCTGGTTTGTGTCACTGCCTTGGAGAGGCTGCTGGTTTGTGTCGCTGCCTCGGAGAGACTGCTGGTTAGTGTCACTGCAGGTGGAGAGGCTGCTGGTTTGTGTCGCTGCTGGTGGAGAGGCTGCTGGTTTGTGTCACTGCCTCGGAGAGGCTGCAAGTTTGTGTCACTGCCTTGGAGAGGCTGCTGGTTTGTGTCACTGCCTTGGAGAGGCTGCTGGTTTGTGTCACTGCCGGTGGAGAGGCTGCTGGTTTGTGTCTCTCCCTCGGAGAGGCTGCTGGATCGTGTCACTGCCGGTGGAGAGGCTGCTGGTTTGTGTCTCTCCCTCGGAGAGGCTGCTGGTTCGTGTCACTGCAGGTGGAGAGGCTGCTGGTTTGTGTCACTGTCGGAGAGTCTGCTGGTTTGTGTCACTGCCTCGGAGATGCTGCTGGTTTGTGTCGCTGCCTCGGAGAGGCTGCTGGTTTGTGTCACTGCCTCTGAGAGGCTGCTGGTTTGTGTCACTGCCGGTGGAGAGTCAGCTGGTTTGTGACACTACCGGTGGAGAGGCTGCTGGTTTGTGTCACTGCCTCGGAGAGGCTGCTGGTTGGTGTCACTGCCGGTGGAGAGGCTGCTGGTTGGTGTCACTGCCGGTGGAGAGGCTGCTGGTTTGTGTCACTACCGGTGGAGAGGCTGCTGGTTAGTGTCACTGCAGGTGGAGAGGCTGCTGGTTTGTGTCGCTGCTGGTGGAGAGGCTGCTGGTTTGTGTCACTGCCTCGGAGAGGCTGCAAGTTTCTGTCACTGCCTTGGAGAGGCTGCTGGTTTGTGTCACTGCTGTAGGAGAGGCTGCTGGTTTGTGTCACTGCCTTGGAGAGGCTGCTGGTTTGTGTCACTGCCTTGGAGAGGCTGCTGGTTTGTGTCGCTGCCTCGGAGAGACTGCTGGTTAGTGTCACTGCAGGTGGAGAGGCTGCTGGTTTGTGTCACTGCCGGTGGAGAGGCTGCTGGTTTGTGTCACTACCTCGGAGAGGCTGCTGGATCGTGTCACTGCCGGTGGAGAGGCTGCTGGTTTCTGTCTCTCCCTCAGAGAGGCTGCTGGATCGTGTCACTGCCGGTGGAGAGGCTGCTGGTTTGTGTCTCTCCCTCGGAGAGGCTGCTGGTTCGTGTCACTGCAGGTGGAGAGGCTGCTGGTTTGTGTCGCTGACTCGGAGAGTCTGCTGGTTTGTGTCACTGCTGGTGGAGAGGCTGCTGGTTTGTGTCACTGCCTCGGAGATGCTGCTGGTTTGTGTCGCTGCCTCGGAGAGGCTGCTGGTTTGTGTCACTGCCGGTGGAGAGTCAGGTGGTTTGTGTCATAGCCTCGGAGAGGCTGCTGGTTTGTGTCGCTGCCTCGGAGAGGCTGCTGGTTTGTGTCACTGCCTCGGAGAGGCTGCTGGTTTGTGTCACTGCCTGTGGAGAGTCAGCTGGTTTGTGTCATAGCCTCGGAGAGGCTGCTGGTTTGTGACACTACCGGTGGAGAGGCTGCTGGTTTGTGTCACTGCCTCGGAGAGGCTGCTGGTTGGTGTCACTGCCGGTGGAGAGGCTGCTGGTTTGTGTCACTGCCGGTGGAGAGGCTGCTGGTTTGTGTCTCTCCCTCGGAGAGGCTGCTGGTTTGTGTCGCTGTCTCGGAGAGGCTGCTGGTTTGTGTCACTGCCGGTGGAGAGGCTGCTGGTTTGTGTCACTGCCTTTGGAGAGGCTGCTGGTTTGTGTCGCTGCCGGTGGAGAGGCTGCCGGTTTCTGTCACTGCCTCGGAGAGGCTGCTGGTTTGTGTCACTGCCGGTGGAGAGGCTGCTGGTTTGTGTCACTGCCTTTGGAGAGGCTGCTGGTTTGTGTCACTGCCTCGGAGAGGCTGCTGGTTTGTGTCGCTGCCTCGGAGAGGCTGCTGGTTTGTGTCACTGCCTGGGAGAGGCTGCTGGTTTGTGTCGCTGCCTCGGAGTGGCTGCTGGTTTGTGTCACTGCCTCGGAAAGGCTGCTGGTTTGTGTCGTTGCCTCGGAGAGGCTGCTGGTTTGTGTCACTGCCTGTGGAGTGGCTGCTGGTTTGTGTCACTGCCGGTGGAGAGGCTGCTGGTTTGTGTCACTGTCTAGGGGAGGCTGCTGGTTTGTGTCGCTGCTTGTGGAGAGGCGGCTGGTTTATGTCACTGCTGGTGGAGAGGCTGCTGGTTTGTGTCACTGCTGGTGGAGAGGCTGCCGGTTTCTGTCACTGCCTCGGAGAGGCTGCTGGTTTGTGTTACTGCCGGTGGAGAGGCTTCTGGTGTATGTCACTGCCGTTGGAGAGGCTGCTGGATTATGTCACTGCCGTTGGAGAGGCTGCTGGTTTGTGTCACTGCCGGTGGAGAGGCTGCTGGTTTGTGTCACTGCCGGTGGAGAGGCTGCTGGTTTATGTCACTGCTGATGGAGAGGCTGCTGGTTTATGTCACTGCTGGTGGAGAGGCTGCTGGTTTGTGTCACTGCCGGTGGAGAGGCTGCTGGTTTGTTCACTGCCGGTGGAGAGGCTGCTGGTTTGTGTCGCAGCCTCGGAGAGGCTGCTGGTTTGTGTCGTTGACCGTGGAGAGGCTGCTGGTTTGTGACACTGATGGTGGAGAGGCTGCTGGTTTGTGTCACTGCCTGTGGAGAGGCTGCTGGTTTGTGTCACTGCCGGTGGAGAAGCTGCTGGTTTGTGTCACTGCCTTGGAGAATCTGCTGGTTTGTGTCACTGCCTTGGAGAATCTGCTGGTTTGTGTCACTGCCTTCGAGAGGCTGCTGGTTTGTGTCGCTGCTGGTGGAGAGGCTGCTGGTTTATGTCACTGCTGGTGGAGAGGCTGCTGGTTTGTGTCACTGCCGGTGGAGAGGCTGCTGGTTTGTGTCACTGTCTCGGGGAGGCTGCTGGTTTGTGTCGCTGCTGGTGGAGAGGCGGCTTGTTTATGTCACTGCTGGTGGAGAGGCTGCTGGTTTGTGTCACTGCTGGTGGAGAGGCTGCCGGTTTCTGTCACTGCCTCGGAGAGGCTGCTGGTTTGTGTCACTGCCGGTGGAGAGGCTGCTGGTTTGTGTCACTGCCTTGGAGAAACTGCTGGTTTGTGTCACTGCTTTGGAGAAACTGCTGTTTTGTGTCTATCCCTCAGAGAGGCTGCTGGTTTGTGTCACTGCCTTGGAGAAACTGCTGGTTAGTGTCACTGCCTTGGAGAGTCTGCTGGTTTGTGTCACTGCTGGTGGAGAGGCTGCTGGTTTGTGTCACTGCCATTGGAGAGGCTGCTGGTTTGTGTCACTGCCTCGGAGAGGCTGCAAGTTTGTGTCACTGCCTTGGAGAGGCTGCTGGTTTGTGTCACTGCCTTGGAGAGGCTGCTGGTTTGTGTCGCTGCAGGTGGAGAGGCTGCTGGCTTGTGTCGCTGCTGGTGGAGAGGCTGCTGGTTTGTGTCACTGCCTCGGAGAGGCTGCAAGTTTGTGTCACTGCCTTGGAGAGGCTGCTGGTTTGTGTCACTGCCTTGGAGAGGCTGCTGGTTTGTGTCACTGCCAGTGGAGATGCTGCTGGTTTGTGTCTCTCCCTCGGAGCGGCTGCTTGTTCGTGTCACTGCCGGTGGAGAGGCTGCTGGTTTGTGTCTCTCCCTCGGAGAGGCTGCTGGTTCGTGTCCCTGCAGGTGGAGAGGCTGCTGGTTTGTGTCACTGACTCGGAGAGTCTGCTGGTTTGTGTCACTGCCGGTGGAGAGGCTGCTGGTTTGTGTCACTGCCTCGGAGATGCTGCTGGTTTGTGTCGCTGCCTCGGAGAGGCTGCTGGTTTGTGTCACTGCCTCGGAGAGGCTGCTGGTTTGTGTCACTGCCGGTGGAGAGTCAGCTGGTTTGTGTCATAGCCTCGGAGAGGCTGCTGGTTTGTGACACTACCGGTGGAGAGGCTGCTGGTTTGTGTCACTGCCTCGGAGAGGCTGCTGGTTGGTGTCACTGCCGGTGGAGAGGCTGCTGGTTTGTGTCACTGCCGGTGGAGAGGCTGCTGGTTTGTGTCACTGCCGGTGGAGAGGCTGCTGGTTTGTGTCTCTCCCTCGGAGAGGCTGCTGGTTCGTGTCACTGCAGGTGGAGAGGCTGCTGGTTTGTGTCGCTGACACGAAGAGTCTGCTGGTTTGTGTCACTGCCGGAGGAGAGGCTGCTGGTTTATGTCACTGCCTCGGAGATGCTGCTGGTTTGTGTCGCTGCCTCGGAGAGGCTGCTGGTTTGTGTCACTGCAGGTGGAGAGTCAGCTGGTTTTTGTCATAGCCTCAGAGAGGCTGCTGGTTTGTGACACTACCGGTGGAGAGGCTGCAGGTTTGTGTCACTGCCTCGGAGAGGCTGCTGGTTTGTGTCACTGCCGGTGGAGAGGCTGCCGGTTTCTGTCACTGCCTCGGAGAGGCTGCTGGTTTGTGTCACTGCCGGTGGAGAGGCTGCTGGTTTGTGTCACTGCCTTTGGAGAGGCTGCTGGTTTGTGTCACTGCCTCGGAGAGGCTGCTGGTTTGTGTCGCTGCCTCGGAGAGGCTGCTGGTTTGTGTCACTGCCGGTGGAGAGGCAGCTGGTTTGTGTCACTGCCTGGGAGAGGCTGCTGGTTTGTGTCGCTGCCTCGGAGTGGCTGCTGGTTTGTGTCACTGCCTCGGAAAGGCTGCTGGTTTGTGTCGCTGCCTCGGACAGGCTGCTGGTTTGTGTCACTGCCTGTGGAGAGGCTGCTGGTTTGTGTCACTGCCGGTGGAGAGGCTGCTGGTTTGTGTCACTGTTTAGGGGAGGCTGCTGGTTTGTGTCGCTGCTTGTGGAGAGGCGGCTGGTTTATGTCACTGCTGGTGGAGAGGCTGCTGGTTTGTGTCACTGCTGGTGGAGAGGCTGCCGGTTTCTGTCACTGCCTCGGAGAGGCTGCTGGTTTGTGTCACTGCCGTTGGAGAGGCTGCTGGTTTGTGTCACTGCCGGTGGAGAGGCTGCTGGTTTATGTCACTGCCATTGGAGAGGCTGCTGGTTTGTGTTACTGCCGGTGGAGAGGCTTCTGGTGTATGTCACTGCCGTTGGAGAGGCTGCTGGTTTGTGTCACTGCCGGTGGAGAGGCAGCTGGTTTGTGTCGCTGCTGGTGGAGAGGCTGCTGGTTTATGTCACTGCTGGTGGAGAGGCTGCTGGTTTATGTCACTGCTGGTGGAGAGGCTGCTGGTTTGTGTCACTGCCGGTGGAGAGGCTGCTGGTTTGTTCACTGCCGGTGGAGAGGCTGCTGGTTTGTGTCGCAGCCTCGGAGAGGCTGCTGGTTTGTGTCGTTGCCGGTGGAGAGGCTGCTGGTTTGTGACACTGATGGTGGAGAGGCTGCTGGTTTGTGTCACTGCCGGTGGAGAGGTTGCTGGTTTGTGTCACTGCCTGTGGAGAGGCTGCTGGTTTGTGTCACTGCCGGTGGAGAAGCTGCTTGTTTGTGTCACTGCCTTGGAGAATCTGCTGGATTGTGTCACTGCCTTGGAGAATCTGCTGGTTTGTGTCACTGCCTTCGAGAGGCTGCTGGTTTGTGTCGCTGCTGGTGGAGAGGCTGCTGGTTTATGTCACTGCTGGTGGAGAGGCTGCTGGTTTGTGTCACTGCCGGTGGAGAGGCTGCTGGTTTGTGTCACTGTCTCGGGGAGGCTGCTGGTTTGTGTCGCTGCCTTGGAGAATCTGCTGGTTTGTGTCACTGCCTTCGAGAGGCTGCTGGTTTGTGTCGCTGCTGGTGGAGAGGCTGCTGGTTTATGTCACTGCTGGTGGAGAGGCTGCTGGTTTGTGTCACTGCCGGTGGAGAGGCTGCTGGTTTGTGTCACTGTCTCGGGGAGGCTGCTGGTTTGTGTCGCTGCTGGTGGAGAGGCGGCTTGTTTATGTCACTGCTGGTGGAGAGGCTGCTGGTTGGTGTCACTGCCGGTGGAGAGGCTGCTGGTTTGTGTCACTGCCGTTGGAGAGGCTGCTGGTTTGTGTCTCTCCCTCGGAGAGGCTGATGGTTCGTGTCACTGCAGGTGGAGAGGCTGCTGGTTTGTGTCGCTGACACGAAGAGTCTGCTGGTTTGTGTCACTGCCTCGGAGAGGCTGCAAGTTTGTGTCACTGCCTTGGAGAGGCTGCTGGTTTGTGTCGCTGCCTCGGAGAGACTGCTGGTTAGTGTCACTGCAGGTGGAGAGGCTGCTGGTTTGTGTCGCTGCTGGTGGAGAGGCTGCTGGTTTGTGTCACTGCCTCGGAGAGGCTGCAAGTTTGTGTCACTGCCTTGGAGAGGCTGCTGGTTTGTGTCACTGCCTTGGAGAGGCTGCTGGTTTGTGTCACTGCCAGTGGAGATGCTGCTGGTTTGTGTCTCTCCCTCGGAGCGGCTGCTGGATCGTGTCACTGCCGGTGGAGAGGCTGCTGGTTTGTGTCTCTCCCTCGGAGAGGCTGCTGGTTCGTGTCCCTGCAGGTGGAGAGGCTGCTGGTTTGTGTCACTGACTCGGAGAGTCTGCTGGTTTGTGTCACTGCCGGTGGAGAGGCTGCTGGTTTGTGTCACTGCCTCGGAGATGCTGCTGGTTTGTGTCGCTGCCTCGGAGAGGCTGCTGGTTTGTGTCACTGCCTCGGAGAGGCTGCTGGTTTGTGTCACTGCCGGTGGAGAGTCAGCTGGTTTGTGTCATAGCCTCGGAGAGGCTGCTGGTTTGTGACACTACCGGTGGAGAGGCTGCTGGTTTGTGTCACTGCCTCGGAGAGGCTGCTGGTTGGTGTCACTGCCGGTGGAGAGGCTGCTGGTTTGTGTCACTGCCGGTGGAGAGGCTGCTGGTTTGTGTCACTGCCGGTGGAGAGGCTGCTGGTTTGTGTCTCTCCCTCGGAGAGGCTGCTGGTTTGTGTCGCTGCCTCGGAGAGACTGCTGGTTAGTGTCACTGCAGGTGTTGAGGCTGCTGGTTTGTGTCGCTGCTGGTGGAGAGGCTGCTGGTTTGTGTCACTGCCTCGGAGAGGCTGCAAGTTTGTGTCACTGCCTTGGAGAGGCTGCTGGTTTGTGTCACTGCCTTGGAGAGGCTGCTGGTTTGTGTCACTGCCAGTGGAGATGCTGCTGGTTTGTGTCTCTCCCTCGGAGCGGCTGCTGGATCGTGTCACTGCCGGTGGAGAGGCTGCTGGTTTGTGTCTCTCCCTCGGAGAGGCTGCTGGTTCGTGTCCCTGCAGGTGGAGAGGCTGCTGGTTTGTGTCACTGACTCGGAGAGTCTGCTGGTTTGTGTCACTGCCGGTGGAGAGGCTGCTGGTTTGTGTCACTGCCTCGGAGATGCTGCTGGTTTGTGTCGCTGCCTCGGAGAGGCTGCTGGTTTGTGTCACTGCCTCGGAGAGGCTGCTGGTTTGTGTCACTGCCGGTGGAGAGTCAGCTGGTTTGTGTCATAGCCTCGGAGAGGCTGCTGGTTTGTGACACTACCGGTGGAGAGGCTGCTGGTTTGTGTCACTGCCTCGGAGAGGCTGCTGGTTGGTGTCACTGCCGGTGGAGAGGCTGCTGGTTTGTGTCACTGCCGGTGGAGAGGCTGCTGGTTTGTGTCACTGCCGGTGGAGAGGCTGCTTGTTTGTGTCTCTCCCTCGGAGAGGCTGCTGGTTCGTGTCACTGCAGGTGGAGAGGCTGCTGGTTTGTGTCGCTGACACGAAGAGTCTGCTGGTTTGTGTCACTGCCGGAGGAGAGGCTGCTGGTTTATGTCACTGCCTCGGAGATGCTGCTGGTTTGTGTCGCTGCCTCGGAGAGGCTGCTGGTTTGTGTCACTGCAGGTGGAGAGTCAGCTGGTTTTTGTCATAGCCTCGGAGAGGCTGCTGGTTTGTGACACTACCGGTGGAGAGGCTGCAGGTTTGTGTCACTGCCTCGGAGAGGCTGCTGGTTTGTGTCACTGCCGGTGGAGAGGCTGCCGGTTTCTGTCACTGCCTCGGAGAGGCTGCTGGTTTGTGTCACTGCCGGTGGAGAGGCTGCTGGTTTGTGTCACTGCCTTTGGAGAGGCTGCTGGTTTGTGTCACTGCCTCGGAGAGGCTGCTGGTTTGTGTCGCTGCCTCGGAGAGGCTGCTGGTTTGTGTCACTGCCGGTGGAGAGGCAGCTGGTTTGTGTCACTGCCTGGGAGAGGCTGCTGGTTTGTGTCGCTGCCTCGGAGTGGCTGCTGGTTTGTGTCACTGCCTCGGAAAGGCTGCTGGTTTGTGTCGCTGCCTCGGACAGGCTGCTGGTTTGTGTCACTGCCTGTGGAGAGGCTGCTGGTTTGTGTCACTGCCGGTGGAGAGGCTGCTGGTTTGTGTCACTGTTTAGGGGAGGCTGCTGGTTTGTGTCGCTGCTTGTGGAGAGGCGGCTGGTTTATGTCACTGCTGGTGGAGAGGCTGCTGGTTTGTGTCACTGCTGGTGGAGAGGCTGCCGGTTTCTGTCACTGCCTCGGAGAGGCTGCTGGTTTGTGTCACTGCCGTTGGAGAGGCTGCTGGTTTGTGTCACTGCCGGTGGAGAGGCTGCTGGTTTATGTCACTGCCATTGGAGAGGCTGCTGGTTTGTGTTACTGCCGGTGGAGAGGCTTCTGGTGTATGTCACTGCCGTTGGAGAGGCTGCTGGTTTGTGTCACTGCCGGTGGAGAGGCAGCTGGTTTGTGTCGCTGCTGGTGGAGAGGCTGCTGGTTTATGTCACTGCTGGTGGAGAGGCTGCTGGTTTATGTCACTGCTGGTGGAGAGGCTGCTGGTTTGTGTCACTGCCGGTGGAGAGGCTGCTGGTTTGTTCACTGCCGGTGGAGAGGCTGCTGGTTTGTGTCGCAGCCTCGGAGAGGCTGCTGGTTTGTGTCGTTGCCGGTGGAGAGGCTGCTGGTTTGTGACACTGATGGTGGAGAGGCTGCTGGTTTGTGTCACTGCCGGTGGAGAGGTTGCTGGTTTGTGTCACTGCCTGTGGAGAGGCTGCTGGTTTGTGTCACTGCCGGTGGAGAAGCTGCTTGTTTGTGTCACTGCCTTGGAGAATCTGCTGGATTGTGTCACTGCCTTGGAGAATCTGCTGGTTTGTGTCACTGCCTTCGAGAGGCTGCTGGTTTGTGTCGCTGCTGGTGGAGAGGCTGCTGGTTTATGTCACTGCTGGTGGAGAGGCTGCTGGTTTGTGTCACTGCCGGTGGAGAGGCTGCTGGTTTGTGTCACTGTCTCGGGGAGGCTGCTGGTTTGTGTCGCTGCTGGTGGAGAGGCGGCTTGTTTATGTCACTGCTGGTGGAGAGGCTGCTGGTTTGTGTCACTGGTGGTAGAGAGGCTGCTGGTTTGTGTCACTGCCGGTGGAGAGGCTGCTGGTTTGTGTCACTGCCTTGGAGAAACTGCTGGTTTGTGTCACTGCCTTGGAGAAACTGCTGGTTAGTGTCACTGCCTTGGAGAGTCTGCTGGTTTGTGTCACTGCTGGTGGAGAGGCTGCTGGTTTGTGTCACTGCCGTTGGAGAGGCTGCTGGTTTGTGTCACTGCCTCGGAGAGGCTGCAAGTTTGTGTCACTGCCTTGGAGAGGCTGCTGGTTTGTGTCGCTGCCTCGGAGAGACTGCTGGTTAGTGTCACTGCAGGTGGAGAGGCTGCTGGTTTGTGTCGCTGCTGGTGGAGTGGCTGCTGGTTTGTGTCACTGCCTCGGAGAGGCTGCAAGTTTGTGTCACTGCCTTGGAGAGGCTGCTGGTTTGTGTCACTGCTTTGGAGAGGCTGCTGGTTTGTGTCACTGCCGGTGGAGAGGCTGCTGGTTTGTGTCTCTCCCTCGGAGAGGCTGCTGGATCGTGTCACTGCCGGTGGAGAGGCTGCTGGTTTGTGTCTCTCCCTCGGAGAGGCTGCTGGTTCGTGTCACTGCAGGTGGAGAGGCTGCTGGTTTGTGTCACTGACTCGGAGAGTCTGCTGGTTTGTGTCACTGCCGGTGGAGAGGCTGCTGGTTTGTGTCACTGCCTCGGAGATGCTGCTGGTTTGTGTCGCTGCCTCGGAGAGGCTGCTGGTTTGTGTCACTGCCTCGGAGAGGCTGCTGGTTTGTGTCACTGCCGGTGGAGAGTCAGCTGGTTTGTGTCACTGCCTCGGAGAGGCTGCTGGTTGGTGTCACTGCCGGTGGAGAGGCTGCTGGTTTGTGTCACTGCCGTTGGAGAGGCTGCTGGTTTGTGTCTCTCCCTCGGAGAGGCTGATGGTTCGTGTCACTGCAGGTGGAGAGGCTGCTGGTTTGTGTCGCTGACACGAAGAGTCTGCTGGTTTGTGTCACTGCCGGAGGAGAGGCTGCTGGTTTATGTCACTGCCTCGGAGATGCTGCTGGTTTGTGTCGCTGCCTCGGAGAGGCTGCTGGTTTGTGTCACTGCCTCGGAGAGGCTGCTGGTTTGTGTCACTGCCTGTGGAGAGTCAGCTGGTTTTTGTCATAGCCTCGGAGAGGCTGCTGGTTTGTGACACTACCGGTGGAGAGGCTGCTGGTTTGTGTCACTGCCTCGGAGAGGCTGCTGGTTGGTGTCACTGCCGGTGGA
Source organism: Hypanus sabinus (assembly GCF_030144855.1). Classification (NCBI taxonomy): domain Eukaryota; kingdom Metazoa; phylum Chordata; class Chondrichthyes; order Myliobatiformes; family Dasyatidae; genus Hypanus; species Hypanus sabinus. The sequence continues at coordinate 48,941,527 of NC_082719.1, forward strand.
GAGGCTGCTGGTTTGTGTCACTGCCGGTGGAGCGGCTGCTGGTTTGTGTCTCTCCCTCGGAGAGACTGCTGGTTAGTGTCACTGCAGGTGGAGAGGCTGCTGGTTTGTGTCGCTGCTGGTGGAGAGACTGCTGGTTAGTGTCACTGCAGGTGGAGAGGCTGCTGGTTTGTGTCACTGCCGGTGGAGAGGCTGCTGGTTTGTGTCTCTCCCTCGGAGAGGCTGCTGGATCGTGTCACTGCCGGTGGAGAGGCTGCTGGTTTGTGTCAATGCAGGTGGAGAGGCTGCTGGTTTGTGTCGCTGACTCGGAGAGTCTGCTGGTTTGTGTCACTGCTGGTGGAGAGGCTGCTGGTTTGTGTCACTGCCTCGGAGATGCTGCTGGTTTGTGTCGCTGCCTCGGAGAGGCTGCTGGTTTGTGTCACTGCCTCGGAGAGGCTGCTGGTTTGTGTCACTGCCGGTGGAGAGGCTGCTGTTTTGTGTCTCTCCCTCGGAGAGGCTGCTGGTTTGTGTCGCTGCCTCGGAAAGGCTGCTGGTTTGTGTCGCTGCCGGTGGAGAGGCTGCTGTTTTGTGTCTCTCCCTCGGAGAGGCTGCCGGTTTCTGTCACTGCCGTTGGAGAGGCTGCTGGTTTGTGTCTCTCCCTCGGAGAGGCTGCCGGTTTCTGTCACTGCCGTTGGAGAGGCTGCTGGTTTGTGTCGCAGCCTCGGAGAGGCTGCTGGTTTGTGTCACTGATGGTGGAGAGGCTGCTGGTTTGTGTCGCAGCCTCGGAGAGGCTGCTGGTTTATGTCACTGCCGGTGGAGAGGCTGCTGGTTTGTGTCGCAGCCTCGGAGAGGCTGCTGGTTTGTGTCACGGATGGTGCAGAGGATGCTGGTTTGTGTCGCTGCTGGTGGAGCGGCTGCTGGTTTGTGTCACTGCTGGTGGAGAGGCTGCTGGTTTATGTCACTGCCGTTGGAGAGGCTGCTGGTTTGTGTCACTGATGGTGGAGAGGCTGCTGGTTTGTGTCGCAGCCTCGGAGAGGCTGCTGGTTTGTGTCACTGCCGGTGGAGAGGCTGCTGGTTTCTGTCACTGCCTTGGAGAAACTGCTGGTTTGTGTCATTGCTTTGGAGAAACTGCTGTTTTGTGTCTATCCCTCAGAGAGGCTGCTGGTTTGTGTCACTGCCTTGGAGAAACTGCTGGTTAGTGTCACTGCCTTGGAGAGGCTGCTGGTTTGTGTCACTGCTGGTGGAGAGGCTGCTGGTTTGTGTCACTGCCGTTGGAGAGGCTGCTGGTTTGTGTCACTGCCTCGGAGAGGCTGCAAGTTTGTGTCACTGCCTTGGAGAGGCTGCTGGTTTGTGTCGCTGCCTCGGAGAGACTGCTGGTTAGTGTCACTGCAGGTGGAGAGGCTGCTGGTTTGTGTCGCTGCTGGTGGAGAGGCTGCTGGTTTGTGTCACTGCCTCGGAGAGGCTGCAAGTTTGTGTCACTGCCTTGGAGAGGCTGCTGGTTTGTGTCACTGCTTTGGAGAGGCTGCTGGTTTGTGTCTCTCCCTCGGAGAGGCTGCTGGATCGTGTCACTGCCGGTGGAGAGGCTGCTGGTTTGTGTCTCTCCCTCGGAGAGGCTGCTGGTTCGTGTCACTGCAGGTGGAGAGGCTGCTGGTTTGTGTCACTGACTCGGAGAGTCTGCTGGTTTGTGTCACTGCCGGTGGAGAGGCTGCTGGTTTGTGTCACTGCCTCGGAGATGCTGCTGGTTTGTGTCGCTGCCTCGGAGAGGCTGCTGGTTTGTGTCACTGCCTCGGAGAGGCTGCTGGTTTGTGTCACTGCCGGTGGAGAGTCAGCTGGTTTGTGTCACTGCCTCGGAGAGGCTGCTGGTTGGTGTCACTGCCGGTGGAGAGGCTGCTGGTTTGTGTCACTGCCGTTGGAGAGGCTGCTGGTTTGTGTCTCTCCCTCGGAGAGGCTGCTGGTTCGTGTCACTGCAGGTGGAGAGGCTGCTGGTTTGTGTCGCTGACACGAAGAGTCTGCTGGTTTGTGTCACTGCCGGAGGAGAGGCTGCTGGTTTATGTCACTGCCTCGGAGATGCTGCTGGTTTGTGTCGCTGCCTCGGAGATGCTGCTGGTTTGTGTCGCTGCCTCGGAGAGGCTGCTGGTTTGTGTCACTGCCTCGGAGAGGCTGCTGGTTTGTGTCACTGCCTGTGGAGAGTCAGCTGGTTTTTGTCATAGCCTCGGAGAGGCTGCTGGTTTGTGACACTACCGGTGGAGAGGCTGCTGGTTTGTGTCACTGCCTCGGAGAGGCTGCTGGTTGGTGTCACTGCCGGTGGAGAGGCTGCTGGTTTGTGTCACTGCCGGTGGAGAGGCTGCTGGTTTGTGTCTCTCCCTCGGAGAGACTGCTGGTTAGTGTCACTGCAGGTGGAGAGGCTGCTGGTTTGTGTCGCTGCTGGTGGAGAGGCTGCTGGTTTGTGTCACTGCCTCGGAGAGGCTGCAAGTTTCTGTCACTGCCTTGGAGAGGCTGCTGGTTTGTGTCACTGCCTTGGAGAGGCTGCTGGTTTGTGTCGCTGCCTCGGAGAGACTGCTGGTTAGTGTCACTGCAGGTGGAGAGGCTGCTGGTTTGTGTCACTGCCGGTGGAGAGGCTGCTGGTTTGTGTCTCTCCCTCGGAGAGGCTGCTGGATCGTGTCACTGCCGGTGGAGAGGCTGCTGGTTTGTGTCTCTCCCTCGGAGAGGCTGCTGGTTCGTGTCACTGCAGGTGGAGAGGCTGCTGGTTTGTGTCGCTGACTCGGAGAGTCTGCTGGTTTGTGTCACTGCTGGTGGAGAGGCTGCTGGTTTGTGTCACTGCCTCGGAGATGCTGCTGGTTTGTGTCGCTGCCTCGGAGAGGCTGCTGGTTTGTGTCACTGCGTCGGAGAGGCTGCTGGTTTGTGTCACTGCCGGTGGAGAGGCTGCTGGTTTGTGTCTCTCCCTCGGAGAGGCTGCTGGTTTGTGTCGCTGCCGGTGGACAGTCTGCTGGTTTGTGTCACTGCTGTTGGAGAGGCTGCTGGTTTATGTCACTGCCGTTGGAGAGGCTGCTGGTTTGTGTCGCAGCCTCGGAGAGGCTGCTGGTTTGTGTCACTGATGGTGCAGAGGATGCTGGTTTATGTCACTGCTGGTGCAGAGGCTGCTGGTTTGTGTCGCTGCTGGTGGAGAGGCTGCTGGTTTGTGTCACTGCCTCGGAGACGCTGCTGGTTTGTGTCGCAGCCTCGGAGAGGCTGCTGGTTTGTGTCGTTGTCTGTGGAGAGGCTGCTGGTTTGTGTCACTGATGGTGTAGAGGCTGCTGGTTTCTGTCGCTGCCGGTGGAGAGGCTGCTGGTTTGTGTCACTGATGGTGGAGAGGCTGCTGGTTTGTGTCACTGATGGTGCAGAGGATGCTGGTTTGTGTCACTGCCTCGGAGACGCTGCTGGTTTGTGTCGCAGCCTCGGAGAGGCTGCTGGTTTGTGTCGTTGCCTGTGGAGAGGCTGCTGGTTTGTGTCACTGATGGTGTAGAGGCTGCTGGTTTCTGTCGCTGCCGGTGGAGAGGCTGCTGGTTTGTGTCACTGCCGGTGGAGAGGCTGCTGGTTTGTGTCACTGCTGGTGGAGAGGCTGCTGGTTTGTGTCGCTGCCGGTGGAGAGGCTGCTGGTTTGTGTCACAGCCGTTGGAGAGGCTGCTGGATTATGTCACTGCCGTTGGAGAGGCTGCTGGTTTGTGTCACTGCCGGTGGAGAGGCTGCTGGTTTATGTCACTGCCGTTGGAGAGGCTGCTGGTTTGTGTCACTGCCGGTGGAGAGGCTGCTGGTTTATGTCACTGCCGTTGGAGAGGCTGCTGGTTTGTGTTACTGCCGGTGGAGAGGCTTCTGGTTTATGTCACAGCCGTTGGAGAGGCTGCAAGTTTGTGTCACTGCCGGTGGAGAGGCTGCAAGTTTGTGTCACTACCGGTGGAGAGGCTGCTGGTTTGTGTCACTGCCGTTGGAGAGGCTGCTGGTTTGTGTCACTGCCGGTGGAGAGGCAGCTGGTTTGTGTCACTGTCTCGGAGAGGCTGCTGGTTTGTGTCGCTGCTGGTGGAGAGGCTGCTGGTTTATGTCTCTGCTGGTGGAGAGGCTGCTGGTTTATGTCACTGCTGGTGGAGAGGCTGCTGGTTTGTGTCACTGCCGGTGGAGAGGCTGCTGGTTTGTTCACTGCCGGTGGAGAGGCTGCTGGTTTGTGTCGCAGCCTCGGAGAGGCTGCTGGTTTGTGTCGTTGCCGGTGGAGAGGCTGCTGGTTTGTGACACTGATGGTGGAGAGGCTGCTGGTTTGTGTCACTGCCTGTGTAGAGGCTGCTGGTTTGTGTCACTGCCTCGGAGAGGCTGCTGGTTTGTGTCGCTGCCTCGGAGAGGCTGCTGGTTTGTGTCACTGCCGGTGGAGAGGCTGCTGGTTTGTGTCACTGCAGGTGGAGAGGCTGCGGGTTTGTGTCACTGCCGGTGGAAAGGCTGCTGGTTTGTGTCGCTGCCTCGGAGAGGCTGCTGGTTTGTGTCGCTGCCTCGGAGAGGCTGCTGGTTTGTGTCACTGCTGGTGGAGAGGCTGCTGGTTTGTGTCACTGCTGGTGGAGAGGCTGCTGGTTTGTGTCACTGCTGTAGGAGAGGCTGCTGGTTTGTGTCACTGCCTCGGAGAGGCTGCTGGTTTGTGTCGCTGCCGGTGGAGAGGCTGCTGGTTTGTGTCACTGCCTCGGAGAGGCTGCTGGTTTGTGTCACTGCCTTGGAGAGGCTGCTGGTTTGTGTCGATGCCTCGGAGAGGCTGCTGGTTTGTGTCACTGCAGGTGGAGAGGCTGCTGGTTGGTGTCGCTGACTCGGAGAGGCTGCTGGTTTGTGTCTCTCCCTCGGAGAGGCTGCTGGTTTGTGTCACTGCAGGTGGAGAGGCTGCTGGTTTGTGTCGCTGACTCGGAGAGTCTGCAGGTTTGTGTCACTGCCGGTGGAGCGGCTGCTGGTTTGTGTCACTGCCTCGGAGAGGCTGCTGGTTTGTGTCGCTGCCTCGGAGAGGCTGCTGGTTTGTGTCGCTGCCTCGGAGAGGCTGCTGGTTTGTGTCGCTGCCTTGGAGAGGCAGCTGGTTTCTGTCACTGCCGGTGGTGAGGCTGCTGGTTTGTGACACTGATGGTGGAGAGGCTGCTGGTTTGTGTCGCTGCCGGTGGAGAGGCTGCTGGTTTCTGTCGCTGCCTCGGAGTGGCTGCTGGTTTGTGTCACTGCCTCGGAAAGGGTGCTGGTTTGTGTCGCTGCCTCGGAGAGGCTGCTGGTTTGTGTCACTGCCGGTGGAGAGGCTGCTGGTTTGTGTCACTGTCTCGGGGAGGCTGCTGGTTTGTGTCACTGCCGTTGGAGAGGCTGCTGGTTTATGTCACTGCCATTGGAGAGGCTGCTGGTTTGTGTCACTGCCGGTGGAGAGGCTGCTGGTTTGAGTCACTGCCGGTGGAGAGGCTGCTGGTTTGTGTCACTGTCTCGGGGAGGCTGCTGGTTTGTGTCACTGCCTGTGGAGAGGCTGCTGGTTTGTGTCACTGCCGGTGGAGAGGCTGCTGGTTTGTGTCACTGTCTCGGGGAGGCTGCTGGTTTGTGTCACTGCCGGTGGAGAGGCTGCTGGTTTGAGTCACTGCCGGTGGAGAGGCTGCTGGTTTGTGTCACTGCAGGTGGAGAGGCTGCTGGTTTATGTCACTGCCATTGGAGAGGCTGCTGGTTTGTGTCACTGCAGGTGGAGAGGCTGCTGGTTTGTGTCACTGCCGGTGGAGAGGCAGCTGGTTTGTGTCACTGTCTCGGAGAGGCTGCTGGTTTGTGTCGCTGCCTCGGAGAGGCTGCTGGTTTGTGTCACTGCCTCAGAGAGGCTGCGGGTTTGTGTCACTGCCGGTGGAGAGGCTGCTGGTTTGTGTCACTGCAGGTGGAGAGGCTGCTGGTTTGTGTCACTACCGGTGGAGAGGCTGCTGGTTTGTGTCACTGTCTCGGAGAGGCTGCTGGTTGGTGTCACTGCCGGTGGAGAGGCAGCTGGTTTGTGTCACTGCCGTTGGAGAGGCTGCTGGTTTGTGTCACTGCCGGTGGAGAGGCAGCTGGTTTGTGTCACTGTCTCGGAGAGGCTGCTGGTTTGTGTCGCTGCTGGTGGAGAGGCTGCTGGTTTATGTCACTGCTGGTGGAGAGGCTGCTGGTTTATGTCACTGCTGATGGAGAGGCTGCTGGTTTGTGTCACTGCCGGTGGAGAGGCTGCTGGTTTGTTCACTGCCGGTGGAGAGGCTGCTGGTTTGTGTCGCAGCCTCGGAGAGGCTGCTGGTTTGTGTCGTTGCCGGTGGAGAGGCTGCTGGTTTGTGACACTGATGGTGGAGAGGCTGCTGGTTTGTGTCACTGCCTGTGGAGAGGCTGCTGGTTTGTGTCACTGCCTCGGAGAGGCTGCTGGTTTGTGTCGCTGCCTTGGAGAGGCTGCTGGTTTGTGTCGCAGCCTTGGAGAGGCAGCTGGTTTCTATCACTGCCGGTGGAGAGGCTGCTGGTTCGTGTCACTGCCGGTGGAGAGGCAGCTGGTTTGTGTCGCTGCCTCGGAGAGGCTGCTGGTTTGTGTCACTGCCTCAGAGAGGCTGCGGGTTTGTGTCACTGCCGGTGGAGAGGCTGCTGGTTTGTGTCACTGCAGGTGGAGAGGCTGCTGGTTTGTGTCACTGCCGGTGGAGAGGCTGCTGGTTTGTGTCACTGCCGGTGGAGAGGCTGCTGGTTTGTGTCACTGCAGGTGGAGAGGCTGCTGGTTTGTGTCACTGCCAGTGGAGAGGCTGCTGGTTTGTGTCACTGCTGGTGGAGAGGCTGCTGGTTTGTGTCGCTGCCTCGGAGAGGCTGCTGGTTTGTGTCGCTGCCTCGGAGAGGCTGCTGGTTTGTGTCACTGCTGGTGGAGAGGCTGCTGGTTTGTGTCACTGCTGGTGGAGAGGCTGCTGGTTTGTGTCACTGCTGTAGGAGAGGCTGCTGGTTTGTGTCACTGCCTTGGAGAGGCTGCTGGTTTGTGTCGCTGCCGGTGGAGAGGCTGCTGGTTTGTGTCACTGCCTCGGAGAGGCTGCTGGTTTGTGTCACTGCCTTGGAGAGGCTGCTGGTTTGTGTCGCTGCCTCGGAGAGGCTGCTGGTTTGTGTCACTGCAGGTGGAGAGGCTGCTGGTTGGTGTCGCTGACTCGGAGAGACTGCTGGTTTGTGTCACTGCAGGTGGAGAGGCTGCTGGTTTGTGTCGCTGACTCGGAGAGTCTGCAGGTTTGTGTCACTGCCGGTGGAGCGGCTGCTGGTTTGTGTCACTGCCTCGGAGAGGCTGCTGGTTTGTGTCGCTGCCTCGGAGAGGCTGCTGGTTTGTGTCGCTGCCTCGGAGATGCTGCTGGTTTGTGTCGCTGCCTCGGAGAGGCTGCTGGTTTGTGTCGCTGCCTCGGAGAGGCTGCTGGTTTGTGTCGCTGCCTTGGAGAGGCAGCTGGTTTCTGTCACTGCCGGTGGTGAGGCTGCTGGTTTCTGACACTGATGGTGGAGAGGCTGCTGGTTTGTGTCGCTGCCGGTGGAGAGGCTGCTGGTTTCTGTCGCTGCCTCGGAGTGGCTGCTGGTTTGTGTCACTGCCTCGGAAAGGCTGCTGGTTTGTGTCGCTGCCTCGGAGAGGCTGCTGGTTTGTGTCACTGCCGGTGGAGAGGCTGCTGGTTTGTGTCACTGTCTCGGGGAGGCTGCTGGTTTGTGTCACTGCCGCTGGAGAGGCTGCTGGTTTATGTCACTGCCATTGGAGAGGCTGCTGGTTTGTGTCACTGCCGGTGGAGAGGCTGCTGGTTTGAGTCACTGCCGGTGGAGAGGCTGCTGGTTTGTGTCACTGTCTCGGGGAGGCTGCTGGTTTGTGTCACTGCCTGTGGAGAGGCTGCTGGTTTGTGTCACTGCCGGTGGAGAGGCTGCTGGTTTGTGTCACTGTCTCAGGGAGGCTGCTGGTTATTGTCACTGCCGTTGGAGAGGCTGCTGGTTTATGTCACTGCCATTGGAGAGGCTGCTGGTTTGTGTCACTGCCGGTGGAGAGGCTTCTGGATTATGTCACTGCCGTTGGAGAGGCTGCTGGTTTGTGTCACTGCCGGTGGAGAGGCAGCTGGTTTGTGTCACTGACTCGGAGAGGCTGCTCGTTTGTGTCGCTGCTGGTGGAGAGGCTGCTGGTTTATGTCACTGCTGGTGGAGAGGCTGCTGGTTTGTGTCACTGCAGGTGGAGAGGCTGCTGGTTTGTGTTGCTGACTCGGAGAGTCTGCTGGTTTGTGTCACTGCCGGTGGAGAGGCTGCTGGTTTGTGTCACTGCCGGTGGAGCGGCTGCTGGTTTGTGTCACTGCCTCGGAGAGGCTGCTGGTTTGTGTCGCTGCCTCGGAGAGGCTGCTGGTTTGTGTCGCTGCCTCGGAGAGGCTGCTGGTTTGTGTCGCTGCCTCGGAGAGGCAGCTGGTTTCTGTCACTGCCGGTGGAGAGGCTGCTGGTTCGTGTCACTGCCGGTGGAGAGGCAGCTGGTTTGTGTCACTGCCTCGGAGAGGCTGCTGGTTTGTGTCGCTGTCTCGGAGAGGCTGCTGGTTTGTGTCACTGCCGGTGGAGAGGCTGCTGGTTTGTGTCACTGCCTCGGAGAGGCTGCTGGTTTGTGTCGCTGCCTCGGAGAGGCTGCTGGTTTGTGTCACTGCCGGTGGAGAGGCAGCTGGTTTGTGTCACTGCCTGGGAGAGGCTGCTGGTTTGTGTCGTTGCCGGTGGTGTGGCTGCTGGTTTGTGACACTGATGGTGGAGAGGCTGCTGGTTTGTGTCACTGCCGGTGGAGAAGCTGCTGGTTTGTGTCACTGCCTTGGAGAATCTGCTGGTTTGTGTCACTGCCTTCGAGAGGCTGCTGGTTTGTGTCGCTGCTGGTGGAGAGGCTGCTGGTTTATGTCACTGCTGGTGGAGAGGCTGCTGGTTTGTGTCACTGCTGGTGGAGAGGCTGCTGGTTTGTGTCACTGCCGGTGGAGAGGCTGCTGGTTTGTGTCACTGCCGGTGGAGAGGCTGCTGGTTTGTGTCACTGCCGGTGGAGAAACTGCTGGTTTGTGTCACTGCCTTGGAGAAACTGCTGGTTTGTGTCTCTCCCTCGGAGAGGCTGCTGGTTAGTGTCACTGCAGGTGGAGAGGCTGCTGGTTTGTGTCGCTGCCTTGGAGAAACTGCTGGTTAGTGTCGCTGCCTCGGAGAGACTGCTGGTTAGTGTCACTGCAGGTGGAGAGGCTGCTGGTTTGTGTCGCTGCTGGTGGAGAGGCTGCTGGTTTGTGTCACTGCCGGTGGAGAGGCTGCTGGTTTGTGTCACTGCCTCGGAGATGCTGCTGGTTTGTGTCACTGCCTCGGAGAGGCTGCTGGTTTGTGTCTCTCCCTCGGAAAGGCTGCTGGTTCGTGTCACTGCAGGTGGAGAGGCTGCTGGTTTGTGTCGCTGACTCGGAGAGTCTGCTGGATTGTGTCACTGCCAGTGGAGAGGCTGCTGGTTTGTGTCACTGCCTCGGAGATGCTGCTGGATTGTGTCGCTGCCTCGGAGAGGCTGCTGGTTTGTGTCACTGCCTCGGACTGGCTGCTGGTTTGTGTCACTGCCGGTGGAGAGTCAGCTGGTTTGTGTCATAGCCTCGGAGAGGCTGCTGGTTTGTGACACTACCGGTGGAGAGGCTGCTGGTTTGTGTCACTGCCTCGGAGAGGCTGCTTGTTTGTGTCACTGCCGGTGGAGAAGCTGCTGGTTTATGACACTGCCTCGGAGAGGCTGCTGGTTCGTGTCACTACCGGTGGAGAGGCTGCTGGTTTGTGTCGCTGCCTCGGAGAGGCTGCTGGTTCGTGTCACTGCCTTCGAGAGGCTGCTGGTTTGTGTCGCTGCTGGTGGAGAGGCTGCTGGTTTGTGTCGCTGCCTCGGAGAGGCTGCTGGTTTGTGTCACTGCCTGTGGAGAGGCTGCTGGTTTGTGTCACTGCCGGTGGAGAGGCTGCTGGTTTGTGTCACTGCTGGTGGAGAGGCTGCTGGTTTGTGTCGCTGCCGGTGGAGAGGCTGCTGGTTTGTGTCGCTGCCTTGGAGAGGCTGCTGGTTTGTGTCACTGCCTCGGAGAGGCTGCTGGTTTGTGTCGCTGCCTCGGAGAGGCTGCTGGTTTGTGTCACTGCCGGTGGAGAGGCTGCTGGTTTGTGTCACTGCCTGGGAGAGGCTGCTGGTTTGTGTCGCTGCCTCGGAGTGGCTGCTGGTTTGTGTCACTGCCTCGGAAAGGCTGCTGGTTTGTGTCGCTGCCTCGGAGAGGCTGCTGGTTTGTGTAACTGCCTGTGGAGAGGCTGCTGGTTTGTGTCACTGCCGGTGGAGAGGCTGCTGGTTTGTGTCGCTGCCTCGGAGAGGCTGCTGGTTTGTGTCACTGCCGGTGGAGAGGCAGCTGGTTTGTGTCACTGCCTGGGAGAGGCTGCTGGTTTGTGTCGCTGCCTCGGAGTGGCTGCTGGTTTGTGTCACTGCCTCGGAAAGGCTGCTGGTTTGTGTCGCTGCCTCGGAGAGGCTGCTGGTTTGTGTCACTGCCTGTGGAGAGGCTGCTGGTTTGTGTCACTGCCGGTGGAGAGGCTGCTGGTTTGTGTCACTGTCTCGGGGAGGCTGCTGGTTTGTGTCGCTGCTGGTGGAGAGGCTGCTGGTTTATGTCACTGCTGGTGGAGAGGCTGCTGGTTTGTGTCACTGCTGGTGGAGAGGCTGCCGGTTTCTGTCACTGCCTCGGAGAGGCTGCTGGTTTGTGTCACTGCCGTTGGAGAGGCTGCTGGTTTGTGTCACTGCCGGTGGAGAGGCTGCTGGTTTATGTCACTGCCATTGGAGAGGCTGCTAGTTTGTGTCACTGCCGGTGGAGAGGCTGCTGGTGTATGTCACTGCCGTTTGAGAGGCTGCTGGATTATGTCACTGCCGTTGGAGAGGCTGCTGGTTTGTGTCACTGCCTGGGAGAGGCTGCTGGTTTGTGTCGCTGCCTCGGAGTGGCTGCTGGTTTGTGTCACTGCCTCGGAAAGGCTGCTGGTTTGTGTCGCTGCCTCGGAGAGGCTGCTGGTTTGTGTCACTGCCTGTGGAGAGGCTGCTGGTTTGTGTCACTGCTGGTGGAGAGGCTGCTGGTTTGTGTCACTGTCTCGGGGAGGCTGCTGGTTTGTGTCGCTGCTGGTGGAGAGGCTGCTGGTTTATGTCACTGCTGGTGGAGAGGCTGCTGGTTTGTGTCACTGCTGGTGGAGAGGCTGCCGGTTTCTGTCACTGCCTCGGAGAGGCTGCTGGTTTGTGTCACTGCCGTTGGAGAGGCTGCTGGTTTGTGTCACTGCCGGTGGAGAGGCTGCTGGTTTATGTCACTGCCATTGGAGAGGCTGCTAGTTTGTGTCACTGCCGGTGGAGAGGCTGCTGGTGTATGTCACTGCCGTTGGAGAGGCTGCTGGATTATGTCACTGCCGTTGGAGAGGCTGCTGGTTTGTGTCACTGCCGGTGGAGAGGCTGCTGGTTTGTGTCACTGCCGGTGGAGAGGCAGCTGGTTTGTGTCACTGTCTCGGAGAGGCTGCTGGTTTGTGTCGCTGCTGGTGGAGAGGCTGCTGCTTTATGTCACTGCTGGTGGAGAGGCTGCTGGTTTATGTCACCGCTGGTGGAGAGGCTGCTGGTTTGTGTCACTGCCGGTGGAGAGGCTGCTGGTTTGTTCACTGCCTGTGGAGAGGCTGCTGGTTTGTGTCGCAGCCTCGGAGAGGCTGCTGGTTTGTGTCGTTGCCGGTGGAGAGGCTGCTGGTTTGTGACACTGATGGTGGAGAGGCTGCTGGTTTGTGTCACTGCCGGTGGAGAGGCTGCTGGTTTGTGTCGCTGCCTCGGAGAGGCTGCTGGTTTGTGTCACTGCCGGTGGAGAGGCAGCTGGTTTGTGTCACTGCCTGGGAGAGGCTGCTGGTTTGTGTCGCTGCCTCGGAGTGGCTGCTGGTTTGTGTCACTGCCTCGGAAAGGCTGCTGGTTTGTGTCGCTGCCGCGGAGAGGCTGCTGGTTTGTGTCACTGCCTGTGGAGAGGCTGCTGGTTTGTGTCACTGCCTCGGACTGGCTGCTGGTTTGTGTCACTGCCGGTGGAGAGTCAGCTGGTTTGTGTCATAGCTTCGGAGAGGCTGCTGGTTTGTGACACTACCGGTGGAGAGGCTGCTGGTTTGTGTCACTGCCTCGGAGAGGCTGCTTGTTTGTGTCACTGCCGGTGGAGAAGCTGCTGGTTTATGTCACTGCCTCGGAGAGGCTGCTGGTTCGTGTCACTACCGGTGGAGAGGCTGCTGGTTTGTGTCGCTGCCTCGGAGAGGCTGCTGGTTCGTGTCACTGCCTTCGAGAGGCTGCTGGTTTGTGTCGCTGCTGGTGGAGAGGCTGCTGGTTTGTGTCGCTGCCTCGGAGAGGCTGCTGGTTTGTGTCACTGCCTGTGGAGAGGCTGCTGGTTTGTGTCACTGCCGGTGGAGAGGCTGCTGGTTTGTGTCACTGCTGGTGGAGAGGCTGCTGGTTTGTGTCGCTGCCGGTGGAGAGGCTGCTGGTTTGTGTCGCTGCCTTGGAGAGGCTGCTGGTTTGTGTCACTGCCTCGGAGAGGCTGCTGGTTTGTGTCGCTGCCTCGGAGAGGCTGCTGGTTTGTGTCACTGCCGGTGGAGAGGCTGCTGGTTTGTGTCACTGCCTGGGAGAGGCTGCTGGTTTGTGTCGCTGCCTCGGAGTGGCTGCTGGTTTGTGTCACTGCCTCGGAAAGGCTGCTGGTTTGTGTCGCTGCCTCGGAGAGGCTGCTGGTTTGTGTAACTGCCTGTGGAGAGGCTGCTGGTTTGTGTCACTGCCGGTGGAGAGGCTGCTGGTTTGTGTCGCTGCCTCGGAGAGGCTGCTGGTTTGTGTCACTGCCGGTGGAGAGGCAGCTGGTTTGTGTCACTGCCTGGGAGAGGCTGCTGGTTTGTGTCGCTGCCTCGGAGTGGCTGCTGGTTTGTGTCACTGCCTCGGAAAGGCTGCTGGTTTGTGTCGCTGCCTCGGAGAGGCTGCTGGTTTGTGTCACTGCCTGTGGAGAGGCTGCTGGTTTGTGTCACTGCCGGTGGAGAGGCTGCTGGTTTGTGTCACTGTCTCGGGGTGGCTGCTGGTTTGTGTCGCTGCTGGTGGAGAGGCTGCTGGTTTATGTCACTGCTGGTGGAGAGGCTGCTGGTTTGTGTCACTGCTGGTGGAGAGGCTGCCGGTTTCTGTCACTGCCTCGGAGAGGCTGCTGGTTTGTGTCACTGCCGTTGGAGAGGCTGCTGGTTTGTGTCACTGCCGGTGGAGAGGCTGCTGGTTTATGTCACTGCCATTGGAGAGGCTGCTAGTTTGTGTCACTGCCGGTGGAGAGGCTGCTGGTGTATGTCACTGCCGTTGGAGAGGCTGCTGGATTATGTCACTGCCGTTGGAGAGGCTGCTGGTTTGTGTCACTGCCTGGGAGAGGCTGCTGGTTTGTGTCGCTGCCTCGGAGTGGCTGCTGGTTTGTGTCACTGCCTCGGAAAGGCTGCTGGTTTGTGTCGCTGCCTCGGAGAGGCTGCTGGTTTGTGTCACTGCCTGTGGAGAGGCTGCTGGTTTGTGTCACTGCTGGTGGAGAGGCTGCTGGTTTGTGTCACTGTCTCGGGGAGGCTGCTGGTTTGTGTCGCTGCTGGTGGAGAGGCTGCTGGTTTATGTCACTGCTGGTGGAGAGGCTGCTGGTTTGTGTCACTGCTGGTGGAGAGGCTGCCGGTTTCTGTCACTGCCTCGGAGAGGCTGCTGGTTTGTGTCACTGCCGTTGGAGAGGCTGCTGGTTTGTGTCACTGCCGGTGGAGAGGCTGCTGGTTTATGTCACTGCCATTGGAGAGGCTGCTAGTTTGTGTCACTGCCGGTGGAGAGGCTGCTGGTGTATGTCACTGCCGTTGGAGAGGCTGCTGGATTATGTCACTGCCGTTGGAGAGGCTGCTGGTTTGTGTCACTGCCGGTGGAGAGGCTGCTGGTTTGTGTCACTGCCGGTGGAGAGGCAGCTGGTTTGTGTCACTGTCTCGGAGAGGCTGCTGGTTTGTGTCGCTGCTGGTGGAGAGGCTGCTGCTTTATGTCACTGCTGGTGGAGAGGCTGCTGGTTTATGTCACTGCTGGTGGAGAGGCTGCTGGTTTGTGTCACTGCCGGTGGAGAGGCTGCTGGTTTGTTCACTGCCTGTGGAGAGGCTGCTGGTTTGTGTCGCAGCCTCGGAGAGGCTGCTGGTTTGTGTCGTTGCCGGTGGAGAGGCTGCTGGTTTGTGACACTGATGGTGGAGAGGCTGCTGGTTTGTGTCACTGCCGGTGGAGAGGCTGCTGGTTTGTGTCGCTGCCTCGGAGAGGCTGCTGGTTTGTGTCACTGCCGGTGGAGAGGCAGCTGGTTTGTGTCACTGCCTGGGAGAGGCTGCTGGTTTGTGTCGCTGCCTCGGAGTGGCTGCTGGTTTGTGTCACTGCCTCGGAAAGGCTGCTGGTTTGTGTCGCTGCCGCGGAGAGGCTGCTGGTTTGTGTCACTGCCTGTGGAGAGGCTGCTGGTTTGTGTCACTGCCGGTGGAGAGGCTGCTGGTTTGTGTCACTGTCTCGGGGAGGCTGCTGGTTTGTGTCACTGCCGTTGGAGAGGCTGCTGGTTTGTGTCACTGCCGGTGGAGAGGCTGCTGGTTTGTGTCACTGCCGGTGGAGAGGCTTCTGGTGTATGTCACTGCCGTTGGAGAGGCTGCTGGATTATGTCACTGCCGTTGGAGAGGCTGCTGGTTTGTGTCACTGCCGGTGGAGAGGCTGCTGGTTCGTGTCACTGCCGGTGGAGAGGCAGCTGGTTTGTGTCACTGCCTCGGAGAGGCTGCTGGTTTGTGTCGCTGTCTCGGAGAGGCTGCTGGTTTGTGTCACTGCCGGTGGAGAGGCTGCTGGTTTGTGTCACTGCCTCGGAGAGGCTGCTGGTTTGTGTCGCTGCCTCGGAGAGGCTGCTTGTTTGTGTCACTGCCGGTGGAGAGGCTGCTGGTTTGTGTCACTGCCTCGGAGAGGCTGCTGGTTTGTATCACTGTCTCGGGGACGCTGCTGGTTTGTGTCGCTGCTGGTGGAGAGGCGGCTGGTTTATGTCACTGCTGGTGGAGAGGCTGCTGGTTTGTGTCACTGCTGGTGGAGAGGCTGCCGGTTTCTGTCACTGCCTCGGAGAGGCTGCTGGTTTGTGTCACTGCCGGTGGAGAGGCTGCTGGTTTATGTCACTGCCATTGGAGAGGCTGCTGGTTTGTGTCACTGCCGGTGGAGAGGCTTCTGGTGTATGTCACTGCCGTTGGAGAGGCTGCTGGTTTGTGTTACTGCCGGTGGAGAGGCAGCTGGTTTGTGTCACTGCCGTTGGAGAGGCTGCTGGTTTGTGTCACTGCCTGTGGAGAGGCTGCTGGTTTGTGTCACTGCCGGTGGAGAGGCTGCTGGTTTATGTCACTGCCATTGGAGAGGCTGCTGGTTTGTGTCACTGCCGGTGGAGAGGCTTCTGGTGTATGTCACTGCCGTTGGAGAGGCTGCTGGTTTCTGTCACTGTCTCGGAGAGGCTGCTGGTTTGTGTCGCTGCTGGTGGAGAGGCTGCTGCTTTATGTCACTGCTGGTGGAGAGGCTGCTGGTTTATGTCACTGCTGGTGGAGAGGCTGCTGGTTTGTGTCACTGCCGGTGGAGAGGCTGCTGGTTTGTTCACTGCCGGTGGAGAGGCTGCTGGTTTGTGTCGCAGCCTCGGAGAGGCTGCTGGTTTGTGTCGTTGCCGGTGGAGAGTCTGCTGGTTTGTGACACTGATGGTGGAGAGGCTGCTGGTTTGTGTCACTGCCGGTGGAGAGGCTGCTGGTTTGTGTCACTGCCTCGGAGAGGCTGCTGGTTTGTGTCGCTGCCTCGGAGAGGCTGCTGGTTTGTGTCACTGCCGGTGGAGAGGCAGCTGGTTTGTGTCACTGCCTGGGAGAGGCTGCTGGTTTGTGTCGCTGCCTCGGAGTGGCTGCTGGTTTGTGTCACTGCCTCGGAAAGGCTGCTGGTTTGTGTCGCTGCCTCGGAGAGGCTGCTGGTTTGTGTCACTGCCTGTGGAGAGGCTGCTGGTTTGTGTCACTGCCGGTGGAGAGGCTGCTGGTTTGTGTCACTGTCTCGGGGAGGCTGCTGGTTTGTGTCGCTGCTGGTGGAGAGGCGGCTGGTTTATGTCACTGCTGGTGGAGAGGCTGCCGGTTTCTGTCACTGCCTCGGAGAGGCTGCTGGTTTGTGTCACTGCCGTTGGAGAGGCTGCTGGTTTGTGTCACTGCCGGTGGAGAGGCTTCTGGTTTATGTCACTGCCATTGGAGAGGCTGCTAGTTTGTGTCACTGCCGGTGGAGAGGCTGCTGGTGTATGTCACTGCCGTTGGAGAGGCTGCTGGATTATGTCACTGCCGTTGGAGAGGCTGCTGGTTTGTGTCACTGCCGGTGGAGAGGCTGCTGGTTTGTGTCACTGCCGGTGGAGAGGCAGCTGGTTTGTGTCACTGTCTCGGAGAGGCTGCTGGTTTGTGTCGCTGCTGGTGGAGTGGCTGCTGCTTTATGTCACTGCTGGTGGAGAGGCTGCTGGTTTATGTCACTGCTGGTGGAGAGGCTGCTGGTTTGTGTCACTGCCGGTGGAGAGGCTGCTGGTTTGTTCACTGCCTGTGGAGAGGCTGCTGGTTTGTGTCGCAGCCTCGGAGAGGCTGCTGGTTTGTGTCGTTGCCGGTGGAGAGGCTGCTGGTTTGTGACACTGATGGTGGAGAGGCTGCTGGTTTGTGTCACTGCCGGTGGAGAGGCTGCTGGTTTGTGTCACTGCCTCGGAGAGGCTGCTGGTTTGTGTCGCTGCCTCGGAGAGGCTGCTGGTTTGTGTCACTGCCGGTGGAGAGGCAGCTGGTTTGTGTCACTGCCTGGGAGAGGCTGCTGGTTTGTGTCGCTGCCTCGGAGTGGCTGCTGGTTTGTGTCACTGCCTCGGAAAGGCTGCTGGTTTGTGTCGCTGCCTCGGAGAGGCTGCTGGTTTGTGTCACTGCCGTTGGAGAGGCTGCTGGTTTGTGTCACTGCCAGTGGAGAGGCTGCTGGTTTATGTCACTGCCATTGGAGAGGCTGCTGGTTTGTGTCACTGCCGGTGGAGAGGCTTCTGGTGTATGTCACTGCCGTTGGAGAGGCTGCTGGATTATGTCACTGCCGTTGGAGAGGCTGCTGGTTTGTGTCACTGCCGGTGGAGAGGCTGCTGGTTTGTGTCACTGCAGGTGGAGAGGCTGCTGGTTGGTGTCGCTGACTCGGAGAGACTGCTGGTTTGTGTCACTGCAGGTGGAGAGGCTGCTGGTTTGTGTTGCTGACTCGGAGAGTCTGCTGGTTTGTGTCACTGCCGGTGGAGAGGCTGCTGGTTTGTGTCACTGCCGGTGGAGTGGCTGCTGGTTTGTGTCACTGCCTCGGAGAGGCTGCTGGTTTGTGTCGCTGCCTTGGAGAGGCTGCTGGTTTGCGTCGCTGCCTCGGAGAGGCTGCTGGTTTGTGTCGCTGCCTTGGAGAGGCATCTGCTTTCTGTCACTGCCGGTGGAGAGGCTGCTGGTTGGTGTCACTGCCGGTGGAGAGGCTGCTGGTTTGTGTCACTGCCTCGGAGAGGCTGCTGGTTTGTGTCGCTGTCTCGGAGAGGCTGCTGGTTTGTGTCACTGCCGGTGGAGAGGCTGCTGGTTTGTGTCACTGCCTCGGAGAGGCTGCTGGTTTGTGTCGCTGCCTCGGAGAGGCTGCTGCTTTGTGTCACTGCCGGTGGAGAGGCAGCTGGTTTGTGTCACTGCCTGGGAGAGGCTGCTGGTTTGTGTCGCTGCCTCGGAGTGGCTGCTGGTTTGTGTCGCTGCCTCGGAGAGGCTGCTGGTTTGTGTCACTGCCTGCGGAGAGGCTGCTGGTTTGTGTCACTGCCGGTGGAGAGGCTGCTGGTTTGTGTCACTGTCTCGGGGAGGCTGCTGGTTTGTGTCGCTGCTGCTGGAGAGGCGGCTGGTTTATGTCACTGCTGGTGGAGAGGCTGCCGGTTTCTGTCACTGCCTCGGAGAGGCTGCTGATTTGTGTCACTGCCGTTGGAGAGGCTGCTGGTTTGTGTCACTGCCGGTGGAGAGGCTTCTGGTGTATGTCACTGCCGTTGGAGAGGCTGCTGGATTATGTCACTGCCGTTGGAGAGGCTGCTGGTTTGTGTCACTGCCGGTGGAGAGGCTGCTGGTTTGTGTCACTGCCGGTGGAGAGGCAGCTGGTTTGTGTCACTGTCTCGGAGAGGCTGCTGGTTTGTGTCGCTGCTGGTGGAGAGGCTGCTGGTTTGTGTCACTGCTGGTGGAGAGGCTTCTGGTTTGTGTCACTGCCGGTGGAGAGGCTGCTGGTTTATGTCACTGCCATTGGAGAGGCTGCTGGTTTGTGTCACTGCCGGTGGAGAGGCTTCTGGTGTATGTCACTGCCGTTGGAGAGGCTGCTGGTTTGTGTCACTGCCGGTGGAGAGGCAGCTGGTTTGTGTCACACCGTTGGAGAGGCTGCTGGTTTCTGTCACTGTCTCGGAGAGGCTGCTGGTTTGTGTCGCTGCTGGTGGAGAGGCTGCTGCTTTATGTCACTGCTGGTGGAGAGGCTGCTGGTTTATGTCACTGCTGGTGGAGAGGCTGCTGGTTTGTGTCACTGCCGGTGGAGAGGCTGCTGGTTTGTTCACTGCCGGTGGAGAGGCTGCTGGTTTGTGTCGTTGCCGGTGGAGAGTCTGCTGGTTTGTGACACTGATGGTGGAGAGGCTGCTGGTTTGTGTCACTGCCGGTGGAGAGGCTGCTGGT
This sequence comes from Hypanus sabinus, assembly GCF_030144855.1. Lineage (NCBI taxonomy): Eukaryota > Metazoa > Chordata > Chondrichthyes > Myliobatiformes > Dasyatidae > Hypanus > Hypanus sabinus. The sequence goes on from NC_082719.1 coordinate 48,960,196, forward strand.
TTGTGTCACTGCCTCGGAGAGGCTGCTGGTTTGTGTCGCTGCCTCGGAGAGGCTGCTGGTTTGTGTCACTGCCGGTGGAGAGGCAGCTGGTTTGTGTCACTGCCTGGGAGAGGCTGCTGGTTTGTGTCGCTACCTCGGAGTGGCTGCTGGTTTGTGTCACTGCCTCGGAAAGGCTGCTGGTTTGTGTCGCTGCCTCGGAGAGGCTGCTGGTTTGTGTCACTGCCTCGGAGAGGCTGCTGGTTTGTGTCGCTGCCTCGGAGAGGCTGCTGGTTTGTGTCACTGCCGGTGGAGAGGCAGCTGGTTTGTGTCACTGCCTGGGAGAGGCTGCTGGTTTGTGTCGCTGCCTCGGAGTGGCTGCTGGTTTGTGTCACTGCCTCGGAAAGGCTGCTGGTTTGTGTCGCTGCCTCGGAGAGACTGCTGGTTTGTGTCACTGCCTGTGGAGAGGCTGCTGGTTTGTGTCACTGCCGGTGGAGAGGCTGCTGGTTTGTGTCACTGTCTCGGGGAGGCTGCTGGTTTGTGTCGCTGCTGGTGGAGAGGCGGCTGGTTTATGTCACTGCTGGTGGAGAGGCTGCTGGTTTGTGTCACTGCTGGTGGAGAGGCTGCCGGTTTCTGTCACTGCCTCGGAGAGGCTGCTGGTTTGTGTCACTGCCGTTGGAGAGGCTGCTGGTTTGTGTCACTGCCGGTGGAGAGGCTGCTGGTTTATGTCACTGCCATTGGAGAGGCTGCTAGTTTGTGTCACTGCCGGTGGAGAGGCTGCTGGTGTATGTCACTGCCGTTGGAGAGGCTGCTGGATTATGTCACTGCCGTTGGAGAGGCTGCTGGTTTGTGTCACTGCCGGTGGAGAGGCTGCTGGTTTGTGTCACTGCCGGTGGAGAGGCAGCTGGTTTGTGTCACTGTCTCGGAGAGGCTGCTGGTTTGTGTCGCTGCTGGTGGAGTGGCTGCTACTTTATGTCACTGCTGGTGGAGAGGCTGCTGGTTTATGTCACTGCTGGTGGAGAGGCTGCTGGTTTGTGTCACTGCCGGTGGAGAGGCTGCTGGTTTGTTCACTGCCTGTGGAGAGGCTGCTGGTTTGTGTCGCAGCCTCGGAGAGGCTGCTGGTTTGTGTCGTTGCCGGTGGAGAGGCTGCTGGTTTGTGACACTGATGGTGGAGAGGCTGCTGGTTTGTGTCACTGCCGGTGGAGAGGCTGCTGGTTTGTGTCACTGCCTCGGAGAGGCTGCTGGTTTGTGTCGCTGCCTCGGAGAGGCTGCTGGTTTGTGTCACTGCCGGTGGAGAGGCAGCTGGTTTGTGTCACTGCCTGGGAGAGGCTGCTGGTTTGTGTCGCTGCCTCGGAGTGGCTGCTGGTTTGTGTCACTGCCTCGGAAAGGCTGCTGGTTTGTGTCGCTGCCTCGGAGAGGCTGCTGGTTTGTGTCACTGCCTGTGGAGAGGCTGCTGGTTTGTGTCACTGTCTCGGGGAGGCTGCTGGTTTGTGTCACTGCCGTTTGAGAGGCTGCTGGTTTGTGTCACTGCCGGTGGAGAGGCTGCTGGTTTATGTCACTGCCATTGGAGAGGCTGCTGGTTTGTGTCACTGCCGGTGGAGAGGCTTCTGGTGTATGTCACTGCCGTTGGAGAGGCTGCTGGATTATGTCACTGCCGTTGGAGAGGCTGCTGGTTTGTGTCACTGCCGGTGGAGAGGCTGCTGGTTTGTGTCACTGCAGGTGGAGAGGCTGCTGGTTGGTGTCGCTGACTCGGAGAGACTGCTGGTTTGTGTCACTGCAGGTGGAGAGGCTGCTGGTTTGTGTTGCTGACTCGGAGAGTCTGCTGGTTTGTGTCACTGCCGGTGGAGAGGCTGCTGGTTTGTGTCACTGCCTTGGAGAAACTGCTGGTTTGTGTCACTGCCTCGGAGAGGCTGCAAGTTTGTGTCACTGCCTTAGAGAGGCTGCTGGTTTGTGTCACTGCCTTGGAGAGGCTGCTGGTTTGTGTCGCTGCCTCGGAGAGACTGCTGGTTAGTGTCACTGCAGGTGGAGAGGCTGCTGGTTTGTGTCACTGCCGGTGGAGAGGCTGCTGGTTTGTGTCACTGCCTCGGAGATGCTGCTGGTTTGTGTCGCTGCCTCGGAGAGGCTGCTGGTTTGTGTCACTGCCTCGGAGAGGCTGCTGGTTTGTGTCACTGCCTTCGAGAGGCTGCTGGTTTGTGTCGCTGCTGGTGGAGAGGCTGCTGGTTTGTGTCACTGCCGGTGGAGAGGCTGCTGGTTTGTGTCACTGCCTTGTAGAAACTGCTGGTTTGTGTCACTGCCTTGGAGAGGCTGCTGGTTTGTGTCGCTGCCTCGGAGATGCTGCTGGTTTGTGTCACTGCCGGTGGAGAGGCTGCTGGTTTGTGTCACTGCCTTAGAAAGGCTGCTGGTTTGTGTCACTGCCGGTGGAGAGTCAGCTGGTTTGTGTCATAGCCTCGGAGAGGCTGCTGGTTTGTGACACTACCGGTGGAGAGGCTGCTGGTTTGATTCACTGCCTCGGAGAGGCTGCTGGTTTGTGTCACTGCCGGTGGAGAAGCTGCTGGTTTGTGTCACAGCCTTGGAGAATCTGCTGGTTTGTGTCACTGCCTTCGAGAGGCTGCTGGTTTGTGTCGCTGCTGGTGGAGAGGCTGCTGGTTTATGTCACTGCTGGTGGAGAGGCTGCTGGTTTGTGTCACTGCCGGTGGAGCAACTGCTGGTTTGTGTCTCTCCCTCGGAGAGGCTGCTGGTTTATGTCACTGCCGTTGGAGAGGCTGCTGTTTTGTGTCACTGCCTCGGAGAGGCTGCAAGTTTGTGTCACTGCCTTGGAGAGGCTGCTGGTTTGTGTCACTGCAGGTGGAGAGGCTGCTGGTTTGTGTCGCTGCTGGTGGAGAGGCTGCTGGTTTGTGTCACTGCCGGTGGAGAGGCTGCTGGTTTGTGTCACTGTCTTGGAGAATCTGCTGGTTTGTTTCACCGCCTTCGAGAGGCTGCTGGTTTGTGTCACTGCCGGTGGAGAGGCTGCTGGTTTGTGTCACTGCCTTGGAGAAACTGCTGGTTTGTGTCTCTCCCTCGGAGAGACTGCTGGTTTGTGTCACTGCCTCGGAGAGGCTGCTTATTTGTGTCACTGCCTTGGAGAGGCTGCTGGTTTGTGTCACTGCCTCGGAGAGGCTGCTGGTTTGTGTCGCTGCCTCGGAGAGGCTGCTGGTTAGTGTCACTGCAGGTGGAGAGGCTGCTGGTTTGTGTCGCTGCTGGTGGAGAGGCTGCTGGTTTGTGTCACTGCCGGTGGAGAGGCTGCTGGTTTGTGTCACTGCCTCGGAGATGCTGCTGGTTTGTGTCGCTGCCTCGGAGAGGCTGCTGGTTTGTGTCACTGCCTCGGAGAGGCTGCTGGTTTGTGTCTCTCCCCCGGAGAGGCTGCTGGTTCGTGTCACTGCAGGTGGAGAGGCTGCTGGTTTGTGTCGCTGACTCGGAGAGTCTGCTGGTTTGTGTCACTGCCAGTGGAGAGGCTGCTGGTTTGTGTCACTGCCTCGGAGATGCTGCTGGTTTGTGTCGCTGCCTCGGAGAGGCTGCTGGTTTGTGTCACTGCCTCGGAGAGGCTGCTGGTTTGTGTCACTGCCGGTGGAGAGTCAGCTGGTTTGTGTCATAGCCTCGGAGAGGCTGCTGGTTTGTGACACTACCGGTGGAGAGGCTGCTGGTTTGTGTCACTGCCTCGGAGAGGCTGCTGGTTTGTGTCACTGCCGGTGGAGAAGCTGCTGGTTTGTGTCACTGCCTTCGAGAGGCTGCTGGTTTGTGTCGCTGCTGGTGGAGAGGCTGCTGGTTTGTGTCGCTGCCTCGGAGAGACTGCTGGTTAGTGTCACTGCAGGTGGAGAGGCAGCTGGTTTGTGTCGCTGCCTTCGAGAGGCTGCTGGTTTGTGTCGCTGCCTCGGAGAGGCTGCTGGTTTGTGTCACTGCCTCGGAGAGGCTGCTGGTTTGTGTCTCTCCCTCGGAGAGGCTGCTGGTTCGTGTCACTGCAGGTGGAGAGGCTGCTGGTTTGTGTCGCTGACTCGGAGAGTCTGCTGGTTTGTGTCACTGCCAATGGAGAGGCTGCTGGTTTGTGTCACTGCCTCGGAGATGCTGCTGGTTTGTGTCGCTGCCTCGGAGAGGCTGCTGGTTTGTGTCACTGCCTCGGAGAGGCTGCTGGTTTGTGTCACTGCCGGTGGAGAAGCTGCTGGTTTGTGTCACTGCCTTGGAGTATCTGCTGGTTTGTGTCACTGCCTTCGAGAGGCTGCTGGTTTGTGTCGCTGCTGGTGGAGAGGCTGCTGGTGGAGAGGCTGCTGGTTTGTGTCACTGCCGGTGGAGAGGCTGCTGGTTTGTGTCACTGCCTTGGAGAAACTGCTGGTTTGTGTCACTGCCTTGGAGAAACTGCTGGTTTGTGTCTCTCCCTCGGAGAGGCAGCTGGTTTGTGTCACTGCCTGGGAGAGGCTGCTGGTTTGTGTCGCTGCCTCGGAGTGGCTGCTGGTTTGTGTCACTGCCTCGGAAAGGCTGCTGGTTTGTGTCGCTGCCTCGGAGAGACTGCTGGTTTGTGTCACTGCCTGTGGAGAGGCTGCTGGTTTGTGTCACTGCCGGTGGAGAGGCTGCTGGTTTGTGTCACTGTCTCGGGGAGGCTGCTGGTTTGTGTCGCTGCTGGTGGAGAGGCGGCTGGTTTATGTCACTGCTGGTGGAGAGGCTGCTGGTTTGTGTCACTGCTGGTGGAGAGGCTGCCGGTTTCTGTCACTGCCTCGGAGAGGCTGCCGGTTTCTGTCACTGCCTCGGAGAGGCTGCTGGTTTGTGTCACTGCCGTTGGAGAGGCTGCTGGTTTGTGTCACTGCCGGTGGAGAGGCTGCTGGTTTATGTCACTGCCATTGGAGAGGCTGCTAGTTTGTGTCACTGCCGGTGGAGAGGCTGCTGGTGTATGTCACTGCCGTTGGAGAGGCTGCTGGATTATGTCACTGCCGTTGGAGAGGCTGCTGATTTGTGTCACTGCCGGTGGAGAGGCTGCTGGTTTGTGTCACTGCCGGTGGAGAGGCAGCTGGTTTGTGTCACTGTCTCGGAGAGGCTGCTGGTTTGTGTCGCTGCTGGTGGAGTGGCTGCTGCTTTATGTCACTGCTGGTGGAGAGGCTGCTGGTTTATGTCACTGCTGGTGGAGAGGCTGCTGGTTTGTGTCACTGCCGGTGGAGAGGCTGCTGGTTTGTTCACTGCCTGTGGAGAGGCTGCTGGTTTGTGTCGCAGCCTCGGAGAGGCTGCTGGTTTGTGTCGTTGCCGGTGGAGAGGCTGCTGGTTTGTGACACTGATGGTGGAGAGGCTGCTGGTTTGTGTCACTGCCGGTGGAGAGGCTGCTGGTTTGTGTCACTGCCTCGGAGAGGCTGCTGGTTTGTGTCGCTGCCTCGGAGAGGCTGCTGGTTTGTGTCACTGCCGGTAGAGAGGCAGCTGGTTTGTGTCGCTGCCTCGGAGTGGCTGCTGGTTTGTGTCACTGCCTCGGAAAGGCTGCTGGTTTGTGTCGCTGCCTCGGAGAGGCTGCTGGTTTGTGTCACTGCCTGTGGAGAGGCTGCTGGTTTGTGTCACTGTCTCGGGGAGGCTGCTGGTTTGTGTCACTGCCGTTTGAGAGGCTGCTGGTTTGTGTCACTGCCGGTGGAGAGGCTGCTGGTTTATGTCACTGCCATTGGAGAGGCTGCTGGTTTGTGTCACTGCCGGTGGAGAGGCTTCTGGTGTATGTCACTGCCGTTGGAGAGGCTGCTGGATTATGTCACTGCCGTTGGAGAGGCTGCTGGTTTGTGTCACTGCCGGTGGAGAGGCTGCTGGTTTGTGTCACTGCAGGTGGAGAGGCTGCTGGTTGGTGTCGCTGACTCGGAGAGACTGCTGGTTTGTGTCACTGCAGGTGGAGAGGCTGCTGGTTTGTGTTGCTGACTCGGAGAGTCTGCTGGTTTGTGTCACTGCCGGTGGAGAGGCTGCTGGTTTGTGTCACTGCCTTGGAGAAACTGCTGGTTTGTGTCACTGCCTCGGAGAGGCTGCAAGTTTGTGTCACTGCCTTAGAGAGGCTGCTGGTTTGTGTCACTGCCTTGGAGAGGCTGCTGGTTTGTGTCGCTGCCTCGGAGAGACTGCTGGTTAGTGTCACTGCAGGTGGAGAGGCTGCTGGTTTGTGTCACTGCCGGTGGAGAGGCTGCTGGTTTGTGTCACTGCCTCGGAGATGCTGCTGGTTTGTGTCGCTGCCTCGGAGAGGCTGCTGGTTTGTGTCACTGCCTCGGAGAGGCTGCTGGTTTGTGTCACTGCCTTCGAGAGGCTGCTGGTTTGTGTCGCTGCTGGTGGAGAGGCTGCTGGTTTGTGTCACTGCCGGTGGAGAGGCTGCTGGTTTGTGTCACTGCCTTGTAGAAACTGCTGGTTTGTGTCACTGCCTTGGAGAGGCTGCTGGTTTGTGTCGCTGCCTCGGAGATGCTGCTGGTTTGTGTCACTGCCGGTGGAGAGGCTGCTGGTTTGTGTCACTGCCTTAGAAAGGCTGCTGGTTTGTGTCACTGCCGGTGGAGAGTCAGCTGGTTTGTGTCATAGCCTCGGAGAGGCTGCTGGTTTGTGACACTACCGGTGGAGAGGCTGCTGGTTTGATTCACTGCCTCGGAGAGGCTGCTGGTTTGTGTCACTGCCGGTGGAGAAGCTGCTGGTTTGTGTCACAGCCTTGGAGAATCTGCTGGTTTGTGTCACTGCCTTCGAGAGGCTGCTGGTTTGTGTCGCTGCTGGTGGAGAGGCTGCTGGTTTATGTCACTGCTGGTGGAGAGGCTGCTGGTTTGTGTCACTGCCGGTGGAGCAACTGCTGGTTTGTGTCTCTCCCTCGGAGAGGCTGCTGGTTTATGTCACTGCCGTTGGAGAGGCTGCTGTTTTGTGTCACTGCCTCGGAGAGGCTGCAAGTTTGTGTCACTGCCTTGGAGAGGCTGCTGGTTTGTGTCACTGCAGGTGGAGAGGCTGCTGGTTTGTGTCGCTGCTGGTGGAGAGGCTGCTGGTTTGTGTCACTGCCGGTGGAGAGGCTGCTGGTTTGTGTCACTGTCTTGGAGAATCTGCTGGTTTGTTTCACCGCCTTCGAGAGGCTGCTGGTTTGTGTCACTGCCGGTGGAGAGGCTGCTGGTTTGTGTCACTGCCTTGGAGAAACTGCTGGTTTGTGTCTCTCCCTCGGAGAGACTGCTGGTTTGTGTCACTGCCTCGGAGAGGCTGCTTATTTGTGTCACTGCCTTGGAGAGGCTGCTGGTTTGTGTCACTGCCTCGGAGAGGCTGCTGGTTTGTGTCGCTGCCTCGGAGAGGCTGCTGGTTAGTGTCACTGCAGGTGGAGAGGCTGCTGGTTTGTGTCGCTGCTGGTGGAGAGGCTGCTGGTTTGTGTCACTGCCGGTGGAGAGGCTGCTGGTTTGTGTCACTGCCTCGGAGATGCTGCTGGTTTGTGTCGCTGCCTCGGAGAGGCTGCTGGTTTGTGTCACTGCCTCGGAGAGGCTGCTGGTTTGTGTCTCTCCCCCGGAGAGGCTGCTGGTTCGTGTCACTGCAGGTGGAGAGGCTGCTGGTTTGTGTCGCTGACTCGGAGAGTCTGCTGGTTTGTGTCACTGCCAGTGGAGAGGCTGCTGGTTTGTGTCACTGCCTCGGAGATGCTGCTGGTTTGTGTCGCTGCCTCGGAGAGGCTGCTGGTTTGTGTCACTGCCTCGGAGAGGCTGCTGGTTTGTGTCACTGCCGGTGGAGAGTCAGCTGGTTTGTGTCATAGCCTCGGAGAGGCTGCTGGTTTGTGACACTACCGGTGGAGAGGCTGCTGGTTTGTGTCACTGCCTCGGAGAGGCTGCTGGTTTGTGTCACTGCCTTCGAGAGGCTGCTGGTTTGTGTCGCTGCTGGTGGAGAGGCTGCTGGTTTGTGTCGCTGCCTCGGAGAGACTGCTGGTTTGTGTCACTGCCTTCGAGAGACTGCTGGTTAGTGTCACTGCAGGTGGAGAGGCTGCTGGTTTGTGTCGCTGCCTCGGAGAGGCTGCTGGTTTGTGTCACTGCCTTCGAGAGACTGCTGGTTAGTGTCACTGCAGGTGGAGAGGCTGCTGGTTTGTGTCGCTGCCTTCGAGAGGCTGCTGGTTTGTGTCGCTGCCTCGGAGAGGCTGCTGGTTTGTGTCACTGCCTCGGAGAGTCTGCTGGTTTGTGTCTCTCCCTCGGAGAGGCTGCTGGTTCGTGTCACTGCAGGTGGAGAGGCTGCTGGTTTGTGTCGCTGACTCGGAGAGTCTGCTGGTTTGTGTCACTGCCAATGGAGAGGCTGCTGGTTTGTGTCACTGCCTCGGAGATGCTGCTGGTTTGTGTCGCTGCCTCGGAGAGGCTGCTGGTTTGTGTCACTGCCTCGGAGAGGCTGCTGGTTTGTGTCACTGCCGGTGGAGAAGCTGCTGGTTTGTGTCACTGCCTTGGAGTATCTGCTGGTTTGTGTCACTGCCTTCGAGAGGCTGCTGGTTTGTGTCGCTGCTGGTGGAGAGGCTGCTGGTGGAGAGGCTGCTGGTTTGTGTCACTGCCGGTGGAGAGGCTGCTGGTTTGTGTCACTGCCTTGGAGAAACTGCTGGTTTGTGTCACTGCCTTGGAGAAACTGCTGGTTTGTGTCTCTCCCTCGGAGAGGCTGCTGGTTTATTTCACTGCCGTTGGAGAGGCTGCTGGTTTGTGTCACTGCCTCGGAGAGGTTGCAAGTTTGTGTCGCTGCCTTCGAGAGGCTGCTGGTTTGTGTCGCTGCCTCGGAGAGACTGCTGGTTAGTGTCACTGCAGGTGGAGAGGCTGCTGGTTTGTGTCGCTGCTGGTGGAGAGGCTGCTGGTTTGTGTCACTGCCTTGGAGAGGCTGCTGGTTTGTGTCGCTGCCTCGGAGAGGCTGCTGGTTAGTGTCACTGCAGGTGGAGAGGCTGCTGGTTTGTGACACTACCGGTGGAGAGGCTGCAAGTTTGTGTCACTGCCTCGGAGAGGCTGCTGGTTTGTGTCACTGCCTCGGAGAGGCTGCTGGTTTGTGTCTCTCCCCCGGAGAGGCTGCTGGTTTGTTCACTGCCGGTGGAGAGGCTGCTGGTTTGTGTCACTGCCTCGGAGAGGCTGCTGGTTTGTGTCACTGCTGGTGGAGAAGCTGCTGGTTTGTGTCACTGCCTTGGAGAAACTGCTGGTTTGTGTCACTGCCTTCGAGAAACTGCTGGTTTGTGTCTCTCCCTCGGAGAGGCTGCTGGTTTATGTCACTGCCGTTGGAGAGGCTGCTGGTTTGTGTCACTGCCTCGGAGAGGCTGCAAGTTTGTGTCTCTGCCTTGGAGAGGCTGCTGGTTTGTGTCACTGCAGGTGGAGCGGCTGCTGGTTTGTGTCGCTCTTGGTGGAGAGGCTGCTGGTTTGTGTCACTGCCGGTGGAGAGGCTGCTGGTTTGTGTCACTGCCTTGGAGAATCTGCTGGTTTGTGTCACTGCCTTCGAGAGACTGCTGGTTAGTGTCACTGCAGGTGGAGAGGCTGCTGGTTTGTGTCGCTGCTGGTGGAGAGGCTGCTGGTTTGTGTCACTGCCGGTGGAGAAGCTGCTGGTTTGTGTCACTGCCTTCGAGAGGCTGCTGGTTTGTGTCGCTGCTGGTGGAGAGGCTGCTGGTTTGTGTCGCTGCCTCGGAGAGACTGCTGGTTAGTGTCACTGCAGGTGGAGAGGCTGCTGGTTTGTGTCGCTGCTGGTGGAGAGGCTGCTGGTTTGTGTCACTGCCGGTGGAGAGGCTGCTGGTTTGTGTCACTGCCTTGGAGAGGCTGCTGGTTTGTGTCACTGCCTCGGAGATGCTGCTGGTTTGTGTCGCTGCCTCGGAGAGGCTGCTGGTTTGTGTCACTGCCTCGGAGAGGCTGCTGGTTTGTGTCTCTCCCTCGGAGAGGCTGCTGGTTCGTGTCACTGCAGGTGGAGAGGCTGCTGGTTTGTGTCGCTGACTCGGAGAGTCTGCTGGTTTGTGTCACTGCCAATGGAGAGGCTGCTGGTTTGTGTCACTGCCTCGGAGAGGCTGCTGGTTTGTGACACCACCGGTGGAGAGGCTGCTGGTTTGTGTCACTGCCTCGGAGAGGCTGCTGGTTTGTGTCACTGCCGGTGGAGAAGCTGCTGGTTTGTGTCACTGCCTTGGAGTATCTGCTGGTTTGTGTCACTGCCTTCTAGAGGCTGCTGGTGGAGAGGCTGCTGGTCTGTGTCACTGCCGGTGGAGAGGCTGCTGGTTTGTGTCACTGCCTCGGAGAGGCTGCTGGTTTGTGTCACTGCTGGTGGAGAAGCTGCTGGCTTGTGTCACTGCCTTGGAGAATCTGCTGGTTTGTGTCACTGCCTTAGAGAGGCTGCTGGTTTGTGTCGCTGCTGGTGGAGAGGCTGCTGGTTTGTGTCACTGCCGGTGGAGAGGCTGCTGGTTTGTGTCACTGCCTTGGAGAAACTGCTGGTTTGTGTCACTGCCTTCGAGAAACTGCTGGTTTGTGTCTCTCCCTCGGAGAGGCTGCTGGTTTATGTCACTGCCATTGGAGAGGCTGCTGGTTTGTGTCACTGCCTCGGAGAGGCTGCAAGTTTGTGTCTCTGCCTTGGAGAGGCTGCTGGTTTGTGTCACTGCAGGTGGAGCGGCTGCTGGTTTGTGTCGCTCTTGGTGGAGAGGCTGCTGGTTTGTGTCACTGCCGGTGGAGAGGCTGCTGGTTTGTGTCACTGCCTTGGAGAATCTGCTGGTTTGTGTCACTGCCTTCGAGAGACTGCTGGTTAGTGTCACTGCAGGTGGAGAGGCTGCTGGTTTGTGTCGCTGCTGGTGGAGAGGCTGCTGGTTTGTGTCACTGCCGGTGGAGAAGCTGCTGGTTTGTGTCACTGCCTTCGAGAGGCTGCTGGTTTGTGTCGCTGCTGGTGGAGAGGCTGCTGGTTTGTGTCGCTGCCTCGGAGAGACTGCTGGTTAGTGTCACTGCAGGTGGAGAGGCTGCTGGTTTGTGTCGCTGCTGGTGGAGAGGCTGCTGGTTTGTGTCACTGCCGGTGGAGAGGCTGCTGGTTTGTGTCACTGCCTTGGAGAGGCTGCTGGTTTGTGTCACTGCCTCGGAGATGCTGCTGGTTTGTGTCGCTGCCTCGGAGAGGCTGCTGGTTTGTGTCACTGCCTCGGAGAGGCTGCTGGTTTGTGTCTCTCCCTCGGAGAGGCTGCTGGTTCGTGTCACTGCAGGTGGAGAGGCTGCTGGTTTGTGTCGCTGACTCGGAGAGTCTGCTGGTTTGTGTCACTGCCAATGGAGAGGCTGCTGGTTTGTGTCACTGCCTCGGAGAGGCTGCTGGTTTGTGACACCACCGGTGGAGAGGCTGCTGGTTTGTGTCACTGCCTCGGAGAGGCTGCTGGTTTGTGTCACTGCCGGTGGAGAAGCTGCTGGTTTGTGTCACTGCCTTGGAGTATCTGCTGGTTTGTGTCACTGCCTTCGAGAGGCTGCTGGTGGAGAGGCTGCTGGTTTGTGTCACTGCCGGTGGAGAGGCTGCTGGTTTGTGTCACTGCCTTGGAGAAACTGCTGGTTTGTGTCACTGCCTTGGAGAATCTGCTGGTTTGTGTCTCTCCCTCGGAGAGGCTGCTGGTTTATTTCACTGCCGTTGGAGAGGCTGCTGGTTTGTGTCACTGCCTCGGAGAGGTTGCAAGTTTGTGTCACTGCCTTGGAGAGGCTGCTGGTTTGTGTCACTGCCTTGGAGAGGCTGCTGGTTTGTGTCGCTGCCTTCGAGAGGCTGCTGGTTTGTGTCGCTGCCTCGGAGAGACTGCTGGTTAGTGTCACTGCAGGTGGAGAGGCTGCTGGTTTGTGTCGCTGCCTCGGAGAGGCTGCTGGTTTGTGTCACTGCCGGTGGAGAAGCTGCAGGTTTGTGTCACTGCCTTCGAGAGGCTGCTGGTTTGTGTCACTGCCTCGGAGAGGCTGCTGGTTTGTGTCGCTGCCTCGGAGAGACTGCTGGTTAGTGTCACTGCAGGTGGAGAGGCAGCTGGTTTGTGTCGCTGCCTTCGAGAGGCTGCTGGTTTGTGTCGCTGCTGGTGGAGAGGCTGCTGGTTTGTGTCACTGCCGGTGGAGAGGCTGCTGGTTTGTGTCACTGCCTCGGAGATGCTGCTGGTTTGTGTCGCTGCCTCGGAGAGGCTGCTGGTTTGTGTCACTGCCTCGGAGAGGCTGCTGGTTTGTGTCTCTCCCTCGTAGAGGCTGCTGGTTCGTGTCACTGCAGGTGGAGAGGCTGCTGGTTTGTGTCGCTGACTCGGAGAGTCTGCTGGTTTGTGTCACTGCCAATGGAGAGGCTGCTGGTTTGTGTCACTGCCTCGGAGATGCTGCTGGTTTGTGTCGCTGCCTCGGAGAGGCTGCTGGTTTGTGTCACTGCCTCGGAGAGGCTGCTGGTTTGTGTCACTGCCGGTGGAGAAGCTGCTGGTTTGTGTCACTGCCTTGGAGTATCTGCTGGTTTGTGTCACTGCCTTCGAGAGGCTGCTGGTTTGTGTTGCTGCTGGTGGAGAGGCTGCTGGTGGAGAGGCTGCTGGTTTGTGTCACTGCCGGTGGAGAGGCTGCTGGTTTGTGTCACTGCCTTGGAGAAACTGCTGGTTTGTGTCACTGCCTTGGAGAAACTGCTGGTTTGTGTCTCTCCCTCGGAGAGGCTGCTGGTTTATTTCACTGCCGTTGGAGAGGCTGCTGGTTTGTGTCACTGCCTCGGAGAGGTTGCAAGTTTGTGTCACTGCCTTGGAGAGGCTGCTGGTTTGTGTCGCTGCCTTCGAGAGGCTGCTGGTTTGTGTCGCTGCCTCGGAGAGACTGCTGGTTAGTGTCACTGCAGGTGGAGAGGCTGCTGGTTTGTGTCGCTGCTGGTGGAGAGGCTGCTGGTTTGTGTCACTGCCGGTGGAGAGGCTGCTGGTTTGTGTCGCTGCCTCGGAGAGGCTGCTGGTTTGTGTCACTGCCTCGGAGAGGCTGCTGGTTTGTTTCGCTGCCTCGGAGAGGCTGCTGGTTTGTGTCACTGCCGGTGGAGAGGCTGCTGGTTTGTGTCTCTCCCCCGGAGAGGCTGCTGGTTCGTGTCACTGCAGGTGGAGAGGCTGCTGGTTTGTGTCGCTGACTCGGAGAGTCTGCTGGTTTGTGTCACTGCCAGTGGAGAGGCTGCTGGTTTGTGTCACTGCCTCGGAGATGCTGCTGGTTTGTGTCGCTGCCTCGGAGAGGCTGCTGGTTTGTGTCACTGCCTCGGAGAGGCTGCTGGTTTGTGTCACTGCTGGTGGAGAAGCTGCTGGTTTGTGTCACTGCCTTGGAGAATCTGCTGGTTTGTGTCACTGCCTTCGAGAGGCTGCTGGTTTGTGTCGCTGCTGGTGGAGAGGCTGCTGGTTTGTGTCACTGCCGGTGGAGAGGTTGCTGGTTTGTGTCACTGCCTTGGAGAAACTGCTGGTTTGTGTCACTGCCTTCGAGAAACTGCTGGTTTGTGTCTCTCCCTTGGAGAGGCTGCTGGTTTATGTCACTGCCGTTGGAGAGGCTGCTGGTTTGTGTCACTGCCTCGGAGAGGCTGCAAGTTTGTGTCACTGCCTTGGAGAGGCTGCTGGTTTGTGTCACTGCAGGTGGAGCGGCTGCTGGTTTGTGTCGCTCTTGGTGGAGAGGCTGCTGGTTTGTGTCACTGCCGGTGGAGAGGCTGCTGGTTTGTGTCACTGCCTTGGAGAATCTGCTGGTTTGTGTCACTGCCTTCGAGAGGCTGCTGGTTAGTGTCACTGCAGGTGGAGAGGCTGCTGGTTTGTGTCGCTGCTGGTGGAGAGGCTGCTGGTTTGTGTCACTGCCAGTGGAGAAGCTGCTGGTTTGTGTCACTGCCTTCGAGAGGCTGCTGGTTTGTGTCGCTGCTGGTGGAGAGGCTGCTGGTTTGTGTCGCTGCCTCGGAGAGACTGCTGGTTAGTGTCACTGCAGGTGGAGAGGCTGCTGGTTTGTGTCGCTGCTGGTGGAGAGGCTGCTGGTTTGTGTCACTGCCGGTGGAGAGGCTGCTGGTTTGTGTCACTGCCTTGGAGAGGCTGCTGGTTTGTGTCACTGCCTCGGAGATGCTGCTGGTTTGTGTCGCTGCCTCGGAGAGGCTGCTGGTTTGTGTCACTGCCTCGGAGAGGCTGCTGGTTTGTGTCTCTCCCTCGGAGAGGCTGCTGGTTCGTGTCACTGCAGGTGGAGAGGCTGCTGGTTTGTGTCGCTGACTCGGAGAGTCTGCTGGTTTGTGTCACTGCCAATGGAGAGGCTGCTGGTTTGTGTCACTGCCTCGGAGAGGCTGCTGGTTTGTGACACCACCGGTGGAGATGCTGCTGGTTTGTGTCACTGCCTCGGAGAGGCTGCTGGTTTGTGTCACTGCCGGTGGAGAAGCTGCTGGTTTGTGTCACTGCCTTGGAGTATCTGCTGGTTTGTGTCACTGCCTTCGAGAGGCTGCTGGTTCGTGTCGCTGCTGGTGGAGAGGCTGCTGGTGGAGAGGCTGCTGGTTTGTGTCACTGCCGGTGGAGAGGCTGCTGGTTTGTGTCACTGCCTTGGAGAAACTGCTGGTTTGTGTCACTGCCTTGGAGAATCTGCTGGTTTGTGTCTCTCCCTCGGAGAGGCTGCTGGTTTATTTCACTGCCGTTGGAGAGGCTGCTGGTTTGTGTCACTGCCTCGGAGAGGTTGCAAGTTTGTGTCACTGCCTTGGAGAGGCTGCTGGTTTGTGTCACTGCCTTGGAGAGGCTGCTGGTTTGTGTCGCTGCCTTCAAGAGGCTGCTGGTTTGTGTCGCTGCCTCGGAGAGGCTGCTGGTTAGTGTCACTGCAGGTGGAGAGGCTGCTGGTTTGTGTCGCTGCTGGTGGAGAGACTGCTGGTTTGTGTCACTGCCGGTGGAGAGGCTGCTGGTTTGTGTCGCTGCCTCGGAGAGGCTGCTGGTTTGTGTCACTGCCTCGGAGAGGCTGCTGGTTTGTGTCTCTCCCTCGGAGAGGCTGCTGTTTCGTGTCACTGCAGGTGGAGAGGCTGCTGGTTTGTGTCGCTGACTCGGAGAGTCTGCTGGTTTGTGTCACTGCTGGTGGAGAAGCTGCTGGTTTGTGTCACTGCCTTGGAGAATCTGCTGGTTTGTGTCACTGCCTTCGAGAGGCTGCTGGTTTGTGTCGCTGCTGGTGGAGAGGCTGCTGGTTTATGTCACTGCCGGTGGAGAGGCTGCTGGTTTGTGTCACTGCCTTGGAGAAACTGCTGATTTGTGTCACTGCCTTCGAGAAACTGCTGGTTTGTGTCTCTCCCTCGGAGAGGCTGCTGGTTTATGTCACTGCCGTTGGAGAGGCTGCTGGTTTGTGTCACTGCCTCGGAGAGGCTGCAAGTTTGTGTCACTGCCTTGGAGAGGCTGCTGGTTTGTGTCACTGCTGGTGGAGCGGCTGCTCGTTTGTGTCGCTCTTGGTGGACAGGCTGCTGGTTTGTGTCACTGCCGGTGGAGAGGCTGCTGGTTTGTGTCACTGCCTTGGAGAATCTGCTGGTTTGTGTCACTGCCTTCGAGAGGCTGCTGGTTTGTGTCATTGCCTCGGAGAGACTGCTGGTTAGTGTCACTGCAGGTGGAGAGGCTGCTGGTTTGTGTCGCTGCTCGTGGAGGGGCTGCTGGTTTGTGTCACTGCCGGTGGAGAGGCTGCTGGATTGTGTCACTGCCTCGGAGATGCTGCTGGTTTGTGTCGCTGACTCGGAGAGGCTGCTGGTTTGTGTCACTGCCTCGGAGAGGCTGCTGGTTTGTGTCTCTCCCTCGGAGAGGCTGCTGGTTCGTGTCACTGCAGGTGGAGAGGCTGCTGGTTTGTGTCGCTGACTCTGAGAGTCTGCTGGTTTGTGTCACTGCCAGTGGAGAGGCTGCTGGTTTGTGTCACTGCCTCGGAGATGCTGCTGGTTTGTGTCGCTGCATCGGAGAGGCTGCTGGTTTGTGTCACTGCCTCTGAGAGGCTGCTGGTTTGTGTCACTGCCGGTGGAGAGTCAGCTGGTTTGTGTCATAGCCTCGGAGAGGCTGCTGGTTTGTGACACTACCGGTGGAGAGGCTGCTGGTTTGTGTCACTGCCTCGGAGAGGCTGCTGGTTTGTGTCACTGCCGGTGGAGAGGCTGCTGGTTTGTGTCACTGCCGGTGGAGAGTCAGCTGGTTTGTGTCACTGCCTTAGAGAGGCTGCTGGTTTGTGTCGCTGCCTCGGAGAGGCTGCTGGTTTGTGTCACTGCCTCGGAGAGGCTGCTGGTTTGTGTCACTGCCGGTGGAGAAGCTGCTGGTTTGTGTCACTGCCTTGGAGAATCTGCTGGTTTGTGTCACTGCCTTCGAGAGGCTGCTGGTTTGTGTCGCTGCTGGTGGAGAGGCTGCTGGTTTGTGTCGCTGACTCGGAGAGTCTGCTGGTTTGTGTCACTGCCAGTGGAGAGGCTGCTGGTTTGTGTCACTGCCTCGGAGATGCTGCTGGTTTGTGTCGCTGCATCGGAGAGGCTGCTGGTTTGTGTCACTGCCTCTGAGAGGCTGCTGGTTTGTGTCACTGCCGGTGGAGAGTCAGCTGGTTTGTGTCATAGCCTCGGAGAGGCTGCTGGTTTGTGACACTACCGGTGGAGAGGCTGCTGGTTTGTGTCACTGCCTCGGAGAGGCTGCTGGTTTGTGTCACTGCCGGTGGAGAGGCTGCTGGTTTGTGTCACTGCCGGTGGAGAGTCAGCTGGTTTGTGTCACTGCCTTAGAGAGGCTGCTGGTTTGTGTCGCTGCCTCGGAGAGGCTGCTGGTTTGTGTCACTGCCTCGGAGAGGCTGCTGGTTTGTGTCACTGCCGGTGGAGAAGCTGCTGGTTTGTGTCACTGCCTTGGAGAATCTGCTGGTTTGTGTCACTGCCTTCGAGAGGCTGCTGGTTTGTGTCGCTGCTGGTGGAGAGGCTGCTGGTTTGTGTCGCTGCCTCAGAGAGACTGCTGGTTAGTGTCACTGCAGGTGGAGAGGCTGCTGGTTTGTGTCGCTGCTGGTGGAGAGGCTGCTGGTTTGTGTCACTGCCGGTGGAGAGGCTGCTGGTTTGTGTCACTGCCTCGGAGATGCTGCTGGTTTGTGTCGCTGCCTCGGAGAGGCTGCTGGTTTGTGTCACTGCCTCGGAGAGGCTGCTGGTTTGTGTCTCTCCCTCGGAGAGGCTGCTGGTTCGTGTCACTGCAGGTGGAGAGGCTGCTGGTTTGTGTCGCTGACTCGGAGAGTCTGCTGGTTTGTGTCACTGCCAATGGAGAGGCTGCTGGTTTGTGTCACTGCCTCGGAGATGCTGCTGGTTTGTGTCGCTGCCTCGGAGAGGCTGCTGGTTTGTGTCACAGCCTCGGAGAGGCTGCTGGTTTGTGACACCACCGGTGGAGAGGCTGCTGGTTTGTGTCACTGCCTCGGAGATGCTGCTGGTGGAGAGGCTGCTGGTTTGTGTCACTGCCGGTGGAGAGGCTGCTGGTTTGTGTCACTGCCTTGGAGAAACTGCTGGTTTGTGTCACTGCCTTGGAGAAACTGCTGGTTTGTGTCTCTCCCTCGGAGAGGCTGCTGGTTTATTTCACTGCCGTTGGAGAGGCTGCTGGTTTGTGTCACTGCCTCGGAGAGGTTGCAAGTTTGTGTCACTGCCTTGGAGAGGCTGCTGGTTTGTGTCACTGCCTTGGAGAGGCTGCTGGTTTGTGTCGCTGCCTTCGAGAGGCTGCTGGTTTGTGTCGCTGCCTCGGAGAGACTGCTGGTTAGTGTCACTGCAGGTGGAGAGGCTGCTGGTTTGTGTCGCTGCCTCGGAGAGGCTGCTGGTTAGTGTCACTGCAGGTGGAGAGGCTGCTGGTTTTTGTCGCTGCTGGTGGAGAGGCTGCTGGTTTGTGTCACTGCCGGTGGAGAGGCTGCTGGTTTGTGTCGCTGCCTCGGAGAGGCTGCTGGTTTGTGTCACTGCCTCGGAGAGGCTGCTGGTTTGTGTCTCTCCCTCGGAGAGGCTGCTGGTTGGTGTCACTGCAGGTGGAGAGGCTGCTGGTTTGTGTCGCTGACTCGGAGAGTCTGCTGGTTTGTGTCACTGCCAGTGGAGAGGCTGCTGGTTTGTGTCACTGCCTCGGAGATGCTGCTGGTTTGTGTCGCTGCCTCGGAGAGGCTGCTGGTTTGTGTCACTGCCTCGGAGAGGCTGCTGGTTTGTGTCACTGCCGGTGGAGAGTCAGCTGGTTTGTGTCATAGCCTCGGAGAGGCTGCTGGTTTGTTACACTACCGGTGGAGAGGCTGCTGGTTTGTGTCACTGCCTCGGAGAGGCTGCTGGTTTGTGTCACTGCTGGTGGAGAAGCTGCTGGTTTGTGTCACTGCCTTGGAGAATCTGCTGGTTTGTGTCACTGCCTTCGAGAGGCTGCTGGTTTGTGTCGCTGCTGGTGGAGAGGCTGCTGGTTTGTGTCACTGCAGGTGGAGAGGCTGCTGGTTTGTGTCGCTGCTGGTGGAGAGGCTGCTGGTTTGTGTCACTGCCGGTGGAGAGGCTGCTGGATTGTGTCACTGCCTCGGAGATGCTGCTGGTTTGTGTCGCTGACTCGGAGAGGCTGATGGTTTGTGTCACTGCCTCGGAGAGGCTGCTGGTTTGTGTCTCTCCCTCGGAGATGCTGCTGGTTCGTGTCACTGCAGGTGGACAGGCTGCTGGTTTGTGTCGCTGACTCGGAGAGTCTGCTGGTTTGTGTCACTGCCAGTGGAGAGGCTGCTGGTTTGTGTCACTGCCTCGGAGATGCTGCTGGTTTGTGTCACTGCCTCGGAGAGGCTGCTGGTTTGTGTCACTGCCGGTGGAGAGTCAGCTGGTTTGTGTCATAGCCTCGGAGAGGCTGCTGGTTTGTGACACTACCGGTGGAGAGGCTGCTGGTTTGTGTCACTGCCTCGGAGAGGCTGCTGGTTTGTGTCACTGCCGGTGGAGAAGCTGCTGGTTTGTGTCACTGCCTTGGAGAATCTGCTGGTTTGTGTCACTGCCTTAGAGAGGCTGCTGGTTTGTGTCGCTGCCTCGGAGAGGCTGCAAGTTTGTGTCACTGCCTTGGAGAGGCTGCTGGTTTGTGTCACTGCAGGTGGAGAGGCTGCTGGTTTGTGTCGCTGCTGGTGGAGAGGCTGCTGGTTTGTGTCACTGCCGGTGGAGAGCCTGCTGGTTTGTGTCTCTCCCTCGGAGAGGCTGCTGGTTTGTGTCACTGCCGGTGGAGAGTCAGCTGGTTTGTGTCATAGCCTCGGAGAGGCTGCTGGTTTGTTACACTACCGGTGGAGAGGCTGCTGGTTTGTGTCACTGCCTCGGAGAGGCTGCTGGTTTGTGTCACTGCTGGTGGAGAAGCTGCTGGTTTGTGTCACTGCCTTGGAGAATCTGCTGGTTTGTGTCACTGCCTTCGAGAGGCTGCTGGTTTGTGTCTCTGCTGGTGGAGAGGCTGCTGGTTTGTGTCACTGCCGGTGCAGAGGCTGCTGGTTTGTGTCACTGCCTTGGAGAAACTGCTGGTTTGTGTCACTGCCTTCGAGAAACTGCTGGTTTGTGTCTCTCCCTCGGAGAGGCTGCTGGTTTGTGTCACTGCCTCGGAGAGGCTGCAAGTTTGTGTCACTGCCTTGGAGAGGCTGCTGGTTTGTGTCACTGCAGGTGGAGCGGCTGCTGGTTTGTGTCGCTCTTGGTGGAGAGGCTGCTGGTTTGTGTCACTGCCGGTGGAGAGGCTGCTGGTTTGTGTCACTGCCTTGGAGAATCTGCTGGTTTGTGTCACTGCCTTCGAGAGGCTGCTGGTTTGTGTCGCTGCCTCGGAGAGACTGCTGGTTAGTGTCACTGCAGGTGGAGAGGCTGCTGGTTTGTGTCGCTGCTGGTGGAGAGGCTGCTGGTTTGTGTCACTGCCGGTGGAGAGGCTGCTGGATTGTGTCACTGCCTCGGAGATGCTGCTGGTTTGTGTCGCTGACTCGGAGAGGCTGCTGGTTTGTGTCACTGCCTCGGAGAGGCTGCTGGTTTGTGTCTCTCCCTCGGAGATGCTGCTGGTTCGTGTCACTGCAGGTGGAGAGGCTGCTGGTTTGTGTCGCTGACTCGGAGAGTCTGCTGGTTTGTGTCACTGCCAGTGGAGAGGCTGCTGGTTTGTGTCACTGCCTCGGAGATGCTGCTGGTTTGTGTCGCTGCATCGGAGAGGCTGCTGGTTTGTGTCACTGCCTCGGAGAGGCTGCTGGTTTGTGTCACTGCCGGTGGAGAGTCAGCTGGTTTGTGTCATAGCCTCGGAGAGGCTGCTGGTTTGTGACACTACCGGTGGAGAGGCTGCTGGTTTGTGTCACTGCCTCGGAGAGGCTGCTGGTTTGTGTCACTGCCGGTGGAGAAGCTGCTGGTTTGTGTCACTGCCTTGGAGAATCTGCTGGTTTGTGTCACTGCCTTAGAGAGGCTGCTGGTTTGTGTCGCTGCTGGTGGAGAGGCTGCTGGTTTATGTCACTGCTGGTGGAGAGGCTGCTGGTTTGTGTCACTGCCGGTGGAGAGGCTGCTGGTTTGTGTCACTGCCTTGGAGAAACTGCTGGTTTGTGTCACTGCCTTGGAGAAACTGCTGGTTTGTGTCTCTCCCTCGGAGAGGCTGCTGATTTATGTCACTGCCGTTGGAGAGGCTGCTGGTTTGTGTCACTGCCTCGGAGAGGCTGCAAGTTTGTGTCACTGCCTTGGAGAGGCTGCTGGTTTGTGTCACTGCAGGTGGAGAGGCTGCTGGTTTGTGTCGCTGCTGGTGGAGAGGCTGCTGGTTTGTGTCACTGCCGGTGGAGAGTCTGCTGGTTTGTGTCACTGCCTTGGAGAATCTGCTGGTTTGTGTCGCTGCCTTCGAGAGGCTGCTGGTTTGTGTCGCTGCCTCGGAGAGACTGCTGGTTAGTGTCACTGCAGGTGGAGAGGCTGCTGGTTTGTGTCGCTGCTGGTGGAGAGGCTGCTGGTTTATGTCACTGCTGGTGGAGAGGCTGCTGGTTTGTGTCACTGCCGGTGGAGAGGCTGCTGGTTTGTGTCACTGCCTTGGAGAAACTGCTGGTTTGTGTCACTGCCTTGGAGAAACTGCTGGTTTGTGTCTCTCCCTCGGAGAGGCTGCTGTTTTATGTCACTGCCGTTGTAGAGGCTGCTGGTTTGTGTCACTGCAGGTGGAGAGGCTGCTGGTTTGTGTCGCTGCTGGTGGAGAGGCTGCTGGTTTGTGTCACTGCCGGTGGAGAGGCTGCTGGTTTATGTCACTGCCGTTGGAGAGGCTGCTGGTTTGTGTCACTGCCTCGGAGAGGCTGCAAGTTTGTGTCACTGCCTTGGAGAGGCTGCTGGTTTTTTGTCACTGCCTTGGAGAGTCTGCTGGTTTGTGTCACTGCCTTGGAGAGGCTGCTGGTTTGTGTCGCTGCCTTCGAGAGGCTGCTGGTTTGTGTCGCTGCCTCGGAGGGACTGCTGGTTAGTGTCACTGCCGGTGGAGAGGCTACTGGTTTGTGTCACTGCCGGTGGAGATGCTGCTGGTTTGTGTCACTGCCTCGGAGAGGCTGCTGGTTTGTGTCACTGCCGGTGGAGAGTCAGCTGGTTTGTGTCATAGCCTCGGAGAGGCTGCTGGTTTGTGACACTACCGGTGGAGAGGCTGCTGGTTTGTGTCACTGCCTCGGAGAGGCTGCTGGTTGGTGTCACTGCCGGTGGAGAGGCTGCTGGTTTGTGTCACTGCCGGTGGAGAGGCTGCTGGTTCGTGTCACTGCCGGTGGAGAGGCTGCTGGTTTGTGTTGCTGCATCAGAGATGCTGCTGGTTCGTGTCACTGCCGGTGGAGAGGCTGCTGGTTTGTGTCCCTGCCGGTGGAAAGTACACTGAGTGTCTGCATTAGAGCCTGGTATGGAAATACCAATGTCCTTGAATGGTAAATCCAACAAAAAGTAATTGATACAGCCCAGTCCATCATGGGTTAATCCCTTCCCACCACCCTACCCATCCCCACCGTGTCGCTGAAAAGCAGCATCCATCAGCAGGGACTTCCACTTCTCAGTTCCTGCTCTTGTCTCACTGCTGCCATCAGGAATAAATTACCGGAGTCTGAGGACTCTCAATATTAGGTTCAGATACAACTGATCTGCCGGGAGAAAGGGGAAGTCTACGGCCCTAGATCGAATTAAATTGCAGAATCTTGTAAGATTATTCAGTTGCATCATAGGTACTAAGACATCTTCAAGTAGCAGTGTTTTAGGAATTTGGCGTCCATCACGAAGTATCTCCACCGCCAAGGGCATACTCTTTTCACACTGTTATCATCGAGAAGGATGTACAGAATCCTGAAAGCACTCACTCAGTGTTTCAGGAACAGCTTCTTCCCCTCTGCCAACAGATTTCTAAATAATGGACATTGAAACCATGAACTCTACCTCAATACTTTGTTATTTCCTGTTTCTTTCACTGCATATTTTAACTTAACTATTTAATAGACGTATATATACTGAATGTAACTCAGCTTTTCCTTTTTCAATATTTATTTATCATGTATTTCATTGTACTGCTGCTGTAAAGTTAACAAATTTCATGACATATGCCGGTGGTATTAAATCTGATTCTGAGTGTGAGTTATTACTCCTCAACCACCAAACCTTTGAACCAAAGGGGATAACTTCATTCAACTTCACTTGCCCCATCATTGAAATGTTCCCCCAACCTACGGACTCACTTTCAAGAACTCTTCATCTTGTGTTCTCATTATTTATTGCATATATTTATTATTATTATTATTATTATTATTATTATTATTATTATTATTATTATTATTATTATTATTATTATTATTATTATTATTATTATTATTATTATTTCTTTCTTTCTTTTTGTATTTGCACGGTTTTTTTTGTCTTATGCACACTGGTTAATCCCCCAAGTTGGTGTGGTTTTCATTGATTCAATTACGGTTATTATTCTACTCTGAATTTATTGAGTATGCCCAAAAGAAAATGCATCTCAGGGTTTTATATGATGACATATATGTACTTTGATAATAAATTTATTTTGAACTTTTGAAGTTTGAAATATGCTACTTCATCTCTTCAGCCAAATCACTTTATATAATTTATATTTTGAACAGCTGTGGCCCAAACAGGTTCTCTCTGATCCCTATTATACCTGACCAAGCATAACCAGCTAATGTGAGAAGCAACCATTTGTTCTCTCTGCTTTCTAACTGCCAACCAGTTTTCAATCCCTGCCAGTTTTCTGTTCCTAATTCTATGTGCTCTAAACTTATTTACAACTCATCTCTGTGGGATTATCAAAAACCTTTTGAAAACTAAATATACTCTCCTTTATCTATTTAGTCACATCTTCAAAGGACTCTGATGAATTTGTCAAATATGAATATTCTTTCTTAAATCCATGATAAGTCTGCTCAATTTTTTTCATTCTTTTCAATATGTTCTTCATTACAGATTTCCCAACTTTCCCTACAAGTAACATTCAGCTAACAGGTCACCGTGGTTTCTTGCGTTTATTTCTCATTCATTTTGTTAAATAGTGGGAATCACATATGTTATCTTCATAATTGCACAATATATTCTGAAACAGTTCATGCAAATTGAAAGGTAACAAATGTGATCCTGGAATCAGGAGAGTTTTGTGAAATAGTACGTGTACTACTTGACAAGTCCAAGGTTAGCGGGACTGTACTCTCCCATGCCATCACGATGGTTAACCGAGGATACTCACAGAAAGTTACAGATACCTTTGTGACACCAGGGACATGTGGAGCAGATGGTAAGGTATACAAACCGTAACAGATTACAAGTCCACCGTGCACATCAACAATAGCGGCATCTCCCTTTTTGAAAGGCTGACTGCCTTTTATGCATGATTTGATGCAATAAATGATATGACTGAAGAAAGCCCTCCTCTCTCCCCAAGGAACAAGCATCCTGTATGATGGCAGCCAAGATGAGGAGAACCTGAGCCAAGGTAAACCCATGCAAAGCTGCAGGGCTGCACAGCTTACCAGGTCAGCTGCTGATTGATTAATCTGTCCAGCTAACAGAGATCTTAATGGGCATCTTTAACATCTCTTTGCAACAGTCATCTGCCCCTGCAGGTTTCAAGGTACTCACCATCATTCCGGTGCCCAAGAGAGTGATGCTAACTGACCTAAATGATTACCGCTCCATGGCACTGACTTCAACTATCATGAAGTTCCTGGAGCAGCTAGTAAAGGGTCATTTAAAATCCCACCTTCTAGCCACAGTGGACCCTCACCAGTTTGCCTACAGCTAAAGAAAACAATAAAAAAGAGAATTTAAATAAACACGTAATATTAGCTTATATACATAGACTGATTGTGTGTACACAAAATAATGCTGGGTACCGCAGCATCTGTAAGTAAGGTGACTGTGACAGGAATTAATGAAGTAGTGGTGCTGGGGAGTGTGGTGGAGTGGATTAATGGATAGAGGTATTGGTCAGTCTGACGACTTGGGAGAATTTGGTGGTTCTGGCCTGGATGTTAAATGGCCTCTTCCCTGATGGGCTTGAGAGAAACAGTCCATAAACAGGATGGTTGGGTCCTTCATGATATTGCTGTCATTTTTCTGTATATACACGGCCTCGATGGTGGGTAGAATTGTGTCAGTGATGCATTGGGCAGTTTCAGAACACTCCTATAAGCTGCAGAACAGTTTCCGTACCATACAGTGATGCAGAATGTTAGGATGCTCTCACCTGTGCATCTGCAGAAGGTCATGAGTATTGTTGTACATAGACTCACTCTCCTCAGACTCCTCAGAAAGTGGAGGTGTTGGTGAGCTTTCTTGATGTGAACAATGTGTTCTGCGACTGTGAGAGTTCGTGCACTCCTATGAGATTGAAACTGCTCCTAGCAAATTCAGAAATTGGAGGTGCAAAGAGACCTGGGAGACCTAGTGCAGGATTCCCTAAGTACAGGAGGCAAATTCAACGTTGCATTCATTTCAAGAGGACTGGAACATGAATGATGTAATATTGAGGCTTTATACAGCATTAGTCAGAATAATTTGGGGTATTATGAGCAGTGTTGGGCCCCACATCTAAGAAATGATGTGCTGCCATTGGAAAGGATCCAAAGCAGTTTACCAGCATAATCCCAGGAATGAGAAGGTTAGTATTTGATGACTCTGGACCTGTACACACTGGAATTTAGATGAATGAAAGGGGGTCTCATTAAAACTTACTGGGAATTGAAATGCCTAAATAGAGTGAGTTCCTTAAGGTTGATATAGCCAGGGGTGGTAATGGGGTGGTAAGCTCCCTCCAGCTACTAAATACTTCCAATGGCATGCATCTCAAATAGCTTCTGACAACTAAGTCCAGCTCCAGGCCTCCATGTATGGCTTAGCTACTAAGTCTAGTTGAACTGTTTCCATTCAAAGGAGATCTGGTTGGTAGGTGAGCTAGGAGAAGGAAAGCTCTGATCTCAAATCTCTGCTGCTTTGCAGCTATACTCACTCACAGGAAAGGCTTTGGGAGTAAACCCAAAGGGAAGAGTCTGGAGTTGAAGTTCCTAAGGCAGTTCTACTGACTGGCAACTCCTGTGAGGCTGCTGGTACCAAGCATCTATCCGTCTCTGCCATTCCTTTAGATTAATCAGATGCATGGAGACGGGGAGCTTGTTACATGGGCAACAGCTTGCTCTTTATAATTGTATGGCCCAGACTTGCGTTTCTAGACAGCTGGGATGCAATATCCATGGTCAACTCTGATCGACAGAGTCTCTCACCTCAAATAAAGTGAGTGTTTCAAATAGAAAGTGAGTCCAGGACCAGAGATCGCAGTGTCAGAATGGAAGGACATTGCTTTAGAATAGAGATGAGGAGGAACTTCTTCAGCCAGAGGATGGTGAATCTGTGGAACTCATTGCCACAGCCAGTTGTGGAGGCAAAGTTATTGGATATGTTTAGATTTTTGTTTAGTAAGGTTGTCAACGGTAATCAGGAGAAGGTAGGAGAATGGAGTTGAGTGGTAAAATAAATCAGCCATTACTGAAAGGTGAAGTTGACTCAATGGCCTGAATGGCTTACCCAGCTCATAGGTCTAATGGCCTTATAGTATTATGGAGTCATAGAGTCATAGAACTACAGTATAGAAACAGAGCCTTCAACCTATCTAGTCCATGCCAAACTATTAATCTGCCTAATCCCATTGCCCTGCACCAGGACTATAGCCCTTCCCATCCACACACCTATACAAATTTCTCTTAACTTTGAAATCAAACCCACATGCACCACTCTCACTGACAGCTTATTCCACACTCTTGCCACCCCCTGACTGAAGAAGCTCCCTTTAAACATTTCACTTTTCCCCCTCAATCTCTGACTTCTAGTTCTAGTCTCTTCCAACCTCAGTGGAAAAAGCCTGCTTGCATTTACCCTATCCATTTCCTCACAAATTTGTATACCCCTATCAAGTCTCCCCTCAATCTCATGTGCTCAAGGGAATAAAGTCCTAACCTACTCAATCTTTCCCTTTAACTCAAGTTCTCAAATACTGACAATATTCTTGTAAATTTTCTCTGTACTCTATCAATTTTATTGATGTTTTTTCCTGCTGGTAGCTGAACAGACTGCACACTCCAACCAGAAATCCAACTTCTCACCAAGTTTAGCCTTACTAACATGTAACACAACTTCAGCGTAACATCCCAACTCCTGTACTCAGTACTTTGATTTATAAAGGCCAATGTTCCGAAAGCTCTCTTTATGACCCTATCTACCTGTGATGTCACCTTTGAGGAATTTTGAATCTATATTCCCAGATCCCTCTGTTCTACTGCACTCCTTAGCAGGCTAAAATTCACTGTGTAAGTCCTTCTTTGGTTGGTCCTCCCAAAGTGCAACACCTTACACTTGTCTGCATTGGATTCTATCTGCCTTTTATCAGCCCATTTTTCCAGCTGGTCCATATCTTGCTGCAAACTTTGATAATCTTGTTCTCTGTCTACTGTGCCTCCAAACTTGATGCCATCTATAAATTTGCTGATCCAGTTTATCATACGTAGAAGAAGAAGAAGAAAGCCCTTAACTCCAAGTGGAGTCATCGGGACGCCATCATGACAGCTTTTTTTAAGCAGGCTTTCTTATTTTTACGAGGCCAAGTTGCTAGCTCAACGCTCAACCCAGCACAAATGGAAAGCGTGCGAGGAAGCAGCTGGATTTGACCTCATGAGCCTTCACTCTGAAGTCCGGCACTGATGCCACTACGCCACCAGCCAGCAATTTAACACATTATCATCCAGATTATTAATGTAGATGACAAGCAACAATGGACTCAGTACTGATCCCTACAGCACACCTCTTGTCACAGATCTCCAGTCATAGAGGCAACCATCTACCGCCACTCTCTGACTTACCCCATGAAGCTAAAGTCTACTTCAATTTACTACCTCACCTCCCATGTGGGACCATGACCATATCATGATGGCAACATTCACTGCCTTTCTTTCATCAAGTTTCCTGAGTAACTCTATGATTCTGGTTAGAAATGACCTGCTACACACAAAGCCATGTTGACTATACAAATCAGTCCCTGTCCATCCAAATCCTTGAGCAAGTCTATGTTGCTGGACGTTTTCAGTAGCTAGCAATATCTGGAAATAACCCCACGGATCAAGGTCAATTTATTATAAAGTGCTTTCTGACTATGGCAACCGAGCACATCTAACCTGGAGCAAGAATTGGAGATGAAACTGTTACAGGATTCCTGGATGAGATTTTATTACTTATATTAGTCCTGTGGGTACGTTGTAGCCCATGACAAGTAGATTTGGAGACTTCTTCACTATCTGCTGCACATTGCGCAAGTTCAGCACCTAGGGCTGGAGAAAAAAGACCAGAAGAATACAAGTGTGAGAAGTAACACGGAGCCTGGGAAACAGCAGGTACAAGGGAGCCTGATGGGCACGAGATAGAGTCCAGAAAGCAGAAGGTGCAGGAGGGCAGAGACTGATACCAGAGAGATATCCAGGCTGGAGTATCCATGCTCCCATTTCAGCTCAATGGAGGAGGCAGATATTGGTCATATAATACTAAAAGGACTATCTGAGGGAGAGGTGATCATCAAAGTTAAAATACCCAATGTGACATCTCTCTCTACCCAACAACAACATAGCCCATCAATAATCAGCTAGCACTGCTTCATTGGAACACAATGTTCCAACCTGAGCAAAATATATCACACGAATGAATGAATCCCAGCAACAATTACATGAACGGCTTGCTGCAGCATCTCTGTATTTCCTGATATGGCGTTTGAATAAAATAGACTTTTACATAGCATACAGTTTCAGCGAGGAACTCCATTCTTGAGAGTTTATCAAGGCTACCACCTGCCAGATTATTTTTATGGTGGGCACAGCAGGTATAATACCACTTCCCCTTCTATAAGACCTTGCTCCTGGATTGCATCTCATTAATACTGTCCATGACTGCTCCACAGCAAAATGTTGTGATGATGCATAAAACGAAGGAAAGCCTAATTGAATTGCACAGTTCTGAGCTTTATTCATAGAGTCAGTGTCATAGTCACTGTACAGCACAATAACAGCCCTTTTGGCCCACCTAGTCCCTGTCAAGCCATTTACACTACCTACTGCCATTGACCTGTACTGGGACCATAGCCTTCTATATCCCTACCATCCATGTACCAGTCGAAACTTTGCTTAAATGTTGAAATCAAGCTTACGTACACCACTTGTGCTGGCAGCTTGTTCCACACTCTCATGATCCTCTGAGTGAAGAAGTTTCCCCACATGTTTCCCTTAAACTTTTCACCTTTCACCCTTAAACTGTGACCACCAGCTGTAATCCCACCCAACCTCACTGGAAATTACCTGTTTGCATTTACCTGACATATACCCATCATAATGTTGTACACCTCTATCATATTTCCTCTCAATCTTCTACTTTCCAAGGAATAAAGCCCTAACTTATTCATTTTCTCCTTATAACTCAGGTTCTCCAGTCTTACAACAACCTTGTAATTTTTCTCTGCATTCCTTCAATCTTACATCTTTCCTGTAGGTAGGTGACCAAAACTGCACACAGTACAAATTAGGCCTCACCAATGTCTTATACAACATTAACATAATGTTCCACCTTCTGTACTTTGATTTATAAAGGCCAATGTGCCAAAAGCTTTCTTTACAACTCTATTTACCTGTGCCACCACTTCCAATGAATTATGGACCTGTATTCACAAATCCCTTTGCTCTATCACACTCTGCAGTCCTTTACCGTACATTGTGTAAGAGCTTCCCTGGTTTGTCCTATCAAAATGCAAAAGCTGACACTTGTCTGCATTTTTCAGCCCATGTTTACTACTGGTACAGATCCCAGTGCAAGCTCTAATAGTCTTCCTCACTGTCTCAAATCTTGGTGTTGTCTGCAAGTTCGCTGGTCTAGTTAACCACGTTATCATCCGGATCATTGATATAGATGACAAACAGCAATGGACCCAGCACCAATTCCTGTGGAACTCTACTCGTCACAGGCCTCCACTCAGAGGGGAAACCATCTACTATCACTCTCTGGCTTCTCCCACAAAGCCAATGTCTAACCCAATTTACTACCTCATCTTGAATGCTGAGTGATTAAACCTTCTTGACCAACTTCCCATACAGGACCTTGTCAACTGCAGGAGACCTTGTCTCCTCCCTTGCCTTCATCAACTTTCCCAGTAATTTCTCGAAAAACTCTATAAGATTAGTTAGACATGAAGTACCACACACAAAATCATGCTGACTATCCTTAATTAGTCCATGTCTATCCAAATACTCATATATTCAGTCCGTTAGAATACTTTCCAATAATTTTCCCACAGCTGATGTCAGGTTCTGTGGCCTATTTCCTGGTTTATTTTGAGAGCCTTCCTTAAACAGCGGAACAACATTAGCTATCCTCCAATCCTCTGGTACCTCACTAAGGATGATTAAGGTATCACTGCCAGTGGCCCTGCAATTTCTACATTTGGCTCCCACAGGGTCCAAGGGAACACATCTTCAAGCCCTGGGGATTCATCCACCCTGATTTTCTGAAGACAGCAAACACCTCCAATTCTGTAATCTGTATAGTGTCCATGATCTCGCTCCTGCTTTGCCTCACTTCTATAGACTCTGTGTCCATTTTTTGAGTAAATACAGATTGAAAAAGTCTATTTAAGATCTCCTCCATCTCTTTTGGCTCCACACATGTATTAACATTCTGATCTTCCAGAGGACCAATTTTGTCCCTTGCAGTCCTTTTGTTCTTAACATATCTGTAGAATCCCTCAGGATTCTCCCTCACCTTGTCTGTTAGGGCAACCTCGTGCCTTATTTTAGCCCTACTGATTTCTTTCTTAAATGTTCTCTTGAATTTCTTCTACTCCAGAAGTACTTTATTTGTTCCTACTTGCCTATACCCACTATGCACCTCCTTTTTTTCTTAATCAGGGTCTCAATATCTCTTGAAAACCAAGGTTCCCTAAACCTGTTAACTCTAGCTTTTACCTTGTACTCTCAAAATTTCAATTTTCAAGTCCTCCCACTTACCAAGTAGGCCTTTGTCAGAAAAAAAAACCTGTCCCAATCCACATTTGCTAGATCCTTTCTGATACCATCAAAACTGACCTGT
This sequence comes from Hypanus sabinus, assembly GCF_030144855.1. NCBI lineage: Eukaryota > Metazoa > Chordata > Chondrichthyes > Myliobatiformes > Dasyatidae > Hypanus > Hypanus sabinus. The sequence continues at coordinate 48,990,604 of NC_082719.1, forward strand.
CTCCAACTTGGAATCTCAACCTGCAGACCAGACCTATCTTTTTACATATTTACTTTGAATCTAATAGCTTTCTGATCACTAAATACAAAGTGCTCCCCTGCACAAACTTCTGTCATCTGCCCTGTTTCATTCAATATAGCAGATCAAGTAACACACACCCTCTCATTGGGAGTTTTATGTACTGATCAAGGAAACTAACCTGAACACTTTTGACAAACTTTATCCTATCTAGTCCTTTTACAGTATGGGAGTCCCAGTCAATATGTGGAAAATTAAAATCATTTACGTGTACTATTACAACCTTATGTTTCTTTCAATAGTCTGCAATTTCTCTACAAATTTGCTCCTCTAAATCCCACAGAATGTTGGGTGATCTATAATTTAGTCTTATTAATGTGGTCATAACTTCCTTTTTCCTCAGTTTCACCCATAAATCAGGAATCAATAGATTTTGGCATGGTTTTGGAGGACTAAAAATTGCAAATGTCACTCCACTCTTCAAGAAGGTAGAGAAGCAGAAGAAAGGAAATTTTAGGCCAATTAGTATGTCCTCAGTGGTTGGGAAGATGTTGGAGTCGATTGTTAAGGATGCGGTTTCCATGTACTTCGAGGCACATGAGAAAATAGGATGAAGCCAGTAAGGTGTCCTTAGGGGAAAATCTTGCCTGAAAAATCTGTTGGATTTCTTTGAACAAATAAGCAGGATAGACAAGTGAGAATTAGTTGATGTTGTGTACCTGGATTTTCAGTAGACCTTTAACAAGATGCTGCATATGACCATTAAGAGGCCCATAGTATTACAGGAAAGATTCTAGCATGCATAAATCAGTGGCTGATTGGCAGGAGGCAAAAAGCAAGAATAAAGGGAACCTTTTCTGATTGGCTTCTGGTGGCAATCAGTGTTCTATATGTGGTTTTATTGGAACCACTGCTTTTTATGATTTGGATGACTGAATTGATCGTTTTGGGGCCAAGTTTTCAGTTGACAGAAAAATATGTGGAGGAACAGGTAGTATTGAGGAAACAGAGAGCCTACAAAAGGATTTAGACAGAATGGGCAAAGAAGGGGCAAATGGAAGTGAATTGGAATGCACTTTGGCAGAAGAAATAAAATTGTAGACTACTTTCTAAGTGGAGAGAAGATTAAAAGATCTGAGGTGTAAAGGAATTTGTGAGACCTCATGCAGGATTCCCTGAAGATTAATTTACAAGTTGAGTTGGTAGAGAGGAAAGCAAATGCAATGTTAGCATTCATTTCAAGAGGAGTAGAATAAAAACACGAAGATGTAATTTGAGTCATTGTACGGCACTGGTAAGACCTCACTTAGAGTATTTGGAACAGTTCTGGGCCCCTTATCTAAGAAAGGATGGGCTGACATTGGAGAGGGTTCAAATGAGGTTCACGAAAATTATTCCAGGATTGAAAGGCTTATATGAAGATCGTTTGATGGCTTTGGGCCTGTACTCACTGGAATTCAGAAAAATAAGAGAGGATTTCATTGAAACCTATCAAAAGTTGAAAGCCCCAATAGAGTAGATGTTGAGAGGTTGTTTCCCATGGTGGGGGAGCCTAATATCAATGGACACAGCCTCAGAATAGAGTTAGAATGGACATCAAATTAGAATGGAGATAAGGAGGAATTTCCTTAGCCAGAGAGTGATGAATCTGTGGATTTTGATTCTGCTGGTGGCTGTGGAGGCCAAGTCATTGGGTATGTTTAAGGCAGAGGTTGATAGATACTTGATTAGTCAGGGCATGAAGAGATTCAGGGAGAAAGCAGGAGATTGGGGTCTGAGAGGGAAAAGGATCAGCCATGATGAAATGGCAGAGAGGACTTGATGAGCTGAATGGCCTAATTTTCCTTCTATATCTTATGGTCTTAAAAAGCCTCACTAAATGAGTTTTCCAGTCTGTCCTGACTGAGCACTGCTGTGACATTTTCCCTGACTAGTACCATCACCTCTCTGCCTTTAATTCCTCCCACACTGTTACATCTAAAACAAAGGAACCCCAGAATATTGAGCTGCCAGAGCTCCCCCTCCTGCAACCAAGTCTCACTAGTGGCTACAATTTCACAATTCCACGTGTTGATCCATGCCCTGAGCTCATCTGCCTTTCCTACAATTTCTTCGTGCATTGAAATATACACAGCTCAGAAAATTAGTCACGACATGCTCAACCTTCTGATTCCTGAATTTGTCTGTGGTCTGAGCAACATCTCCACTATCTGTTCTGGTGCTTTCTTTCCCTTCCCCATGCAACACTAGTTTAAACTACAATCACTCTCCCCCCACCACCACTGCTTCCCGTGTTGCACTAGCAAACCTTTCTGCTAGGTTATTATTCACCCTCCAGTTCAAGTTCAAAACCATATGTTCTGTACAAGTTCCACCATTGCTGGAGGAGCCCATTGATCCGCTAATCTAATGCCCTCCCTCCTACACCAACTCTTTAGCTATGTGTGTGATCTTCCTATTTCCTACTAGTATGAGGCATGGGAGAGATGCTAAGATCTCCCCCTGGAGCTCTTACTCTTTAACTAAGCACCTAACTCTAATTCACCTAATCCACTTTTCAGAACCTGCTCAGTACTCTTACCTCAGGACAAGTCACTTTTTATTGTCATTTCGACCATAACTGCTGGTACAGTACACAGTAAAAACGAGACAACATTTTTCAGGACCGTGGTGTTACATGACATGGTACAAAAACTAGACTGAACTACGTAAAAAAACAACACAGAAAAAAACTACACTAGACTACAGACCTACCCAAGACTGCATCAAGTACACAAAACAGTGCAGGCATTACAATAAATAATAAACAAGACAATAGGGCAGTAAGGTGTCAGTCCAGGCTCTGGGTATTGAGGAGTCTGATAGCTTGGGGGCAGAAACTGTTACATAGTCTGGTTGTGAGAGCCCGAATGCTTCTGTGCCTTTTCCCAGATGGCAGGAGGGAGAAGAGTTTGTATGAGGGGTGCGTGGGGTCCTTCATAATGCTGTTTGCTTTGCGAATGCAGCGTGTAGTGTAAATGTCCGTAATGGCAGGAAGAGAGACCCCGATGATCTTCTCAGCTGACCTCACTATCCACTGCAGGGTCTTGCGATCCAAGATGGTGCAATTTCTGAACCAGGCAGTGATGCAGCTGCTCAGGATGCTCTCAATACAACCACTATAGAATGTGATGAGGATGGGGGGTGGGAGATGGACTCTCTTCAGCCTCCGCAGAAAGTAGAGATGCTGCTGGGCTTTCTTTGCTGTGGAGCTGGTGTTGAGGGACCAGGTGAGATTCTCCGCCAAGTGAACACCAAGAAGTTTGATGCTCTTTACAATCTGTACCGAGGAGCCGTTGATGTTCAGCGGGGAGTGGTCGCTCCATGCCCTCCTGAAGTCAACAAGCATCTCTTTTGTTTTTTCACATTCAGAGACAGGTTGTTGGCTCTGCACCAGTCCGTTAGCCGCTGCACCTCTTCTCTGTATGCTGACTCATCGTTCTTGCTGATGAGACCCACCATGGTCTTGTCAGCAGCAAACTTGATGATGTGGTTCGAGCTGTGTGTTGCAACACAGTCGTGGGTCAGCAGAATGAACAGCAGTGGACTGAGCACACAGCCCTGGGGAGCCCCCATGCTCAGTGTGATGGTGTTGGAAATGCTGCTTCCAATCCGGACTGACTGACGTCTCCCAGTCAGGAAGTCTAGTATTCATTTGCAGAGGGAGGTGTTCAGGCCCAGTAGGCTCAGCTTTCCAACCAGTTTCTGAGGAATTATTGTGTTGAATGCTGAACTGAAGTCTATGTACCTATATCATTGTACCTATACCATGAAGTCTATGTACTAACATGGACCACAACCTCTGGTTGTTCACCCTCCCACTTAAGAATGAGGAGGACTCAATCCGAGATGTCCTAGATCCTGGCACCTGGGAGGCAACATACCACCCGGGAATCTCATTCTTGTTCACAGAACCTCCTTACTGTTCCCCTAAATAATGAATTCCTTATCACAAACATGAGGAAGTATACAGGTGCTGGTAATCCAAGCAACACACACAAAATGCTGGAGGAACTCAGCAGGCCAGGCAGCATCCATGGAAAAGTGTAAACAGTCGACATTTTGGTCCGATGAAGGATCTCTATCCAAAACATTGGCTGTTGACCCTTCTTAATAGATACCGTCTGGCCTTCTGAGATCCCCCAGCATTTTGTGTGTTCCTTGAATTTCCTCTCACCACACCTTACCTCTTTTTCACCCCTCCGTTCTGAGTCATACAGCCAGACTCAGTGACAGAGACCTGACCTCTATGACTTTCATCTGCTAGTTCAATCCCTCGACAGTATCCGAAGTGGAATAGCTGTTGCTGAGGGGGATGGCCACAGGGGTTCTCTGCACTGGCTGTTTAACTCCTTTCCTCTTTCTGTCTATCACTCATCCAACATCTCTCTGTATGTCCTATCTATTACCCTCTCAGTTTATTCATTTCCACCTCGATCTCCTTAATGCAGAGTGTTAGAAGCTGCTGCTGGATGTATTTCTTGCAAGAGTAGTCTCCCTGCCTTCTCACATCCTGCAATAGGAACATTCAACTATGCTGCCTGGCATCCCTACTGTTCTACCTGTGAAAATATAAAAAAGGAAAACAATAAATAAGCTGGGGAAATACCTTCCTGCAGCTTTTTCACTAAAGCCGCGAAGAACTAAAGCCTGAAGTAACCACTCTAACACAGTCCACTCCAGCAAAGACCCCCACTCCAACAATGGCTGCTCTGTTTGCCCTGCCTTATTTTAATTTGTTCTTGCCAATCAATCCCAATCATTGACTGGCCACTACTCAAAACACCACACTGCTGCAAGCTGATGTTTTATATACTCAATCTGCGAAACTGGGGAGCTATGTCTTTTCACGCTTCCAATCGCTGATTGGCTGCTGCTCAGAAACTCTTTACCTTCTGTATATGAACTAGTCAGTATTTTGGCCAGTTACACAAGTTTTTCACAGATGATTTAATTGATCATTTGTGCTTAAGACAGCCATATTTCAGAGCAAGAAGAATAGGTGTGATACAATTTCTAGCCGTATTTTTTAGAATCAGATGGAAGCTGCTTCTAAAATGCCTCCATTCAATATATAGCAAGTCAAGGCAGAGATCAATAAGTGTAAGTATTCAACACTGAATTCATTTAGTCACTGAACAGTGTTTAGTTTTGTGTTGCTGCTTTGCATTCTACCTGATTTTACCATAAAATCTATTTTTACTCCCAGTCATTAAACCAAATGTCATGCTATTTTTAATCTCCGAATAGCATGCATAGTTGGCAGACATTGCAATTCCCATTGAAACATTAGCTGTTTAATCTTAATTAAATTACAAGAGCTAACTAAAACAAACAGGGAATATGAAGTTCCCTTTGTGCTTTCTAAACATTTGCAGCATGTTTCTCAAAAATTGAAGAAAATTATAACAATCATATATATGTTTGTTTATTTTTTCATTTTAAGATTTATAGTATTTTTCTGCATATTATGATGTATGACTAATTCTAAAGAACTATTTTAGAACTCTGAGTGAGCATTAGAACAATATTTTGCCTCTGGTTGTGCAGACAGCTACTGACATCATGTGTTTGTTATTTAGAAACATTTCCCACTCATCTTTAACCATCATGAATAATGAAGAGTAATATACTGCAAAAAAAATTCAATTTGTTACTCATAAATTGATTGTCACTGACTGTCTGCCTGAGTATTATTGAGGTCATTCATGATCTATTTTAAGGAAAACAACGAGTTAAATTTTGGGGCACATTTCATATATAGGTACCAGATGATGAACAAAATTATTAATTCCACAATATGCCGTTAAACTGACAGATACTCCAGCCTTGTGAGCATATAAAATTTAAATCCGAGCCAACTTCGAAGGGCATAGAATCCAAATTGTTTTGAGAAGTCACAGTTTTAAGCCTATCTGGTGAACAAATAAGAGTGGAAATTTGCCAGCATACTTGTGTGCATGGCAACCAAGTAAAATGTGTCACATGTCTGGTGCTAAATCCAGATCCATCTTCCAAATAATTTTGCAGTCTGGTATTCCAGACCATCCACAAGGGAAGAGGCAATGAATCAGCGTAATGACTATTCTGTGCTTTAAGCCCAATTTTACCATTTTCACTGTTTTTCTATGTTACCTTGACTCAGTGGGATAAAGCTATGAATGAATAGAGGCACAGGCCAAAGCACACTAATCTCCTCCGGGATGCTGGCGGAGAGAAGAATGCACACTTTATTCGTTACTGAAGTTAACTGTTTCCTCAATAAACAGTCATCGAATGGAGAATATATAAACTGGGTTGATGCAGTTCTCTGATATACTTTCCTTCACTTTCTATCACAACAGAAATAAAATGCTAATGAGGGGTCTCAGCCTGAAACATCAACTGGTTGTTCACCCGTGTTATATATTTAATATTTCTGAAATATTTGAGTAGTGTTGTAAATATATTGTTTGATTAAGCATTATTTGTTGTTTATATAATGCATTGTAGATTATATTTAAAAGCACATGAATGGCTTACATCATCACATCACCATATCATTTGCACGTGCCTCACTAAAAGTAGAAATGAAACTAAGATGCTTATTCCCGGCTCTGTGTTTTCTTTCAATCAGTTTTATGTTTTGGAGATACAAAACATAACAGTGGTGATGAGAAAGCTTTGAATGAACTCAAGACAACTACCTAGCTGTTGAAGAGCAGCAAGACATACGAGTTTTAAAAAAGTACAGTAAGATATTTGAGATTTTTTTAAAAGCAGCGTGCATGTACGTATCAATTCAGAAGGGGCAGAGAAAAATAACTGAGTTTTAAAAAAAAGGTAGAAAACAAATAAATTCATGGGTTCATAAACAGTGAGTACAGGTTGAATATAGCTATAAATTAAAAGAAATGGCTAGTTACATTAGAAAGACAGGTATAATCGATTGCACAGAATACAACTGAGTGATGTATACTGAGTGAATTGTGCTGTACTTTGAAGCAAATTAAATAGTCAATAAGAAACTAGTACCAGCTTTGCTGAGTGTAATATGTGAGAGAGCATACTGTTTACTTAGAAGTTTGATTGCTCCAACCAAACCAGCCAAAATGAGCTATCGTGAAGGCAATGCAGGAGCATTTAGAACCAAAACCATCGTTATCTGAAGAACATTTTAGTCTTCATAGGGAAATCAAAATGAAGGGGAGTCCATTTCATCTTATGTAGCTGAACTGAAGATTGTCTAAGCATTGTCAGTTCAGTGATAAGCTTATTGATGCAGTGAGAAATCATCTAGTTTATGGAATCTCACAAAATCAGCTCCTAAGTGAAGCAGAACTCACATTTCAAGGAGCATTTGAAATTGTTGTATCAATGGAAACCAGAGATAGTGACACATTTGAGTTGCAGTCAGGAATGAAACTGAGGATGAGCAACATTTCAATGTCTAACCATGAACCTGCTGGGCCAAACAAATTGGGTTACCATTGTGGCAGGGTCTCATATACACCAGCCCAATGCAGGTTCAAAGGTGAAACTTGCAGAAAATGCAACGAAGTAGGATACATACTAAGGGTAAGTTGGGCAGGCAAAAATAAATGGACTGCGCAGGGATGAGAAAATTATAAAAAATCAAGTTGCATTTACAATGTGAAATCTAACAGTCGATAAGCCATATTGCTTACATCAGAAGTGAATGGCAGATTAATTAAATTGGAATTGGACACTGGCTCAGCTGTTTCAGTCATTTCACAAAATGTGTTGGAATGCCATTTCAAAGATACTGAACTGAAGCCTGCAGACATCCAACTGGGAACTTATACAGGAGAAAAAAAATTCCTATGGGAATGACATGTATAACAGTGAAATGCAACAACCAACAGCTCCTTTGAGCTTGTATATGGTCAAAACAGATTGGTCAGCATTGTAGGGTTGTGATTGGCTGAGACAACTACAACTTGAATCGAGTCAACTGAAAGCAATTTAAGAAAGGTACTGGATAGTGCCACAGCAGTGCTTAGGATGATATTGGAAAACTGAAATATATCAAGGGTAAAATTGTGTTAAATGAGGATGCACACCCAAGTTTTGCAAAGCTCATGTGCTTCTTTATACCATTCGTGATAAATTAGCCAGTGGCCTAGATCTCATAGAGGCTGAAAAAATACTTTCCAATGTTGAGTAGAGTCCATGGGCAAAGCCAGTGGTTCCAGTAGCCAAGAGGAATGGGTCTAGCAGGATTTGTGGTGATTTTAAGGTCACCATCAATTCAGTAATAAAGGTAGATCAGTTCCTAGGGTAGAGGATGTATTTGCAAACCTTTCTGGAGGGAAATATTTCATCAAAGTGGACTTAGATGAGTCCTAACTTCAAATAGAGATGTAAGAAGATTCCAAAGTGTTTTTCACTACTAACATTTACAAAAGGCTTTATTACTATGATTGGCTTATTTTTGTATAGCGTCTGCATCTGCACTCTGGCAGAAAGCCCTGGATAAGTTGTTGCAGGGTTGCCCAGGCACTCAGTGTCACCTGAATGACATCATTGTTACCAGTGAGGATAAGAAGGAACATCATGTCACATGTTATGAGTGATGGAAGTGAAAACCCCATAGCCTTTGCATCACATTCCTTACCACTAGAGAGAATAATCATGCACAGATGAACAGAGAGACCTTGAGTCTGGTTTGAGGTGTAAAATGTTTCACCCAGTACTTGTATGGGAGAGAGTTTACACTCATTACTGATCATCAACCACTTGTGTCCATTTTAAATGCACAGAAGGGTGTTCCAACAACCACAGAAATACTGTGATGGGCTCTTTTATTTGGAGGACACAATTACAAGATCAAATTCAAGTGGAAAACTAATCATGGCAATGCTGATAGATTGTCCTGTTTACCTTTTATAAGGAAGTACCTCCCTGAAAAATTTACAGAAGTGGATACTCCTCTGGGAGTATTTTCCCTAAAGCAAATTGTAAGTCTCCCTATTACAGCACAGATGATCCAAACAGAGCCCAGAAAAGACCCCATACTGCCTCAGGTCTACACAGCAACTCAAATTAGCAGGAATGTGCAAAAAAAAAATACCAGCCCCGCCCCACCAGCATATACTTGTTCCAACAGAGGTTACACTCGGATAAGAAATGCCCCTACTGTTCCATTCCCATAAAGAATTTTGGTAAATCAGATCACTCCACTGTCCTTCTCCTACCTGTATACAGGCAGACGCAAAAGAGCAAAGAGTCAGAGATTAGACAACAAAGGGGTGGTTACTGAAGGCAGAGTAGTGACTACAGGATTGGGCTATGTCAAGGACTCATCTGTGGATCTGTGGATACACCATGGTTGTCATGGACTTTATTAAAAAAAACATTTGTAGACAAGTGTATCCCCTCAAAATCATTCAGTCTTCCTCAACCAGAAGCCCTGGATAAACCATGAGATCTGCAACCTGCAGAGGGCAAGATCAGAGGCATTCAGTTCAGGTGAGCAAGGAGGTTACAAGGAGTCCAGGTATGATCTCTGGAAAGCCACCTCATAGAAGAAGTAGCAATTCCAGCTAAACAGGAATCAATGAAGAATGCTCCACTGTTGTGACAGGGCTTGAATACTATCACCTTTTAAAACCCAAAAATAGCATCCAGGCCAGATGGGGTACTTGGCCAAGTACTAAAGACCTTTGCTGATCTACTGGCTAGAGTGTTCACTGAGATCTTTAACCTTTTGCTTCACCATCTGAGGTCAGCACCTGCTTCAAACAGGCTTCAGTTATACTGGAGCCTAAGAAGAACATGATAACCTGCCTCAATGACTATCATCCAGTGGTACTTCGTCCACAGTGATGAAGTGTTTTGAGAGGTTGGTGATGAAACATATCAACCCCTGCCAGAGAAGCAACTTGGATCAGTTTGCCAACCAGAGCAACAGGTCCACAGCTGATGCCATCTCATTGGCTCCTCACTCAACCCTGGAACATCTGGACAGCAAAGAAACATACATCAGGATGCTATTTATCAATACCAGTTCAGCATTTAGTACCATAATTCCCTTGAAACTACTCAGTAAACTCCTAGTCCTGGGTGCCAATACCCCCTTGTGCAATTGGGTCTGGGATTTTCTCACTTGCAGACCACTGTCTGTTTGAGTTGGCAAGAACATTGCCTCCACGATCTCCATCAGCACAGATGCACCACAAGGCAATGTCCCCATCCTCTACTCACTTTACACTTATGATTGGCAGATGAATTTAATGAGTACTTTGCATCAGTCTTCACTGTATGCCAGAAATCCATGAGTGGCAGGGAGCAGAACTGAGAGCCATTGTTATTACAAAGCAAAAAGTGCTAGGCAAACTCAAATGTCTTAATAATTATAGTAATAATAATGATTAAGTACTTTATTGATCCCAAGTGTAAAATTATTTCATTACAGCAACAACATTTAATAAAGCACTTAGCAATAATAATAAATAATAATAAAATATATAATAATAACTAATAATAAAGTACAGAATAATCCTATACACAATAATAATTCACCCATGTGCAATACTGTGCAATAATAATGTACAAAAATAATAAAGCAGAGACTATTGTACTATGATGTGTGTTTTCTTGTCACACAGAAATGAACTGTTGTACATACCATTACATTTGGTAGGAAATATTTTCTATAATGGTCCTTGTGACCGTGGAGCAAAATGAGTTTATTCGAAAGGGCGCTCTGCTGCTTATTCAGTCGGTCATGGAGAGGATGTGCCAGATTGTCCATAATGAATAACAGTTTGTTGAGTAACCTCCTCTCCACCACTAACTCAGTAGAGTCCGGGTTGTAGCCAAGGATGGATCCAGCCTACTTGATGAGGTTATTTAGTTTTTTTTGGCATCACCAGCTCCGATGTTACTCCCCCAACATAAAGCTGTAAAGAAGACTGCACTCACTGCAACAGAGTGGTAAAAGATCTCCAATGTCCTGCTACACACATTGAAGGATCTGATCTTCCTTAGAAAGTAGATTCTGCCCATCTCCTTCTTGTAAGCAGCCTTGCTGTTGATTTTCCGGTCAAGTCTGTTGCCGAGGTGAACACCCAAGTATTTGTACTCCTCCACCACCACAGCTTCTTCTCCCAGAATGTATACTGGACTCCCCAACATTTCCCTGGTTTGGCCACATTCAGGAGCAGGTGATTCTTCCCGCACCAGTCCACAAACTTGTCCATCAGTCCTCTGTACTACAACTCCTGCCCATCTCTGATACACCCAGCCACCGTGGAGTCATAAGGGACAATCGCTTGTGGCATTCTAGTGCCAATCACCACCATCTCAAACAGAGAATTACCCAGCTGGACAAACTGGGGTTTATCTCTCAGGAAATCAGAAATCCAGGAGATAGTGAATTTGTCTACACCCATCCTTTGCAGCTTCTTGCTCAGAAGAAGTGGCTGGATTGTACTGAAGGCACTTGAGAAATCAAATAATGTGATTCTCACAATGCCACTAGGCCGTGAGTTCTTTGCAACAGGTAGATGATGGCAAACTGTAGAGGGTCCAAGTCAGGACCAGCCCCTCCAACACCTTTACCACATCAGATGAGAGGGCAATCGGTCCGTACTCATTAAATTCCGAAGGAATCACCTTCCTGGGTACAGGAAGCAAGCAGGAAGTCTTCCATAGCACCGGTATCTTTTCCTGACTCAGAATCAGATTGTAAAAGTGCTGCAAAATACCAGACCACTGGCTGGCACAGGCCTTCAGTACCCCGCGGTTGTTACCATCTGGGCCAGCAGCCTTTCCTTGATGTAGTTTCTCCAACTGTCTCTTAACCTGACCTGCAGTCACAGTCAGCTGGCGGAGGGTGATCATCCCCCTGGAGGCAGGGAACTCCGAAGCTGGGGGGTTTTGGATCACAATTATTAATCAGAGGGGAGGGAGAAGGCTTGGGGGGCAGGGAGGGTGTGTGGTTTGGGCAAGTGAGGGAGCAGACAGCAGGAGGTCCCATGATGAATCTGTTGAAAAACAAGTTCAATTCATTGGCCCTATTCAGCCCTTGACCTTCCTTTCCCTAATTTTGAAACCAGTGATCTGCTTCATGCCCAGACACAGTCCCTCATTGTATTCTGCTGGAGCTTGTACTCCAGCTTCCTCTTCTAGGATTCTTTGCAGTCCCTCAGCTTTACCCCCCAGTTCACTTTGTGCCACCTCACTACTTGTCTATCTCCAGACCTGAAGGCTTTCCACTTCCTATTCAAAATTTCTTTCACATCACTGGTGATCCAGGACTTGTTGTTAGGAAAGCAGCATATAGACCTGGCTGGCAAGATGGTGTTGTCGCAGAATTTGATATAGTCTGTGATACAACCAGTCATTTTGTTAATGTCCTCCCTTTGTGACCCACATAACACATCCCAGTCCATCCTCTCAAAGAATTCCTGTGGTGCCTCAATAACGTCCTGCATCCACCTCCTTACAATCCTTGTTGACACAGGCTGCTACTGGACAAGAGGCACGTACCTGGGTATTAGCAGGACCAGGTTGTGATCAGATCTGCCAAATGGGGGAAGGGTAATGGCACATTCGCAGGCAGAAAGTCCAGTGTTCTATTGTCCTGTGAAGATCAGTTGACATACTGAGAAAAAGTTGGTATTGTTGTCTCGAGAGAAGCTTGATTAAAATCCCCAGTAACAGCCATAGACACATTGGGATATTGAGTGTGTACTCTGGCGACGGTCGAAAGAATAAGGTGGATGAGTCACCTGGACGAGATGGACTATATCCCAGAGTCCTGAGAGAGGTTACTGAAGAGATAATGGATGCATTGGTCATGATCTTTCAAAAATCACTTGACTCTGGCATGGTCCCAGAGCAATGGAAGATTGCAAATATCACTCCACTCTTTAAAGGAGGGAAGAATGCAAAAGAAAGGAATTTATAGGCCAGTTAGTCTAATTTTAGTAGTTGGGAAACTGCTGGAATTTATGATTAAGGATGAAGGTCGTGGTAGTTGGAGACTAATGATAAAATAAGTCAAAGTCAGCATGGTTTCTGTAAAGGGAAACCTTGCCTGACAAATCAGCTAATAGTTCTTCAAAGAAGTAACAAGCAGTATAGACAAAGGAGAAGCAGTGGATGTCAGTTACTTGGATTTTCAGAAGACACTTGATAAGCTGCTACGCATGAGGCTGCTTAATAATCCTATGGTGTTACAGAAAAGATACTTGCATGGATAGAGGAACAGCTGACAAGCAGGAGGCAGTGAGTGGGAATAAAGGGAGCCTTTTCTGGTTGGTTGCCAGTGATTAATGGTGCTTCTCAGGGATCAATATTGGGACCACTACTTTTCACATTGTTTGACAATGATTTAGATATTGGAATTGATAGCTTTGTGGCAAGGTTTGTGGATGATATGAAGATAGGTGCAGGAGTAGGTAGTGCTGAGGAAGCAATGAGATTGCAGCAGGACTTAACAAATTGGAAAAATGGGCAAAAAGTCACAGATGGAATACAGTGTTGGGAAATGTGTGATAAGACATTTTGGTAAAAGGAACAATAGTGCAGACAATTATCTAAATGAGGAGATGGTACAAGAATCAGAGGTGCAGAGGGACCTAGGAGTCCCTCTGTAAAGTTAATTTACAGGTTGGGTCTGTGGAAAAGAAGGCAAATGTAGTGTTGCCATTTATTTTGAGGGGAATAGAATATAAAAGCAAGGATATAATACTGGGACTTTGTAAGATGTTTGGTAGGCTGCACTTGGAGTATTGTCAGCAGTTTTGGGCCTCATATCTCAGAAAGGACGTGTTGCAATTGCAGAGAAGCCAGAGGAGGTTCATGAGGATGATTCCAGGAATGAAGGCGTTAATAGATGAGGAGTGTTTGGCAGCTTTGGGCCCGTACTGACTGGAATTTAGCAGAATGCAGGGGGATCTCATTGAAACCTACCGAATGTTGAAAAGACAAGATAGGGTAGATGCAAAAAGAGTTGTTTCCAATGGCGGGTGTATCCAGAACTGGAGGGCACAAACTCAAAATTTAGGGGAAACCTTTTAGAACAGAGGTAAGGAGGAATATTTTCAGCCAGAGAGTAGTGTATCTGTGAAATGCTCTGCCGCAGACTGTCTTTATAGTTATTATTCTATGATGGACTTATTGAGTACACCCACAAGAAAATGCACCATAAGGTTGTATATGGTGATGCACGTGTAATTTGATAATAAATTTACTATCATCTTTGAACTTTGAAATCTTTAGGCTTGAATAGAAAAATGTAAAATTTACTATGCTGTGGATGTCTACTAATAGTTGTGTTATACAGTATATTATATTATATATTATTATACAGAATATTATATATTCTGATTCTGATATATATCAGAATCAGGTTTATCACTGGCATGTGACATGAAATTTGTAACAGTTCAATGCAATACATAATATAGAAGAAAAAAACACAAAAAAATAACTACAGCATATGTATATTGAATAGATTAAAAAATTGTGCGAAGAACAGAAATACTATATATTAAAAAAGTGAGATAGTGTCCAAGGGTTCAATGTCCATATCAGAATCAGATGGCAGAGGGGAAGAAGCTGATCCTGAATGCTGTGTGCGTGCCTTCAAGCTTCTGTACCTCCTACCCAATGGCAAAAGCAAGAAAAGGGCATGCCCTGGGTGCTGGAGGCCCTTAATAATGGACGCAGCATTTCTGAGACACCTCTCCTTGAAGATGTCCTGGGTACTTTGTAGGCTAGTAACCAAGATGGAGCCGACTAGATTTTCAACCCTCTGCAGCTTCTTTTGGTCCTGTCTAGTAATCCTCCCATACCAGACAGTGATACAGTCTGTCAAAATGCTCTCCACAGTATATCTATAGAGGTTTTTGAGTGTATTTGTTGACACACCAAATCTCTTCAAACTCCTAATGAAGTCTTGCCTTCTTTATAACTGCATCGACATTTTAATAACTGGTTAGATCCTTAGAGATCTTGAAACCCAGGAAATTGAAACTGCTCACTCTCTCCACTTCTGATCCCTCTATGAAGATTGGTATGTGTTCCTTTGTCCTACCCTTCCAGAGGTCCACAATCAGCTCCTTCACCTTACTGACATTGAGTGCCAGGTTGTTGCTGTAACATCCCTCCTGTCCACCCTCTCGTCACCACCTGAGATTCTACCAAATGTTTTATTGTTTTATTGTTCTGTTTTATTGTCGCCAAACAATTGATACTGGAGTGTACAATCATCACAGCGATATTTGATTCTGCGCTTCACGCTCCCTGGAGCACAAATCAATAGTAAATATAATAAAAATTTTAATTATAGATCATAAATAGAAAATAGAAAAGGGAAAGTAAGGTAGTGCAAAAAAAGTGAGAGACAGGTCTGGATAATGTTGTATATTGTTGTATCATCAGCAAATTTATAGAAGGTATTTGAGCAATGCTTAGCCACACAGTCATGTGTATACAGAGAGTAGAGCAGTGGGCTAAGCACACAACCCTGAGGTGCAACAGTGTTGATCGTCAGCGAGGAGGATATGTTATCACCAATCCACACAGATTGTGGTCTTCCAGTTAGGAAGTCAAGGATCCAATTACAGAGAGGTGTGCAGAGGCCCAGGTTCTGCAACTTCTCAATCAGGATTGTGGGAATGATGGGAATAAATTCTGAGCTATAGTCGATGAACAGCATCCTGACACAGGTATTCGTGTTGTCCCAGTGGTCTAAAGCCGTGTGAAGAACCATTGAGATTTCATCTACCATTGACCTATTGTGGTGACAGGCAAATTGCAATGAGTCCAGGTCCTTGCTGAGGCAGGAGTTCAGTCTAGCCATGACCAACCTCTCAAAGCATTTTATCACTGTAGATGTGAGAGCTACCGGATGATAGTTGTTAAGGCAACTCACACGATTCTTCTTAGGCACTGGTATAATTGTTGTCTTTTTGAAGCAAGTAGTAACTTCTGCCCATAGCTGTGAGAAGTTGAAAATGTCCTTGAATTCTCCCTCCAGTTGGCTGGGACAGGTTTTCAGAGCCTTACCAGGTACTCCATCTGGACCTTCCGCCTTACAAGGGTTCACTTTATTTAAAGACAACCTAACATCAGCCTCTAAGACAGAGATCACAGGGTCATCAGATGCAGTAGGAATCTTCACGACTGTAGTTGTGTTCTCCCTTTCAAATCGTGCATAGAAGGCTTTGAGTTCATCTGGTGGTGAAGCATCACTGCCATTCATTATATTGGGTTTTGCTTTGTAGGAAGTAATTTCTTGCAGACCCTGCCAGTGTTTCTGTGCATCCAATGTCACCTCTAAATGTGCTCGAATTTTTCTCTTTGCCTTTGAACTAGCCCTCCACAAATCATACCTGGTTTTCTGGTACAGGCCTGGGTCACCAGACTTGAATGCCACAGATCTAGCCTTCAGCAGATGACTTACCTCCTGGTTCATCCACGGCTTTTAGTTTGGGAATGTACAGTGAGTCTTTATAGGCACACACTCATCCAAACAGGTTTTAATGAAGTTGGTAACAACTGCAGCATACTCATTCAGGTTCGAAGATGAATCCCTGAACACAGTCCAGTCCACTGATATAAAGCAGTCCTATAGGCGCTCCTGTGCTTCCCTTGTCCATACCTTGGTCCTCACTGCTGGTGCTGCAGTCTTCAGTCTGTGCCTATACTCAGGTAGTAGAAGTACAGCCAGGTGATCAGACTTCCTGAAGTGAGGGTGTGGAATAGCACAATCGGCATTCTGGATGGTGGTGTAGCAATGGTCCAGTGTGTCGTTTCCTCTGGTATTGCAAGTGATCTGTTTATGGTAATTGTTTAGTGATTTTTTTCAGACTGGCCTTGTTAAAATCTCCCAAACGATGGTGATGGCATTAGGATGTGCTGTTTCATGCGTGTTGATCCCATTGCTTGGATCATCTTAAACCTGATTGACATTGACTTGAGGCGGAATATATACTGCTACCAAAATGACCCCAGAGAACACTCGTGGTAGGTAAAAAGGATGGCACATAATTGCTATATATTCCAGGTCTGGTGACAGCACTGATATATATGTGTACCAAGAAGAGTTGATCATGAGGCATACTCCTCCACCTCTGCTTTTGAGACTCTTTAGATCTATCCATTTATTGAGTTGGAGTTTATAGTTAAGCAGGGAGCAATGTTGTGTATTTAATTTTTCAGTAATATTGTAAAAATATTGTTTGATTAAGCATTCTTGTTTTTATATAATGCAATATCTGTTATATATAAAAGTATATGAATGGCATACTGTACATACTGCCACCATGTCATATGCATACTGCTTACTTCACTAAAAATAAAAATGAAATAAAGACATGGATTCCTGGCTGTGTATTTTCTTTCAGTTAATTTTATGTTTTGGAATTACAAAACTTAACACCCTCCATAGATGCCTTATGACTTGCTGAGTTCCTCTAACATTTTGCGTGCATGCTTCAAGTTTTCCAGCATCCAAAGAATCTCTTGTGTGTATGTGCAATATAATTAAATTCTGCTTGCTACTTGCAGAAAAAGTTTGGATCTATCACAGACGTGAATCCTAAGCAGTTGTTTAAATTTCAGGAAAATGCCATAAAGAAACAAATAATCTGATCTCATTGTTTAATCAGATTGCTAGGTAGCAGTCAAGGAATATTTTGCAAAAATACTTTATAGTTCATTTAGGGAACTTAAATACTCTATTTTCTTTACTCCTTTTCAGGCTGACTAGCTAACAGCCATTGGTTTTATGTCAAGATAATGTGAAATGAAGTTGGAACAAGGTTGCACCTTACATACCTCACCTATCAACATGTTTGTTAATGCAAATATCTAATCAGCCAATCACGTGCCAGCAACTCAATGCATAAAATCACACACATGTGGTCAAGAGGTTCAATTCGAAAGGGTGTTCTGAAAGTAGCATTTTAAACTCTTGGTCACTCTTTCCTTTCTTGTTTACTGCTCATGACAACACATCAGCAGCAAACATATTTTCCTAGTATGCAGGTCATCTTCACGACAGATTTCTACAGCCTGATCAACATGCTCTGTAACCTCATGAGACAGTAATTTAATGGCTTACACTTAATTGAGACCAGTTGTTTATCGTCTGACTCGATTTTAAATGCTTGTCTATAGATATACTGATGGAACCTTTCGCTTGCATATGTGCTGCCAAGAAGCTCTTTCTCCATCTGTGCATAGTTGGCTTCCACATTTGCTAAAGTCCTGCATGCATAGGGCACAGGTTGCCATTTGTGATCATGCTGCTATACTATGCTATAGGGACGCATCAGCTGAGATCTTAGTACACCTTTCCAGATCATAAAACTTCAACACGGGCTCTTTAGTTGAGATTCTTTTTTGCTCAGAAGTCCAAATCCACTCATTTTGCTGTTCCAGGGGTGACCTAAGTGGTGCTGACACAGTAGACAGTCGAGGCATGAACTTGGCCAGTTAAGTCTCCGTCCCCAGGAAACATCTCACGTCCTTTTTGTTTTGAGGCCAATCCATGTTCTCAATGGCTAATGTCTTTCTTGGTTCAGGCTTCACTCCCTCTTCTGATTTAACATCTCCAATAAAAAATCAGTGTCTTAACACCAAACTCACATTTCTCTTTATTTAATTTCAAATTGACCTTCTGTGCCATGTCTAGCCCCTGTCTCAATTGCGCATCATGTTCTTCCTTGATGAACCCTAGACAATGATGTCATCCATCATGGTCTCAACACCAGGTATGCCTACAAAGATCATGTGGATGGTTTTATGGTAGACTTGTGGAATGGACAAAATCCTCTATCGTAACCGAACAAACTGATATCTTACCTCTAGAGTGTTAAAAGTACATTGTCTAGACTTGCCTCATCAAGCTTCATCTGCCAAAACCCACACAATGCATTGAATTTGCTAAACCACTTAGCAGCCACAAACAAGGTCATGATTTCCTCCCATGTTGGCAATTTAAAATGCTCTCTCTCTTGATGGCTTTATTGAGATCTCTTGGGTCCAAACATGTACACAATGCTCCATTTTCTCGTTTGTAAAATGGCCAGTGAGCCCACCCAATCCGTTGGTTCTTTGGTTTTCTGTATAAAATGTACCTATTCTATGCCAGCTAACTCTTGTTTAAGATTGTCTCTAAGTGCAAACGGAACTTTCCTGCATGCATGGACAATCAGAGCTACTGTCTAATCTATATGAATTTTGTGTATACCAGGTAAGCATCTATAGAGAAATGTCTTGTGCTCTGTCCCTCTGTTCCCACATCATGCATAGTTGTTTCTGCCCTGTGCAGGTCTTTACCTTGTGCTCTGTGGTCTGTGCTGCCTTATACATATCTACAGCCTTTTCCAGCATTATATCTTTTTCACAGAGCAGGTGTTCTCTGAGCCTATTATCTAGGATTCCACAAACTATTTTGTTTCTGACTAGTTAGTCTCTCAAATCTCCAAACTCACAGGTCTTAGTCAGTGCAAGAAGCTCAGCTAAGTATTGCTCAAAGCTAACACCTTGTTTCTGGTCACAGGAAAAGAGCTTATATCCTTGAAATGATGTACTTACTCGGGACAAAATGCTCCTCAGATTTTGTCATTGGAATGTCCAATGTCAAGGTTGTCTCATCAATTTGAAAGCTATTATAGATGTCCAAAGCATCTTCACCAATTATGTGTAGAAGGATAGACACTTTCAATTTATCCTTTGCACCTCTGGCTCTACTCATTGGTAAGTCTATTGAATTGCTGTTTGAAGCATTTCCAGTTATTGTTTAAATTGCCGATAAAAGGTATAGGAGTGGGAGGACTTAGATTTCCCTTTACATGATTTTTGGGCTCTCACCTGGTATATTCTTGGTGAACCCGGTGAACTTCTGCATCTTCAAGACATAACGTGTTCACTGAGCAGCGGCTGCTGTCCATTGGAACCTACATCTTTTTCTTAGTTGCTCTCAGACTTCACACCGACTTCTGACACCAATTTATGTTTGCCTTTTAAGAAATATTAACTTGCATGGGTAATAGAATGGCTTCAGCTTGACCACATTTTACTCGGAACCCTCAGCCTGTCAAAATCATGTGTTTACCAAAGTCACTTCCAGATCCAGCTAAACCACACGCATTGCATGCCGGGAATTCTTTATTACGTACACTCATTAAAAACACAATGTCGGCCTCCGAGACAAAGATCACAGGTCACCAGATGCACAGATGCTGTAAGATTCCTCAAGGCTGTAGTTTTATTCTCCCTATCAAAGTGAGCGTAAAAGGTATTGAGCTCATCTGGGAGTGAAGCACCACTACCATTCATGATGTTGGGTTTCAGTTTTTAGGAACTAATGGCCTGGAAACTCAGAAAGAGTTGATGTGCATCAGATGTCGCCTCCAATCTCGCTCAGAATTGCCTTTTTGCTCTTAAAATAGCCCTCCACAAGTCATTCCTGGTTTTCTTGTACAGACCTAGGTCACCAGACCTGCTATATCATAGTTGTCAATGCAAATAAGGTGACAATCCATGAATAATGAGCTGAAGGAGCCCAGATTGCACATAACTTTGCCTCAGTCTTCCTTTGCAGGACCTTTTGGACTGACCACAAATCAATTCATGACCCATTTACTGAAATGAAATGAAATGAAATGAAATGAAATGAGAGAGAATTCATGTGCTTACAAGCTCTGTCAGGATGAGCTGCAATCTTTTTAGTAGTCAGCAGCTCATCCTGACATATCTTGAAAGCACATGAATTTTCTTTCACTTGGCTCAAAAAAAAGGGGAATTATAATATCTTGAGGAGACAACTGTAGTCACCTCCTGTCATGATTTGTGCTCAACTGAAACTAATCCCATCAAGGAGCCCACAGGTCCTAATTCAGTGCAGAATACTGGGTGCCTTTTTACCCATGAAATGTCAACTGTAATTATTCAACATGCATATACAAGTCACAGTGAATTACAAGTTGAGTTTATTTTATTAGTTTTATATAAAAGAATAAGGCTCGCTCACTAAGAACGAAAAATGATTTTTCATAATTTCTTGAAACCCAATCCAATTTTGTTCCATTAATTCACTTCTTGTGCACAGTCTAGGCAATGTGCCATATTTTTACTTTGCATGTTTGTTTATTTATTTGTTATTTCTCCTCAAACATGTTCCATTTCACTATTGTTTATGTGGGTCAGAACAACAATTGTCTCGCATAATGCATAGGCTGTGATTTCTTGCCAATTAGGTGCAAGAAGTTATTGACAAAGTTGCATCAACAGAAATGGAGTATCTGATAGAGCATCTTTGGTCAAGGGTTGGATTTACTCAGGATGGAGTCAAAAATATTTCTGGCACCATTTACCTCTTGGACTCAGGGAAAATAAAACAGGACTGTGATTTCAAGCTGTTAATCATTGGAAAAACAGATGAAAGTGCAGAACAATCTGGCATATGCCCCAGGCATTTGTTTTGCTTTGCAAGCTGCATATCAACTATTACCTCACTATATTTGTTCCCTTTTGCACTACATACATACATACTGAGCGTGTGCATGCACACACACACACACACACACACACACACACACACACACACACACACATATCTATATACTGTATATATTTATGTATGTGTGTGCATATATCAGAATCAGAATCAGGTTTTATTATCAACGGCACGTGAGGTAGTGTCCAAAGCTTCAATGTCAATTTAGGAATCGGATGGCAGAGGTGAAGAAGCAGTTCCTGAATTGCTGAGTGTGTGCCTTCGGGCTTCTGTATCTCCTACCTGATGGTAACAGCGAGAAAAGGGCATGCCCTGGATGCTGGAGGTCCTTAATAATGGATGCTGCCTTTCTGAGACACCGCTCCCTGAAGATGTCCTGGATACCTTGTAAGCTAGTGCCCAAGATGGAGCTAACTAGATTTACAACCTTCTGCAGCTTCTTTCGGTCCTCCATACCAGACAGTGATGCAGCCCGTCAGAATGCTTTCCACGGTATAACTATAGAAGTTTTTGAGTATATTTGTTGACATGCCAAATCTCTTCAAACTCCTAATAAAGTATAGCCGCTGTCTTGCCTTCTTCATGGTTACATCAATATGTTGGGACCAGGTTAGATCCTCAGAGATCTTGAAACCCAGGAACTTGAAACTGCTCACTCTCTCCATTTCTGATCCCTCTATGAGGATCGGTATGTGTTCCTTCGTCTTACCCTTCCTGAAGTCCACCATCAGCTCTTTCATCTTACTGATGTTGTGTGCCAGGTTGTTACTGCGGCACCACTCCACTAGTGGGCATATCTCACTCCTGTACGCCCTCTCGTCACCACCTGCGATTCTGCCCACAATGGTTATATCGTCAGCAAATTTGTAGATGGTATTTGAGCTATCCCTAGCCACACAGTCAGTACAGAGAGTAGAGCAGTAGGCCAAGCACATACACTTGAGATGCGCCAGTGTTCATTGTCAACAAGGAGGATATGTTATCACCAATCAGCACAGACTATGGTCTTGCGGTTAGGAAGTCGAGGATCCATTGCAGAGGGAGGTACAGAGGCCCAGGTTCTGTGACTTCTCAATTAGGTTTGTCAGAATGATGGTATTAAATGCTGAGTCATAGTCGATGAACAGCATCCTGATGTAGGTGTTTCTGTTGTCTAGGTGGTCTAATGCCACGCGGAGAACCATTGAGATTGCATCTGCCGTTGACCTATTGTGGCGATAGGCAAATTGCAATGGGTCCAGGTGCTTGCTGAGACAGGAGTTCAGTCTAGTCATGACCAACTTCTCAAAGCATTTCATCACTGTTGATGTGAGTGCTACTGGGTGATAGTCATTAAGGCACCCCACGAATATAAAACCCACATAACATAACATATATATAATGATTTCATGTATCACACTGAGCTGCTACCATGAAACAACAAATTTCCCAACATACCACACTGATAATAAACCTGATTTCTAATTAACTAACATTGCCATGCTCACTAACAATGAGGAACTAAATATCACAGATAAAATGCAATGTTGCTCTTATATTGCAATTCAGCCACAGTTCTACCCGATGTAAATAGGGAAATCTGTAACCGGTACACTATTGACTAATGGGAAGGTGAGATGGTTTTCAGGAACCTTTGTATTCACCCATGGCTTGGGAGTAAAAATTATTTTTTTTCTCTTTTACTAAGCATGAATCACTTGACATTAAACTTACTCAAAAATATTGGCACTAACAGTTCAATGATACTATTGGCCAGAAACTTCCCTGCCAGGAGAAATGCAGTTTTGTGCTCCTGATTCACTTCTACGCATTGTTTGCTGTCTTCATGCTGTCACATGTTCTTCTTGACTGATTCAGACCTGTTCAATTTGTGATACCAGTATCAGATTCCGAGCAGACTTCACTGAGACATTGAAACATTTTTAACTAAATCTTACAGAAGCAATAATATTTTGTTGTATCTGAATGCTGTATCTCACTTGCAAACCCCAGTCAGTCTCAACTGTCAATAACAGGGCTGTGAGCTTCGCCCCCTGTTCTACTGCCTTTACACTTACGAATGTGTGGCTAAACACAGCCCCAAGTCTATATTCAAGTTTGCTGATGACACCACTGTCATAGACTGAAACAAAAGTGGTGATGAATCCGCATATAGGAGGGAATCCAGCTGAGTGGTTCCATAGCAACAAACTCTCACTTAATGTCAGCAAGACCAAGGAACTGATGACTGATTTCAAAAGGAAGAAACCAGAGGTCCATGAGCCAGTCCTTATCAGAGGATCTGAGTTGGTGAGGGTCAGCAACTTTAAATTCCTCTGTGTTATTATTTCGTAGGCCCAGCACGAAAGTGAAATTACGAAGACAGGACGACTGTGCATCTACTTCCTTAGGAGTTTGAAAAGACTCAGCATGACATCTAAAACTCTGACAAACTATTATAAATGTGTAGTGGAGAGTATATTAATTGGCTGCATCACAGCCTGATATGAAAACTGCAATGCCCTTGAATGGAAAATCCTAACAAAAAGTAACAAATACAGCCCCATCCATCATGAGTAAAGCACTCTCCAACATTAAGCACATCTACACAAAACATTATTGCAAATAAGCAGCATCCAGCATCAGTGACACCTGCCTCCTCTCCACATAGGTCTTGCTATCAGGAAAAAGGGACCGGCACCTAATGACTCACACTACCAGGTTCAGAAACAGTTATTACCCCTCAACCATGAGGCTCTTGAATCAATGGGGATAACTTCACACAGTTTCACCTGCCCCATCGTTAAAATGCTCCCACAACTATG
This sequence comes from Hypanus sabinus, assembly GCF_030144855.1. Classification (NCBI taxonomy): domain Eukaryota; kingdom Metazoa; phylum Chordata; class Chondrichthyes; order Myliobatiformes; family Dasyatidae; genus Hypanus; species Hypanus sabinus. The sequence continues at coordinate 49,014,949 of NC_082719.1, forward strand.
GACTTACTTTCAAGGTCTCGTTCTTGGTATTTAGTGTTTATTATTATTATTATTATTATTATTATTAATTTCCTTTTGTATTTGCACAGTCTGTTGTCTTTTTCACACTGGTTGATTGTCCAAACTATTGCAATCTTTTATTAATTTTATTATGCTTAGTGTTTTATTCTGATTTACTGAGTATGCTTGCAAAGAAATAAACCCCTGGGTTGTACATGGTGTCATTTATGTACTTTGATAATAAATTTACTTTGAACTTTGGAACTTTGGACATATTTTCTAATTTCAGTTGCAGCTTTAGGAATACAGATAAACAATCCATAGGTAATTTATTACAATACTATGAATTTACTATATATGACACATATTTGCTCACATGTCAATAGGCTCAGCTAAAGTCATTAATTTTTAAAATATGCATCCTGGTTACATACTAAAGGATGAATTGTTTCCTTTTGACAGTAAAAATGTTGGCCTCAGTAAGCCTTATCATACAGTCAATATTCGATGAAATTCAATGTCCTGAAGATTTTTGCAGAATGATTAGTAATCACAGTCAAGTTAATTTTGTTTGATTACAATTCATTTTACATATACGTTGTGGTGTTTTTGTTTTACTATGCTTAATCTTATATTTACCTATGTTAAGATCTAACCTGACTCATAAGCCCAGCTGATTTTGGTTTGGATTTCTGTTTGTTTTACTATTGCATAACACCATTGGCTCCATTGCTGAATATTATTAATTAGGATTAACACAGTAGCCTGATTGTTCTTTCCTAATTGAGAGAGATGTTAAAATTACAAGGTGTTTATGTTTTACAATTGGAGAGATTGTAACAGGAGGATAGTTTAAAGACAATTGGGAGAATAAGCAGTGGGTTGATATGTAAAATTATTTTCTGCAGCAAGATGTTTGCTGAGAACTTTTGGTAAATCTTACAAAATTCAGGAACTCTGTATATGTGTAAGCTTCCTCAGAAGTCACAAAGTTACTCAGCGTTAGTTGAAGTGGGAATCCATTTGTTTAGATTCCCAGAATTAGCAATGAAGAATTGGCTGTCAAACCCAAATGCAAAATACACTACATCATTTGATTTCAGCGTTGGTTATGGTGCTGTATTGAAGAAAGGAAAGGAAAAAGTAAGTTTTTTTTAATTAATTATAGAACATTCAGAAACATATCGAATTCCTGATTGTTTTGACAGCTGGCAGTTGTGGAGGTGGGCCTTTACCAGCTGTCAAAATGGTCAGCTTTGTTTTAGAAGGGCAGACAAAGTTTGATTAGGCTTTTTTTCTGGTTCCCAGAGTGTTTTGCAGCAGCAGGATAGCTCCTGCACATTAAGTCAGGTAAGTTGATCAATTGGTGATCATGAACAGATGTTGTCAATATGTGACTTATTATTGTTTCGTGTTACGAGCTGTGTGTACTACACATATTATGGGTGTACCGTGGTCTGGAGGTTGGTTGTATATATGTATAAGACCATAATATATAGGAGCAGAAGTAGGACATTTCACACATAGAGTCTGTCGGCCATTTCATCATGACTGATCCAATTTTCCTTTCAGTCCCAATCTACTGTCTTCTCCCTGTATCCCTTTATGCTCTGACCAATCAAGAGTGTATCAAAAGCTGCCTTAAACATACATAAAGACTTGGCCTCCACAGCTGCCTGTGGCAAAGAATTCCACAGATTCACCACTCTCTGGCAAAAGGAATTACTCTTTATCACCATTATAAAAGGACATCCCTGTATTCTGAGACTGTGTCTGCTGATCTTAGACTCTTCCATCATAGGAAACATCCTCTCCACATCCACCCTATCAAAGCTTTTTATTATTTGATAGATTTCAATGAGTTCACCCCTCATTCTTCTGAATTCTAAAGTATTCAGGTCCAAAGCCATCAAACCCTTTTCATATGACAAGCCATTCAACCCCAGAAACATTTTCATGAACCTCCTTTGAACACTTTACTGTGTCAGCACATCCTTTTTAAGATAAGTGGCCCAAAACTACTCTCAGTACTCCAAGTGAGGCCTCAACAGTGCTTTATTAATTGTCACCATTACATCCTTCTTTTTATATTCTAGTCCTCTTGAAATGAATGCTAACATTGCATTTGCCTTCCTCACCACAAACTCAACCTGAAAACCAACTCTTAGGGAATCCTGCACAAGGAATCCCAAGTCCCTTTGTGTCTCAAATTTTTGTATTTTCTCTACATTTAGAAAATAGTCAAACCCCCTTTCATTTCTTCTGCCAAAGTGCAAGACCATACACTTCCAAACACTAAATTCCATCCGCCATTTTTTGACCTTCTCCTAACCTAAGTCCTTCTATAGCCTCTCTACTTCCTTAAACCTACCTGCCCCCCCCACCTATCTTCATAACATTTGCAAACTGTGAAATAAAACCATCAACTCCATCATCCAAATCATTGACATATAACATAAAAAGAATCAGCCCCAATACAGACTCCTGTGGAACACCACTAGTCACCAGAAGCCAACCAGAAAAGACCCCTTTATTCTACCCTGCCAATCGGCCACTGCTTTATCTATGCTCAAATCTTTCCTGTAATACCAAGGGCTCATAGCTTGTTAAGTAGCCTCATTTGTGGCACCTTGTCAAAGGCCTTCTTAAAATCCAAGTCCACCACATCAACCAATTCTCCTTTGTCTATCCTGTTTGTTATTTCTTCGAAGAATTCCAACAGGTTTGTTAGGTAAGATTTTCCCTTAAGCAAACAATGCTGACTACAGCCTATTTTATCATGTGCCTCCAGGTACTCTGAGACTTCATCCTAAACAATTGACTCCAACATCTACCCAACCACTAAGGTCAGACTGGCTTATTGTTTCCTTTCTTCTGTCTCTCTCCTTTCTTGAAGAGTGGAGTGACATTTGCAATTTTCCAATCTACAGAGCCATTCCAGAATTTAATGGTTCCTGTAAGATCATTACCAATGCCTCCACAATATCTTTAGCCACCCCTTTCGGAACTCTGGGGTCTAGACCATCTGGTCCAGGTGACTGATGTATTTTCAGACCTTTCAGTTTCCCAAGAACCTTCTCGCTAGTTATCCCTTTTGGTATCCATTTTCTATCTCCCATTTTAATTTGTAAACTACATCCTTACTACTGTTTGGAGGTCTGTATACAGCTCCCATCAAGGTCTTTTTATCCTTTCAGTTCCTTAACTCTATCCGGAGTGATTCAACATCTTCCAACTCTATGGCACTTCTTTCTAATGACGTGATTTCAATTTTTAACAACAGAGCCTCCTCTGCCTTCCTGTCTGTCCTTTCAATACAACGTGCATCTTTAAGCATTAAGCTCCCAGCTATAATCTTCTTTCAGCTGTGTCTCAGTGATGCCTACAACACCATACCTTCCAATCTGCAACTGTGCGGCAAGTCCATCTACTTTATTCCATATACTGCAAACATTCAAATATAACACCTTCAGTCCTGCATTCAACTTTTTCGATATAATCAGATGACAATAAACTTGAACTTGAACTTGTAAGGCATGGTCTATAAGATCTAGAAAGATTGAATGAACAGATTTATCAGTAATATAAAAGCAGGAATTTAAAACATACTAGAAAGGGGAAAGATAACTGGAATGGGACAAATTTCTCATACTAGATTATTTTAATAACTACTAATACTAGTAGTTATTAAAGTAATCTAATTACCTGGCCCTTGTTTCATTCAGCTTGTGAGCCTGGTTGTGCTTATGTTCAGTTGCACGTTTATAGAACATTCAGAATACGAACTAGGAATGTTACTCTTTTTTGATTTAATGGCTCTGTACTGTGGCATGCTAACCAACAGAAAAAAGATTCTCCTGTGTTAAACTGAAAATAGGTCTCTACAGAATGATCTAAATTAATTAAAATATAAAACACAAAGCAATTGATTACATAGGTATTCACCCCCTTCAATATAGCACACCCAGCCATCACTGGTGGAGCTAATTGGTTTTAGAAATCAATAATTAGTCAAATGGAGATCTGTTTTTTGGGGACCTGTGTGCAGACAAGGTGTTTCAATTGATTGTGTAATAATACATTTGTATCTAAAAGGTCCAACTACTGGTGAATCAGTTTCCTGGCAGAAACTACATCACAAAGACAAAAAGCACTCCAAACGACTCCATGAAAGGGTTATTGAAAAGCACAAGTCAGGAGATGGATACAAGAAGATTTCCGAGTCACTGAAAATCCCTTGGAGTGCAGTTAGGTCAATCACCAAGAAATAGAAAGACTTTGGCACAGATATAAATCTGTCTAGAGCAGACTATCCTCAAAAACTGAGTGCCAGTGCAAGAAGGGGACTCATGAGGGAGGCCACCAAGAGACCTATGACAACACTGGAGGAGTTACAAGCTTCAGTAACTCAGATGGGAGAGACTGTACATACAACTGTTGCCTGAGTGCTTCACCAGTCACATCTTTATGGGTGAATGGCAATGAGAAAGCCACTGCTGAAAAACTCACATGAAATCTCAGCTAGAGTTGGCCAGAAGGAATGTGGGAGGCTCTGAAATCAACTGGAAGAAGGTTCTATGGTCTGATGAAACCAAAACTGAGCTTTTTGTCCATCAAACTAAATGCTATGTTTGACGTTAGCCAGCCAAGCACCACACATCATCAAAAACACATGATCCCTACTGTGAAGCGTGTGGTGGCAGCATCATGTTGTGGCAATGCTTCACTGCAGCAGGCCCTGGGAGGCTTGGGAAGGTAAAGGTTAAAATAAATGCCACAAAATACAGGGAAATCCTGAAGGAAAACCTGATGCAGTCTGCAAGAAAACAACGACTTGGGAGAAGATTTGTTTTCCAGCTAGACAATGACTCCAAGCATATGTTACGAATGTGCCACAACTTTGAGGGGCCGAAGTGTACAAAGTAGCCCCCTCCTTTTTGAGAATCGCAAGATCACTATTAATTCGGGTCTGGGACCCAGGAAATGAGAGAGAGACATCCAGAATACACAGGGTTTGGAATGTGTCCTGGCCTCAGCAAAACGGAACCATTGATAACGGCCATTGTCTCTTGGAGACGGAATTGTGTATTGAGTACTGTACTATTCATTGAAGCCCTCAGGGAATGACCGGAGTGGACTGGTTGGGGGATGGCATCATCCCAACCTGATTGACATCTGAGACCCCGTGAGTAAGGATAAAAGAGGGTCTGGGGAACAACCCCTACAGACGCACCAGGAGAAACACTAGAAATTCCGTGACAGCGTTTAATAGCGACAGCCGGTGGGGGGCTCGCGTGCTTCCTTTCCCTCTGCCTGGGATTGGGGCCTTACCACGGAAGAACGGCCTTAGCTAAAGGACCGGCAACACCAACGGAACTCTCGAAGGATCGAAATCATAAAAAGGAAAAGCTGGTAAGTTTCTAAAAATCCCTCTTGACTCCAACCAAAGGCTGCAGCCTGAATGAACTGAGTGACTTTTACATTCCCATCGGACAATACATTATCCCCTAGACAACGATAGAGCTTATTTCTTATTGATTATTATTATACCCGCACTTTTAGATTTAGTATTGACGATGTATGTTATCTGTATGTTTGCATTGATATTATTTTTGTGTATTTTTACTAATAAATACTGTTAAAAATAGTACCATCAGACTTCAACGGACCTCTCTATCTTTGCTGGTAAGTGACCCAGTTACGGGGTTTGTAACACATAAAGCTAAAGATACAGGAAAGGCTTAAAAACAGCGAAGTTAATATCCTGGAGTGGCCAAGTCAGAGTCCAGACCTCAATCCTATTGAAAATTTGTGGCTGAACATGAAAAGGGCTGGCAACCTGACAGAGCTTGAGCAGTTCTGTAAAGAAGAATGGGGGAAAATTGCAGTGCCCAGATGTGCAAAGCTGATAGAGACCTATCCACACAGAATCTAGGCTGTGATTGCTGTCAAAGGTGCTTCTACTAAATACTGACTTGAAGGGGGTGAATTCTTATGCAATCAATTATTTTGTATTTTATATTTAAAATTAATTTAGATCATTTTGTATAGATCTGTTTTCACTTTGACATGATATATAATTTGAGTATATATAATGACTGTCTTTGTTTAGCCACAGCTGGTCTGTCTCCCTCGGTAAAAGTAATATAAAAATAAGAAAAATATCTAAAAATCTGTCAGTACCAGTACCAACAAACATCAGCATTCACAGCCATTGCTGGAAGAGAATTTTGGATTCCTATGATCCTTTGTTTGGAGAAACTGGAGTTCATTTTAACATTGCCAATCTGCCCTTTTGTTTCAACTTCCCCAAACAAAGGAAATTGTTTTTTCTTCTCTCTGTTTCATCTACTTAAAGTGATACATGAAACAGATAGAAAAATGATCAATTACTCATCAAATTGTTGAATGGAAGAGAAGAAACTGTGTTTGCTGGAGTCTGTATCACAGGGTGGGGGCAAGGGTGCTGGGAGAGGACCCACAAGCAGGACACAAACACGTCTTTCTTAGGTTCAATGAAATAGCGCTTATGACTCGCTACACAGAGAACCGGGCAATCAAGGAGGACAAAGAGGAACACGAACCTCGGACTAGGAGACTAGGGTCTTGGATTGCCGCAGACCTCGGACTTGGACATTGGGAACTTGGATCGTCACGGCTATGACTGTGATCCTGGGAACTTGGATTGCCGCGGACCTTGGACCTGGAGACTGGGAACTTGGATTGCCGCGGACCTTGGACCTGGAGACTGGGAACTTGGATTGCTGCAACCAGAACGTTGACACCAAGGATCGCTGCAGCCAGAACGTGAACACTCAAACACAGGACAGGAACGTTGAGCCAGGGTTCTGCCTTCAACTCAGGCACTGAGCCAGGACTCTTCTTCCAGGGACAGACACGGACACTGGGCATGAACATCGAGCCAGGACTCCGCCTTCAACTTACCCCTGGCAGTTTGACCTTGCCCGAACCCACTCTGGCGAAGGAAGGCAAATGGCCAGCAGTCCGATGCGAGCTAGATAACTCTGGTTTGTGGTAGCAACGGCGACTTGCTAATGCTTCTTAACACTCTCGCCCCGAACGGCTAAAGCCTAGGGCTTTTAAGCTGGGGGTTCAGGTCAAGAGTAGATTACCTTAATGGCCAAGCTCAAGGGACATGTGAAACGGAATTAGAAGGGAACAAGGAGTCAACGGTCCGGATCATAACACAAGCTAACTAAATTTAAAGGGGAACCGATCCGGACCATGACAGTCCGGAGCTAACACTGAAAACTGAAAGAGCTCAGAAGCCCAACGGTGTCTGTGAAAGCAAAGGGATAGATCACGGTTTGGGGGCAGGAACCTACATCATAGCTGAAATGATACAGGCTCTTGCACTTCCAGAGACTTTTTGTCAGTATCTGCAGATTTTCTCTTGTTTGTGGTCTACCATGAGTTTGCAGGGCAGCAACCAAAGTGTTGGTATCAGCATTTCATATTGGCAACAATTTCTGTATAAGTGCAATGCTTTACAGCAACAACAAATAAAGCTAATTTTATTTTGAAACTCAAAATGACTGAACTAGTTTTCTGAGGACAATTTTCCTCAGGCTGATGGAAGTCCATTAAGGGACTTGCTTTGAAACCTGATAAGGCAATTTCTTTCATTGATAATTCCTACTGCCATTTCACAGGAGGCTACTTAAGGTATATTCAGAATGTTCTTGCAAGTTTAGAGCTTAGGTATATGTTTATACAGGTATTTTTTGGGCAATTTTTGAGGTCCAACATTATCTAAAGTCTACAGTTGTCAGGTCCCATGAGTGCCAGACAAAAAAGCTTTACAATAATTTTTCTACCCCTTGAGTAGTTGACCCCTCTGCTATATTTGCTTTTCTTTATTTGCCTGTCTACTCATTAATTTTATTCAGTCATGTGATATGGATATTACCATCAAGACCTGTGTTCATTTTTCATTCATTCTTCACCTCTGATTCGCATTGAGGAGGTTATGGTGAAGTACTCCTTTCAACTGCCTGCCCTTTGTGGTGAACATAGTTGTGTAATGCTGGTGGGTAGGAATCCTAAGAGTTGGGCTCAGCGGTAATGAAGGATTTTTGATATACTTTCAGAGCAGAATGATGCGAGATTTGGAAGGTACCCTACGTATGTTCCTATATGTCTGTCTTGTTAGATGATAGAGTTCATGACTGGGAGATGCTATTAAAGGAACACCAATAAATTGAAGTATTACATCCGGTAGATGTTTTGCATTATGTTCACTTTGTATTGCTACTAGAGTGGTGGCTAATAGCTCATAGTGGTGGCTAGGGCTTCAGAGTGGTTGCTTTGTGCAGGATGATATCGGACCTCTTGTGTGTTCTTGCATCTACTGTATATACAGTACATTTAAGCAAGTATGGTGCAGCTCATCATTGTTGTCACTGGTACTTTGTAAATAGTGGAATGGCTTTAAGAAATCAAGTGAGTTGTATGATGCTGAAGGTCAGAACTTTGCAATCAGTTTTGAACAGTCATATTACATGTTCAACATTTTGTGATATATGCATTATTAAAAACCACTGTTATGGTAATCTTAAATATAGCCAGAAAAAGGGAGGAGGTCCTGAAAAGAGAATTCAGCAAGTTAGGTAGGAAGCTGAAAAGCAGAACATCTAGGGTGGTAATCCCAGGATTGCTGCCTATGCGACTGGGCTTGTATACACTGGAATTCAGAAAGGTGAGAGGGGATCTGATTGAAATAGATAAGATTATTAAGGGATTGGACACACTGGAGGCAGGAAGCATGTTCCCGCTGATGGGTGAGTCCAGAACTAGAGGCCACAGTTTAAGAATGAGGGGTAGGCCATTTAGAACAGAGATGCAGAAAAACATTTTCACCCAGAGAGTGGAGGATACGTGGAATGCTTTGCCCCAGAAGGCAGAGGAGGCCAAGTCTCTGGATGCATTTAAGAGAGAGTTAGATAGAGCTCTTATAGATAGCGGGGTCAAGGGATATGGGGTACTGATTGTATATGATCAGTCATGATCACAGTGAATGGTGGTGCTGGCTAGAAGGGCCGAATGGCCTACTCCTGCACCTACTGTCTATTGTCTATTGACACGCTAGCAAGTGCAAGAATAGCATATTCAGGGGTATTAATGTGTGGCTGAGAGACTGGTGTAGGGGGCAGGGTTTCAGATTCCTGGATCATTGGGGCCTCTTCTGGGGGAGGTGCGACCTGTACAAAAAGGACAGGTTACACCTGAACCCAAAGGGGTCCGATATCCTGGTGGACACATTTGATAGAGCTGTTAGGGAGGGTTTAAACTAATTTGTCAAGGGTGTTGGAACCAGAGTGATAGAGCTAAGGAAGGGGAAAAGATAGTGTGGAACAGAGATCATAGAAAGAACAGGCAAGAGATGAGGCTTAATCACAGTGAGGGGCATGAATTACAGGGCAATAGAGGCGTGGTGCAGTTAAAACAGAAAGCAGCAAATACTGGACAGTAAGTGTTATATTTGAATGTAAGCAGCATCAGAAATTAAATGGACGATCTTGAAATTCAGCTACAGATTGGCAAGTATGACATTGTCATCTCTGAAACTTGGCTAAAGGATGGCTGTCATTGGGAGCTGAGCGTCCAAGGATATACGGTGTATCAGAAAGAGAGGTCAGTAGGCAGAGGGGTGGTGTGGTTCTGTGTATAAGAAATAATATTAAACCATTAGAAAGAGATGACATAGGATTGGAAAGTGTAGAGTCTCTATCGGTTGAGTTAAGAAATGACAAGGGTAAAATGAGCCTAATGGCAGTTGCATACAGGTCTCCAAACAGCAGCCGGGATGTGGATTACAAATTACAGCAGGAGATAGAAAAGGCGTGTCAGGAGGGCAATGTTATGATAATCATCGGGGATTTTAACATGAAAGTGGATTGGGAAAACCAGGTCAGTACTGGACCTCAAGAGGGAGAATTTGTCGAATGTCTAAGGGATGGCTTTTTAGAACAGCTTGTTGTTGAGCCCACTAGGGGATCAGCTGTGCTGAATTGGGTGTTGTGCAATGATCCAGAGGTGATAAGAGAGCTTAAGGTTAAGGAACCCTTAGGGAACAGTGATCACAATATGATTGATGTCACATTGAAATTTGAGAGGGAAAAAATAAAATCTAATGTGTCAGTATTTCAGTGGAATAAAGGAAATTACAAAGGCATGAGAGTGGAACTGGTCAATGTTGACGGAGGAGGGACATTTGCAGGAAGGACAGCAGAGAAGCAATGGCTGGAGTTTCTGAGAAAAATGAGGGAAGTGCAAGACAGATATATTCCAAATAAGAAGAATTTTTCAAAGAGAAGAAGGACACTACCGTGGCTGACAAGTGAAGTCAGAGCCAAAGTAAAAGCAAAAGAAAGGGCATACAAGGAAGTCAGAGCTAGTGGGAAGATAGAGGACCGGGAAGCTTTTAAAAACTTGCAGAAGGAAACTAAGAAGGTCATTAGGAAGGAAAAGATGAATTAAGAAAGGAAGCTGGTAATTAATATCAAAGAAGATACTAGAAGCTTTTTTAGTATATAAAGAGTAAAAGAGAGTCAAGGGTAGATATAGGACAAATACAAAATGGCACTAGAGATATTGTAATGAGAGATGAAGAGGTGGCAAAGGAACTGAACGTGTATTTTGTATCAGTCTTCACAGTGGAAGACATGTGAAGTATAACGGATATTCAAAAGTGTCAGGGAAGTGAAATTTGTGCAGTGAAAATTACGACTGAGAACGTGCTCAGGAAGCTTAATGGTCTGAGGGTGGATAAATCTCCTGGACCTGATGGAATGTGCCCTCAGGTTCTGAAGAAGGAGCTAGAAACATAGAAACATAGCTGGAGAGATTGCAGAGGTATTAACAACAATCTTTCAAGAATCAATAGGCATTGTACTGGATGACTGGAAAATTGCAAATATCACTCCACTATTTAAGAAGGATGAGAGGCAACAGAAGGGAAACTATAGACCTGTTCGCTTGACATCAGTGGTTGGGAAGTTGTTGGAATCGATTATTAGGGATGAGATTATGGAGTACCTGGAGGCACATAACAAGATAGCCCAATGCCAGCGTGGTTTCCTGAAAGGAAAATCCTGCCTGACAAACCTACTGCAATTCTTTGAGGAAATTACAAGCAGGGTAGACAAAGGAGAAGTAGTAGAATGGTCTACTTCGATTTTCAGAAGGCCTTTGACAAGGTGCCGTACATGAGGCTGTTTAGCAAGGTAAGATCCCATGGAATTACAGGGAAGCTGTGGAGCATTGGCTGGTAGGCAGAAAACAGAGAGTGGGAATAAAGGGATCCTATTCTGGCTGGCTGCCAGTTACCAGTGGAGTTCCACAGGAGCGGTGTTGGGACCACTGCTTTTTACCATGTATGTCAATGATTTGGACTACAGATGGATATGTGGCTAAACTTGCCAATGATACAAAGATAGGTGGATGAGTGGGTAGTGCTAAGGAAACAGAAAGCCTGCAGAGAGACTTAGATAGTTTAAGGGAATGGGCAAAGAAGTGGCGAATGAAATACAATGCTGGAAAGTGTATGATCATGCACATTGGTTGAAGAAATAAACGAGCAAACTATTATTTAGATGGGGAGAGAAATTAAAATGCAGAGATGCAAAAGGACTTGGGAGTCCTTGTGCAAGATACCTTAAAGGTTAACCTCCAGGTTGAGTCAGTGGTGAAGGAGGTGTTACGTATCCCATAACTGGATAACTTACCAGCAAAGATAGAGAGGTCCGTTGGAATCTGATGACACTATTTTCAAACGTTTTTATTCATAAAGGGGAGCACAAAAGTAAGGTTAATACAAACATTCAGATCATATACGTCGGCAAAACTCAATCTAAAGCGCGGGTATAGCAATAATCATCATTAAGAAATAATCTCAACTGTTGTCTAGGGGATAATATATTGTCCGTTGGAAATATAAAAGTCACTCAGAAGTCTGCAGCCTTCAGCCTTTTGGGGAATCGCTGGGTTTCACGTGTTTTAGAGAGATTGGTGAGAAACGGAAAAAAAACTTGCCCGGGTCTTTATGAAGCCACTCCGTTAAATCAGGGGAGCGTTGTTTCCCCGTTGCTAGTTCGAAGTCCTTCTCGGTATTATCAGCCACCCGCTCCCTAGGCAGAGAAGTTACGGAGCGCACATGGCTTTTGACTGGCTTCCAGCTATCACGGGAGCGTTGAGCGATCGAGTCCTTCTGGTGTGTCTCTCTGGGGTACTGCCTTCTGCAGTCCCCTTTTATCTTGACTTGCAGAGTTGTAGATGTCCATCAAAGTAGGGTGATGCAATCCCCACCCCCACATTGCCCGAGGGTGTCCATAACCTGTCACGTAGCAGGGACATGCAAGTCACACAGGTGTCTCTAAGAACAATGGCCAAAACCGTTGCATTGTCTCTCACTTCCTGGGTCCAAGACCCGAATTAATAGTGATCTTGTGATTCTCCGGAAGGAGGGGGCTGCTCCTGCCCCTTTGGCCCCTCAGACCTGTGTTACATTCATAACAGAGGCAAATGCAATGTTGGCATTCATTTCTAGAGGTATAGAATATAAGTGCAGGGATGTGATGTTGAGGCTCTATCAGGCACTCATGAGACCACACTTGGAGTATTGTGTGCAGTTTTGTGCTTCTTATTTTAGAAAGGATATACTAACATTGGAGAGGGTTCAGAGATGATTCTGAAGAATGATTACAGAAATGAAAGGGTTACCGTATGAGGAACATTTGGCAGCTCTTGGGCTGTATTCCCTGGAGTTCAGGAGAATGAGGAGCTATCTCATAGGAAATTTCTGAATGTTAAAAGGCCTGAGCAGATTAGATATGGCAAAGTTATTTCCAATGGTAGGGGATTCTAGGACAGGAGGGCATGGCTTCTGGATTGAAGGATGTCCATTTAGAACTGAGATGGAGAGAAATTACTTTAGTCAGAGGGTGGTAAATCTGTGGAATTTATTGCCACAGTGGCTGTGGAGGCCAAGTTGTTGGGTATATTTAAGGCAGAGATAGATAGGTTCTTGATAGGTTCTTCATCAGAGGGTTTGGGATGAAGGCAGGGGAATGGGGATGACTGGAACAGTTGGATCAGCCCATGATTGAATTGTGGAACAGACTCGATGGGCCAAATGGCCTACTTCTGCTCCTATATCTTATGGTCTTATATTAAACAGCCTAAAAGAAGTTTGATTGCTCTAGTGCTTTGTCATATGACAGGAAAGGTGTGTCATGTGGCAGGAGGTTGCTTGATCAAGTGTATAAAAGGAGAGTTTGCATCAATAAAGGGAATGATCTTGGTCTGGAGTGGAGTTCCATGGATGAAATACTGAAAGATGTGCATATATACGCTGTTACCAGGGCTGCAAAACAGCAGAAGTAAAGTGAGGGTTTTGTTTTCTCTTGTATATTTCCTGGATTGATCGAGCAAACTTTATGTCAACCTATTGTCAAGGCTGAGTGGTGATAACTGAAGAATATACGCTTGTTGCCAGGAACAGCATACTGTGACTAGATGATGTTTACTTTAATAGTGCATACTGTTTGTTCTAGCTGCTAATTGTGTAATAAAACAATATTGTTGAAAATATTGATTGGATCAGATCAATATTTTAATAAGCCCGTATTTTGCAACAGAAAATGCATGACTCAGGCAGAATAAAATGGACAGAATTTCATTACCTTCCAAATGTGTTCATTTCATTTTATTTTCAAAAAGCAATTACACTGATATCAATGAGGTGAATTTCCAGAATGGAATTCTATGTCATAATCTATAATATTGCATGCTTATCATGAGAGAATAAATATGTACTCATCTGACCTGCTCTTTCAACCACAGCATGAATGGTCGACTTAGGTGTCAGGTTGCCCTGTTAGTGATTTGTCTATTTATGCCCAAACTCATGTTTGGCCATGCACCCTTTTAATTTTTCATTGAATTTAAACCTTTTGCTGCCTGACAAAATATACTAGCTCACATTAGTGTGTCCTGTGATCATACGCAAATTAACAAATTTATTATCCCATTTGAGTATTCTAACATAGTCCTACTCTGATATTAATAACATGGTTTTATTCTAGATCCAATTCCAGAGCCTAGGGGTAAATGGAGGAGAATATTAATAGTCCCTGCACTGAGCCTTCCCACCATTCGCCATTCTGAGTAACTAATAGTTCTTCCACTTTTTATTTTAGTATCCAGTTTGAAATCATTCTGCTGCTTGCTCCTGACTTCACATATGTACATCTACTACCTGCTGTCAGCTGTGGTTTTCCTTGGATTCTGAGATTTGTGGGTCAAGACCTGCTCTGGAGAGTTGGAGTTCATAATCTAGGCTGAAAAACCCAATTATGTATGAAAGGATTGGTCTGTCAAAGGCAATGTCTTTCAGATCCTCGTGAAATCAAGAGACTGACTTCTCTTGTAGGTATATCTAAAGGAATGCGTAACCTTATCTTATTACCTGGGTCAATTTTAGTTATTTATTTAGTGGGATACAATGAGGAATAGGCCCTTCTGAAGCTTCAAGCCTCACCACCCAGCAATCCCCCATTTAATTCTAGCTTAATCACAGGACAACTTACAATGACCAACTAATGTACCAACCAGTACATCTTAGGACAGTGAAGGGAACTGAATCACCCAGAGGAAACCCGTGCAGTGACAGGGAGAACGTAAAGCTCCTTATAGCAGCGGCAGGAATTGAACTCGAGTCATTGGCATGGTAAAGCTATGTGCTAACCACTAAACTACTGTGCCGACCTAATTTTATACCTGGAACAAGATCACAAATATGGATTATCTGCTCATTATTGCATAGCTTTTTGAGATAACATCTTGCCATTGAATTGCTGTTCCACTTCCTTCATTATAGCAAATTAACTGTAGTCTGCTGTAACGTGCATTGAGAAGACCAAAACTGCAGAACCTGCTTTATAAACGCAAGTTTTTTTTCTCTTCTTTTGAAAGTCCAAGAATATTCTGTTTATTGCATTAGTTTCTTCCACCTTCCTGTAATTTCTTCAAAGAATTCAATCAATTTGAACAAGCAGAAGCTTCTTTTTCTGAAACTATGCTTTTCATTTCCTGATTTTTTTTCCCAATTACGTATTTGATTAAGGAGTCCATTATCTTTTTTTACCATCAACATTAGGCTAATTGGTCTATAATTCCCTGGGCTTGTTTTATCACCCTTTTTATATAAAGGGATACCATTAGTTGGCTACCAGTGCTTCAGTACTATTCCTTTTCTTAATGAATTTATGCTGTCTCTTTTCTAACTTATCATTATGTGCAAATAATTTTGCTCCAGACCAAAGGTTTTACTGATTCTGCATTTGATTAGTTTATCAATTATCTTCACTTATCATCCTCAAATGTTACTATATCCATTCAGATCACTTCCTCTGATGTAATTTTCACTCAATCAGTCTCACTGGTAAACTGGGGCAGGGTAATTCTTGAATCACTCAGACTGTGCAGATGCAATGCTGACAAAACCTTCAGCACATGCCGTCGTTACATTGTCAAATTGACTGCAGTTACTGGAGTTAAATTCTGAAGTCACTGCCACTTCTTCTCTGCTTTTCTACAAACAGCAATATTTATTTAGCTTTCTCCAGTGCAACATTAATAAATCAGGGCTCCAGAGAATTCTAAAATATTGAAAAATTATTGTCAATGGAGAAATCAATGAGAAAACCGCACATATCAGCAATTGTTAAGAATAACTTTTACTTCCATCTACACAACAAGTATAGCTTAACAGCTTCTGACCCTTAAAAAAGGTACTGAATAGCTGACCCACTCATGTATTTATTTTAAGGTGAAACCTCTGCATGAAGAATCTCACCAATGATCACCTTCATGTGAAACTCTATCCAGTGGAAGTTGGTCCTGTAACTTCAATGACTAAATGCCTTTTGTGCGAATGTTATCTGCCTGGACTAATGCATACCTAATGATGCTGAGGTCACACATCATTTCAACTTGCACAGACATTCTGTGAAGACAAGGTGGGGGTGGAAAGAGACTACCTTTTTTAACGTGGCCATCTCTAGATCTGAACTGACAGATCCTTTCCATGATCAAGGTCTCCATCCAATGAACCATTAAAGGAAGCCACATAATGTATGATTGGTTCGATATAGTGCCAGATTATTAGTGTGCAAGCCTGGCTTGTTATCAGATGAGCTACAGGTTTAGGTATCTAAGATGATGTTGGAACTTGCTCCAGGATGATGTGCTCTGGCAGAGATCCCATCCTTAGCAACAAACAATTGATTTGTAGAGGTCAGGTTAGCTATTTTCTCTCAGGAAGTCAGCAATTATGATCTTTTTGCCTGATGATCATCTACTCAGAATTTACGCTGTCAGACTCCAGATAACCAACATCCAGAGCTGCTCAATGAACCTTTCAAGGAAATCTTCATCTCCTTCCACTACCAGGGAGCACCTGCCCATCATCTTGTCTATGGCAGTGAAGGGTGCTCTAAGATGAAGTAATTAGACAAGCAGTCAAGCAGAACACAAAGAGAATGGTCTCGGCCTGAAATACTGACTGTTCATTCCTCTCCATAGATGACCTGCTGTGTATGTCTGTATTGCTCAAGATTTCCTGCATCTCCAGAATCTCTTGCAGATTTCATTAGCTGTAGTCCCAATAATGGGCCTTGGCCTAAAACATTGACTAGTTATTCATCTCCCTTGATGCTGTCTTGCCTACT
The DNA here is from genome assembly GCF_030144855.1 of Hypanus sabinus. Taxonomy (NCBI): domain Eukaryota; kingdom Metazoa; phylum Chordata; class Chondrichthyes; order Myliobatiformes; family Dasyatidae; genus Hypanus; species Hypanus sabinus. The sequence continues at coordinate 49,031,700 of NC_082719.1, forward strand.
CCAGCATTTTGAGTGTGTTGCTTAAAATTTCCAGCATCTGCAGAATCTTTTGCATTTATGAGTTGCTAACTCTCCTGAAGGAAGGTCCCAATCTGAAATGCCATCCATTTATTCCTCTTCATAGATGCTGCCTGACTTGTTGAGTTCCTCCACCATTTTGCGTGTGTTGCACTAGAGTAGGGATTCCCAACCTGTGCTGCTTGCTTAATGCCATTGGTCCATGGCATAAAAAGGTGGGCAACATCTGCCCTGCAGAACACTTGAAGTTCTTGTCTGCTTTTGTTCTTAATAGATGTATAAACATAGCTTGGAAAGATTACTTCACTGGTAAATGATCGAAGAACTTGGTTGAATCAAAAGAGTCACTTTGCCCTGAATAAAATTAAGCTTAGTTGGAGTTCCACAGGTAATCTGCATAGAGCAAATGAAGTTGTTCTCCTGGCCAATCCTCAACAAACATGTAAGTAATTGAGAAAACATTTGTTGTGCAATGTCTGTGTGTTTGTGAGTGTGCGTGTGGACATGCACACATTGTGCTTAGCCTCCCTGGGAATGATTCACACAGTCGGTGTATATGTTAATGCACAACTTTGAATGCCAGGTGTTACATCAACAACTCTTGATGAATGACGTTCACTGCTGCACTTCCAGCAGTACGTTTACCATCATGGTATGCTGCTGTTGTAATCACAATTCACAGTTAAATCTCCACATAAATTGATGCAAAGAAGGAAGAATGCTGCCTCACAGTTTTATTTCTAGGCCTCCAGTGTTGGCGCATGGCCTAGTGGGCAAGGCGTCAGACTAGTAACATGAAGGTCACTGGTTCGAGCCTCAGCTGAGGCAGTGTGTTTGTGTCCTTGAGCAAGGCACTTAACAACACATTGCTCTGCGACATCACCGGTGCCAAGCTGCATGAGTCCTAGTGCAACATGGCTCCCTTGGACAACATCGGTGGCGTGGAGAGGGGAAGGCCTGCAGCTTGGGCAACTGCTGATCTCCCATAAAACCTTGCCCAGGCCTGTGCCTTGGAAACTCCAGGCGCCAGGAAACTCTATGGTCTCTCGAGACTGACGGATGCCACCACCAGGCCTCCAGACTGGACTATTCCAATGCAGCCTACCTGGTCTCCATTGATTTGCTCTCCAGCACAGTGAGTACAGAGCCAGACCTTTCTTTGCTAATCATCGAGTTTCCATCTATATTAATCCGATTTACCAGCACTTTATCTGTAACTTATAATGCCTTGGCAAAAATGCTCACCCAAATATTTCTTCAGTATTATGAAAGTGCCAGCAGTCACCCTCCACTCCAGAAATGAGTTCCACATTCCAACCACCTTCTGAATGAAAAAAATCTTCTGCTAAGCCTCCTATCTCTTACCCTAAGCATATGTCTTCTGATTATAGATACCTCTGTAAAAGTTTCCTATTATCTATCCTATCTGTGACCTTCATAGTCTTGTGTAGCTCTGTCAAGTACCCCTCAGCTTCTCTACTCAAGGTAAAGAAAACCTGGCCTATTACCCACCATCTTCCTTTATAACTGAAACAGTTCCTGTTCTTGTTCAACAGGCAACATCCCGGTAGGTCATCCTCTCTCTCTCTCTCTCTCTCTCTCTCTCTCTCTCTCTTCTGCTCTCTCTACAGTGTGTTCAGAGTCAGAATCAGAATCAGGTTTAAAACATCACTGAACTAGAAATCACAATAAAAATATATAATTAAATTGAGTAAGTAGGGCAGAAGAAAGCAAAAAATAGTGAGTGTGCATTGTCCATTCAGAAATCTGATGGCAAAGGGCAAGAAACTTTTCCTAAAATGTTGAGTATATGTCTTCAGGTTCCTGTATCTCCTCCTTGATAGTAGCAATGGTAAGAATACATATCTTGCGTGATGAGGGTCCTTAATGATGGATGCAGCCTTTTAGAGGCATCACATCCTTCCGGCAGTATGATGACCAGAATTGTACACAATATTCCAGTCGTGGCTTAACTGAAGTTTTCTAAAGTTTTCTATAACCCCCACACTCCTATATTCTCTGCCCCAGCAAATGAAGCTAAGTATTCTGTCTACATCTTCACTAGCTCACTGTACCTATCTTAAATTCTTCGTGGCCCAGAGTCAGCTTTTGGCTCAGAATCAGTGACTCAAATTGTTTTGGGTTAATAAAATATAAATGGAAGTTGTTTTTGTTGTTGATTAGATATGGTCTTTGTTCAAAATTTAGTAAGCATGCAATATAATCAACTCTGATGGACTAAAATCTCTAAAGCTGCTCAAGAGCAACTTGTCAGCTTCAAATGCTCAAAGGCTAATGTGCTAGATTGTAAAGCAATTATGGGACAAGGGATTCAACTAAACTAATGAGAACTGGAAACGTAACAGAGTAAAGGTCATTGGGGAAGGGAGTCAGCCTTAATTTTTGATTACATTTATTGAAAAGTTGTTGAGTAGTTTTGTAAAGCTGTGGATTATAAACCGACAGACTAATTAATTGGATATAACTTTGAAAGAAAACATATGAGAGAAAAAGTAGAGGAGCAGCATTTAATTTCCATCCAAATAATTTCACTCGATGTCAGTATAAAAAATAGAGGGCTATGGGTAACCCTGGGTAATTTCTAAAGTAAGTACATGTTTGGCACAGCATTGTGGGCCGAAGGGCCTGTATTGTGCTGTAGGTTTTCTATGCTTCTATTTTTCCATACATTGGCCCACCATCTACCATGCCTATTCAGGAACAATGCAGTTACTGGGTCCTAAGTACTCTCTTCTGATGGCAAGAGTGGAAATCTTTGACAGGGAAAAATAGGAGGAAATCAATTAAATGACTTTGTACTCAGAATGCTTAAGTGTTATTCTTTTCACTCTGAGAAATAATTTACAATGTTGCCTGTGAAATATACATATCAATTTGCTTAAGAGGACTTGTCATTAGATTTTTAGCACCACAATGATTATCTCATTAAAAAGTGATGGAAACATTCATCAAATATTCATACTTATTGAGATATTTTCCTGTTTCAACCAGAATTAGCAGGGTAAAGTGCTCATAATATTTCCAAAAAAGAATCATTTCTACACCATTTGATGTAATATTTGCTGAGTCAGTTTTAAGTTTTAAACGATACAATTATTGGTTTGATTTAATGCTAATTTATTTTGCAACTACACCAGTATAAAAAATGTTTTCCAATGTGTGCAAAAACAGGTTCGCACTTTGGGTGAGTGGAGACAAAAGAGAATCACAGACGGTGAGTATGTTGACTATATATTTACAGGACAAGACAGACACTAAACATTCATAAACCCCTTTAGTTACAAACAGTTAGAAAATTTTATCTATGTGTGCTTTCTCTCACTGTAGCATGTTCCCACTGTTCCTGCGGCAACCCAGTGTGTCGTGAGCCCTGGAAGCAAAAGAGACTGGGTGCATTCAGAGCACTAGATTTATACTCCACCAGCACCATGGAGTTATCAGCCGACATCATAACACCACGTGCAGCCAGAAGAAGGGCAGCAATGCTCCTGAGAGGGGCCAACCCCGAGCTAGTATAGTGGAGTGACATTCCACCCCAACACTGTGACACTTGTCTCTCAGGCTAGCACAACTCCTGCAGATCCATACTATACAACACACAAAACGATACTCAGAATTATCAGCCCAGCAGCTGCTAACCAGTGAACTACAGTAGTCCCCTATCCTCCCAATGCTCCAAAAGGTCACCAACTTCCCCCGAGAGCTGGCATCTCACTTTCCTGATCTTATTTACTGATTGAGAGCCAGGTGAGTAATGCTCTCCGACTCGTCAGGAACATAGATGTAGCACTCGTGACCAATCAGAGCACAGGTATCACCTTTCTCCGTGAGCAAGGCCAAATGATTTTTCAAAACCACTATTTGAATAGCTGTCATCCCAGCTGACGCACTGGTCAGTGCACCCTCTGTATGCTTGAGGGCCTCGGCCGTCTCGTTGAGCTGCAACTCCATCACAGAGGCCATGGATGTCTGTTCCCAGGCCAGCCTGGTCATACCATGGAGTGAGGTGCCATGGGTAGGCCTGGGAACTGCATATCTGGTACGTTACATTTAGCGTCCAGGGTGTGCCCACCTTCACAGCAGCATTCAGTGTCGGCAGAGTCACCTCAGGATACTGCTGCTGCTCATCCTTGCTGTTCCCCACTGTCCTATTCAACCAGTGCTCATCGAACCTCCTCCCCTTCCCTGTCAGCAGAGCGATTACTCTCAGAGTCAGGACTTTGGGATTAGACAAATCATAAATAGGGAAGTACCAGTCAGTAACACGCTTACTCAACCGGGGGTTACTGAGATTTAAGTTATTTGAGGCCATTCCCACAAAGCAGAATGCCAAAGCCGGGGGAAGCTGGATAAGTTCATCTTCATTAAAGGGAGCGGTATCAGTGGTACCCATTCTACCGTGTCGATTGGTGCACTTATTGCAGATGCAACAGTCTGAAGTGTTGTTGTGGTTTGCATACTTGTACGACATCCATTGGAATGTGTTGTAGAATTTCACAAGGGCCAATCAAGCCATTAGCATCTGCCATTTTGCCATTCGGTAATGTAGGGAGACACACACTCACACCCTGCTGGTTAGTCAGTGGGAATATAGACAGACTACCCCTGTTCTGCCAGTAACACCAACCACCATATACCCCCTGGTCCATGCACCATGATCTCCCCCCGCTCTATTGGCCTCCGTTGGAGCCAAACCTTCCCCAGTTCTGCCTCCAGCTCCACCTCTTCCACCTTTGGAGGATCCAAAACTGCCAAGCACAGGGACATCGAGGATGTTCCTGAACCCACCGGCTAGGAGTTCATTTGTCCACCACCATTTGCAGGACAGACCCCCTGAAAGGAGCAGGTGGGGGTCAATAACTTAATTTGCTGCTTCAACAGCCCATTCATATTTTCGATCAACTCTACTTCCTGTGGGTGGTATAGTATATGGAACACCCACAAAATGACGGATGCCACAGCCCACTCCTGGACTTTGGATCCTACAAAATGTGAGCCATTGTCTGATTGAATCTCCCAGTGGATCCAAACATGGATAAGGACAGCAAACCTTTTATTGTGCTTTCCTCATCAGCATGGCCACATGGCTCCACCACCAGGAACTGGAATATGTGTCTACTATTGTTCCCTGTTCTGTGGCAGCAGAAGCCCTGCATAATCTACTTGTAATACCTGACCAGTTCCCGTGTTCCCCTTTGGATGCATCCTGAGGGACCTGCTGGCCACCACCTGGGTTTAACCAGCTGGCAGATAGGGCAGCTTCCAGACATTGTTCTGGTCTCATCAAACACCAATACCGCTCCTTGAGCTTCTGCCCAATTCCATGTATCTTCCACCACACGCCCACCTCCAACAGATGCCTGCTCTTCTGATGTGCACATTCCGCCAAGCACCCATGGTCCTCCGCCTCAGAAAACACTGTGGCTGTCATAATCTGCGCTGTTCCATCAACTGCATCATTACAAGACCATAAAACCATAAAGTATAGGTGCAGAATTGGGCTATTTGGCCCATCCAGTTTGCTCCGCCATTTCATCATGGCTGATCCATTTTTCGTCTCAGACCCCATCTCCTGCCTTCTCCCCATATCCCTTCATGCCATAACGAAACAAGAATCTATCAATGTGTCTTAAATATATATGAAGACCTAGCCCCCACAGCTGCCTGTAGCAAAAATTCCACAGATTTACCACGCTCTAGCTAAAGAATTCTTCCTCAGCTCCATTCTAAAAGGGCGTCCCTCTATTTTGAGGCTGTGTCCTCTGGTCTTAGAAATACGCATGGCCTCTTCAGAGACCTGAGAGGTGTGGGCATCTACATGGTAGACTGTGATTTGGCATCGATGCACATTGTCCCAGATGCATTCACAATAAGAGTGCCCCCAGAGGGATCACCCTCACACTTCCCAGTTCTGCCAATGCCATTGAGGCACCCTCACTGCCATGCCATGACCTACTGCCCAGGAGTTGTTGTAGATCCCCAACAAGACCATCATCTTCCGGATGTTTGCAACCAATAGGCTCGATCACCCTTTTCCCTCCTGGGTGATGACCCCAGCCTGCAACAGGACGTCCATAGTTTCCTCGATTTCCTCCATGCCTCCTGAGGTTCTGTACTGCTTGGTGTTAGCAACCTTGGTGGGGGGTGGGGGGGAATCATCAAAGCCTTCCATTTGGTCAATCCCACCAGCACCTTCACCTGTGCCACCCTGAAGGTAAAACGGTGCTAACTTGCCTGGAGGAATCTACCATTCACGCACTCATTCCCAGAATTCACTCAGTGGAGGTTGCCACCAAGACCGCCACAAGTCCTTGCCGTCTTGGTCCGAAGGCCACCTGTAGGGCAACTTCCCAGATGGAGAGGAGAGGGCAATAACCCCTCTATGGTAGCCCTGGGTCCCTGCCAGCTGTCTGGATTAGCAAAATCTATGGTGTGCTTGACACCAGTATCCACCCTTACAATCCATTGCTGCACACTCCCTATCCCCCAATGCAGTGCAATGGATCCATAAGATTTCCACTGTCCCGGATAGGAAAAAGCCACCGAGCATATCCACTGGGAGCCCTGACCCCATCCCTGCATGAGTGGAGCTGGAGGGCACCGGAGGTCTGCCAATGTCTTTTTCAGAGCCCCCAGTGAGGGATATAGTGAAAGCTGAGCAGAATGCAAGGTATCTTGCAGAGAACAGAAAGAGCCCTTATTGGAGGAGGGTTTGGAGAATGCCCTATCTCCCCCAACTGCCTCCTTGCCCTTCTTCCCTTGGCAGTGCTCACTCCACATGGCATAGGGGATGGGAGTCAGAACACTGTCTACCTTCTCCCTCGAGACCCCGACTCTCAGCAACACCAAAAACATTTCCTTAAGGGTCACACGGGGCCCTCCACACCCAAGCCACTTGTCTAACTTGCACAGCTGACTACCGGGTGCTTTCCCCCACAAAATCCTATCCCTCCAATAATCTGCTGACACATCTATGGTACCCCCTATTGTCCCAATAAGAGCGGCAGTACTCACTTTAAATGGGGAGCTACTGCTTTAACTAAATTGAGGTTAGCCTTTCGCCCTCCGGTAGGTTATCACTGTGGCGATAGATTCCTGTGGGTGGCACTCTCAGGGCCTTGTTAATCACATGCGGCACAATAGCTCCAACCCTCCGACCATGACACCCACCTATGGGACCAAGTCACTCTATCACCCTCCGTATGCCAGATCCTCAGCAACCACATGGACAGAGGCTGTTCTGCCTTCTGCTTCTAGCTGTCTCCTAAATCTACCAGTTCCTTAGTGTTGTCTTGGTGAGACCCACAGTGCTATCCTCCCCAGGTCCCTCACCCTCACACTGCTCCTCTTCCTCAGCCTGCTGTTTTGCCATGGGGGTAAGGGTCCCCAGGGTTCTCTGGGATTGCTCTGGCCTGTACTGGCACTTCTGCTTGGGGAAGGGTGCTCACTTAGAGGGGGAACTGTAATGTTCCCTTCTAAACTCTCATCCCCATCCTCACAGTCTAACCAAATGTCCCCATTGCCCATCCACACATCGGGGTCACCTCCCTGCAACATCAGGGCTTGGAACTTAATGGAGTCTAGTCACCAGTTATCCCAGCAGACAGCCACTAACTGCTGCACCTTTTCTAAGTGAAACAAGGGGCTGCAGATGCCAGAATCTATTCATTTTGGAAGGTGGTAAGTGGAACAGGTAAGTAAGGGATGGTGAGATTATGGATGCAGGTCGATGAGGAGAATGAAATTTGATTAAGGGGGGGCTGAGGGGGTTTGGGGACCAGAAAAGGACAGAATGGAGCACAGAGAGTGGAGGTTTCCTGAAGTTTGTCACAAAGAGCATGGAGCATGGTTCATGATGTATAAAGAAAGTACTAAAGAATGGAGCGGTGAGGATGTGACTTGGTGGAACTGGAAGAAGTGATGACAGGTGCTGTGCTGGATGCAGAAAAGGGCCCTGGATTTCTGACTTTGTATTGATAGGGTGAAGGGAGGGGCTGAGGCAAGTGATGAAGTCCAGGAAGAAATGCAAGAGAGGGCTCCATTACCCAGACAAACTAATATTCTTTAATGTCTACTGCCTGGTGGCTCTTCATATGCATTATCATGAAGAACTTCAAGAGGATGGTCATGGCGCACATTAACTCCAGACTCGCAAACAACCTCGACCCACTGGAATATGCCTGCTGCCAAAATATGTCTATGGCTGAAGTTATCACCCTGACCCTAACTCATCCCTGGATCATCTAGACAGTAAAGATAGCTATATTAAGGGCCTAAAAAAATGGTGCCAGCCAGAAATGTCCACTGTTTATTCATTTCCATAGATGCTACCTGAACTGCAGAGTTCCTCCAGCATTTTGTGTAGGTTATCCATGTTAGATTACAATTTATTGACTAGATCACCACCTTCTATGCTATAATTCCAAGCAAGCTCAACTCAAAGCTCCTAATCTTGGGTCTCAATGCTTCTCTTGGCAACTGGATCTTTCAATTCCTGACCAACAGACCGCAATCGGTAATGATAGACAGCAATACCTCCACAATTCCCAACACTGGTGCCTCACAAAGCCCCCTACTCATTCCCTATCCACTAAGGACCGTGTGACCAGACTCTGCTCTAAGTCCATCTACAGATTTGCAGATGATAATAGTGCACCATATCTCAAATATTAATGATATAGGAAGGAATCAGAGAAACTAGTGACCTGGTGTTATGACAACAACCTTTCCCTGAATGTCAGTAAAGCAAAGCTGCTCATTGGCTTCAGGACAAAAGAGAATGTATATGCCTCTGTTTACATCAATGGTGCTGAAGTCAAGAGGGTTGAGAGTTTCATGTTCCTAGGAGTGAACATCACCAATAGCTTGTCCTGGTCCAAGTTCATTGTTGTCACGGACAAGAAAGATTAATAGCGCCTCTGCTTCCACAAGAGGCTGAATAGAATTAGTACACTTCCTTTAACTATCACAAATTTTAATTGATGCATCATAAAAAAAACATCCTATCTGGATGCATCATGGCTTGGGATAGCAACTGCTCTACCCATGACCAAAAGGAATTTGCAGAGATTTGTGGACACAGCTTAGTACGTCACAGACACCAGCCTCTCCCTCCATGGACTGCGTCTCACTGCCTTGCTAAAGCAGCCAGCTTAAACAAAGTTCCCACCCACACTGGACATTCTCTCCGGCCTTCTTCCATCAAACAGAACATAAAGAAGGCTGAAAGCACATATCAACAGGCTCAAGGGCAGCTTTTGTCAAGCTGTTATCCGATTGTTGAACGAAGCCTTAGTATAAGGAGGCAGTCTCTTAACTTCACAATTTATATTGTTGTGAGCCTGCACCTTATTGTCTACCTGTACTGCTCTTTCCCTGTTCTGTTAAACTTACTCTGCACCCTGTTATTGTTTTACCTTGTGCACTCTCGATGTACCGTTGTAATAAGTTCATCTGTATGGACAGTAGATAAGGAAAGTTTATCATTATACCTTGGTACATGTGACCACAATGAACCAACTTACCATGTTATCAATTTAAATCACCAGACCCTGATGGTGTACACCCAAGGCTTTTGAAGGAAGTGTCTTCAGTAATAGTGAAATGTTTCAAAGCTCCTCATTATGATTCAGCTGTTTCTTTTTTACATCCTCTGGCCTGCCAGCCATGTTCAACAGCCTTACTCTTAGCATTATATCACACAGACAAAGAAATTTCAACAGATCTTATATTCTACTTAACAAGTACATAAAGTCATCTGGTTTCCCCCATCAAAGATACTCCCTTTGTTCTACACATCCCTCTCCTATCTTCTCTGCTACCTAAAACCAACTTGCTTTCCCTTTTCTCCAGTTCTGAAGGGTCTTTTACCCAAAACATAAATTGTTTATCTTTCTATAGGTGGTGCTTGCTGAATATTTCCAGCACTTTCTGCTTTTCGTCATTTATAATCTGACTTAAATCACCAAAACATCATTTAAATCGTTATTTACTAACTGATATTTTTCCATTTCGGTTTATTCAGATTATCTGAGACACATGACACCAATAGTAACATCTTGCAGCATAGTATTAAACAACTTGTTCAACATTAGCATTTTATGTATTAAGTGAAACTGAGTTCCAAATGAGAGAAAGTAAAAGATCAATCAAAACTGCACTTGAATACCCCTTCAGCTGAACTGAATTGACTTTATTTCTTATATCCTTCAGGTCAAGTAAGTCAAGTATCCTTCACATACATGAGGAGCAAAACTCTTTATGTTACGTCTCCATCTTAATGCGCCATGTGCAATCACAGTAATTTATAATAAATAGGACAGTCAATGTTACATAGAAATATGCTCAAATCAGCAGGAGTTCATCAGTCTGATGGCCTGGTGGAAGAAGCTGTCCAGAAGCCTGTTGGTCCTGGTTTTTATGCTCTGGTACTGGATGGTAGCAGCTGGAATAGATGTGGTTGGGATGACTTGGATCCCCAGTGATCCAACAGGCGCTTTTTACACACCTGTCTTTGTAATTGTCCCAAATCACGAGAAGTTCACAACTACAGATGCGTTGGGCTGTCTGCACCACTCTCTGCAGAGGCCTGCGATTAAGGAAGGTACAGTTCCCATACCAGGCAGTGATGCAGCCAGTCAGGATGCTCCCAATTGTGCTCCTAATGGAGATTTTGAAAAAAAATTATAGATACGGAATGAAGTACAAAGCCTGATCAATTAGAAAATAAAGTATAAACCACAAAAATAATTCGAAGTTCCAAGTTCCCAAGTGCCAAGGAATGCACTTTACCTAGGGTACAGACTGTATTTTTCACAGCAATGAACAGCTTTCATCATTTAGAGTGACGCGACAAAGCTGTGAGTCTGAAATAGAACAACTGGTTTGGTTTCCCAAGGTGATGCACCATCAATAACTCTCAGAGACGTGAGGTGAGATATAGCCTTTTATTGGCTGGAAGAAAGAACAAGCAGCAAGTGACCACCACACAACATCCCAGAGACTGAGACCAGGACTATGTCTCCAATCGCCTTTATACCGGGGTCCTTGGGAGGAGCCACGGCCAGTGGGAGGAGCCACAGGAGCAGTCAGCTGGGGGGGGGGGGGGGGAGGGCGTGTCCAGACAGGTATATGTAGTTCACCACACAAAGGGACAGGCTGAAAAACAGGTGATGTTCCACTCCTTTGCTGCCAGTTCTGGCTGCAGCTTACACTTGATGCCATGTCCTTACTTCAGCTGTGAAATTCTCAATTAATAATATGTCACATATCCCATTTTTACAGCACTGGTCTAACTTACAAAATCAAACAGAGACAACAGACACCAGGTAAGTCTGAGTCTGACAATCAAATGATTTGTCAGTGGGGTAACTGCTTCAAGAAATTAAACTAGAGGTGGTCTTTAATGGTAGAAAGTACAATGGCTTTGTGAACTATTGTGAACCAGGAGTTCAACAAGGAGTGTCCTTTCTGTGAACATGATCAAATGTAACAAAAATTAAGATGGCTGAGGATTGCTTTGAGTGTCGCAACAGGCCGGAGTAGCTAAATGACCTGCATCCTTGGAGCTGAGGACTAGGTTCAGTGGAGTGCTTCTAAGACATAGGAATGTCAGATAATGTGGATGTTCTACACTGTAAATGGAGTAAAGAAGGGAAAAGGGCTTTTCTTACATGAAGGTAAGAATGACAAGTAACTTTTAAAGATAGAATTATCTCATTGGCCTTACTTGCATTAAACTGAATGTTATTAATATTTATCTTTTTTGGATTATAAATCCAACAGTCATAAATCCTTCTTCTTTAAACATTTTTTGGACACTGATTAGGAAGTTATTCATCCCAAGGAGGGCTGGGAAGAACCAAAAATAAAACACAGAGTGAAAGTGCTTCCAGCCTGAGCTCATGCAAGCCAAATTTTGACGAATATTCAGTTTCTCACCCCAGTTGTTCCCCTTTTAATATCTTACTGCTATGGGTATACTTTCTGTGCAACTTTGGGACCACGTTGGACTGAATCACACAAATGATTCGAGATCTTCCGGTCAACTGCTATGTGTGCATCAGCATCTTCCTGACTTCCAAACTTGCAGACCGTTGCATGGAAGCAGAGAACACCCTGGAGGTCCAATGTGTCCTTCCCAAACTCTCGCTCTGTCCCTCGTCACTGTTTGCAGCAACCACTTAATGCATTTTCAGAATGGAATCACCAGTTAACAGTAATGGTCAGTGGCTTGTTTTATCTTAATTAGTATTAAGACTTAATTAATTTTCATCAGTTGAATGAGTGTTTTGATGATTTTTCATATTTTGTTAATGATTTCAATAACTTCCATACCTGTCAAACTTTTGGGGACATTTAGTGATACTGTAAAGGCTTTATATAGTCACGAGCTAACACAATATTATCATGGCATTCTGAAACATTATTTAATTGCTACTAATAACCATAATATTACATATTTCTTTATCATGTAGAAGATCCTTCAGCCTCTGGTCTATAACAGCTCACAGTGCAAACCATTCTCCAACTAATCTGTCCTACAATCTGTTATACTTCACCCATTCCATCTGTTCCACCAGCCATTTACACAAGGACAATTTGAAATAGCTGGTTAACCTATGAACCTAACAGGTGTTTGGAGATGTGAGAGGAAATCAGGGCGCTTGGGTGAAACCCATGGAGTCAAAGAGAAGAACTGCAAACTCCACCCAGGCATCATTAGAAGTCAGGATTGAAGCCAAATAGCTAGAGTTGTGAGGCAGAAACTCTGCCAACTGTGCTGCCAAAATAGCAACACAGCAAGAATGGAGGGAGCAAAGGAACCAAGCGGTTGTAGGTCTCGGAGAAGGTTTGGGCGGAGGGTGATTCAGCCTGATGTTTAGTGGGATGAAGAAGGGGGTGGGTTAGAAATTTGCAATGTGGGTAAGTAGCTTAGAAATACAGTAGCCTTCAGAGGAATGTAGCCAACATGTGGACAAGTGTGGAATAGTTACAGAAAGTCAGCATGGAAAATGCCAAATTTTGCCTGCCTAATTTAACGGAAGCTTGTGATGAAGAGCAATGATGAGGATAATCTAATTGATGTAGTATGTATGTTTTACTGAAAGATATTTTATGAGGTGTCACATGTAGGCTGACAGTCATGGAATGATAGGAGCTGTAACAACATGGATAGAAAATTAACTGACCGGGTAGCTGTGAAAAGCTTGATAGTTGTGGATTAAATTGTACAGTGGAGTTCCACAGAGTTCATATGAAAGCCATTGTTTTCCTAATATGTATTAATGATTTGTACTTGGGTGTATAGCACACCATTTCCATGGTTGCAGAGGACTCAAAACATGTAGGGTAGTTAACTGGGAGGAGGGCATTAATAGACTACATGGAGATGTAGAAAAACTGGGCTGGCAAGTTGCAAAAAAGAATTAATGCTGAGACCTGTGAAGAGCTACATTTTAGAGAATGAGAAGGGACAGTATAAGCTGGGAGCTCCTATTCTAAAATGGGTACGAAACAGAGATCGGAGAATATTTTACACTGTCCATTGGGAGTGTCAGGGTCAAATCTCAGCCTCAGAGAATATTTAATAAAGCATTGGATTATGAATTTCACAAATAGAAACATAGAATACAAGAATGAGGAAGTCGTGATGAACCTTTATAAAACAATAGTTGAGCTACAACTCTATCGAATTTTGGTATCACCTGTCATAGAATGTTTGAAGGCCTTGGAGGAGAAATTTACAAATCTTATTCCAGTGATGAAGAACATTAGTTATTGGATAGACTGGAGAAGCTCATATTCTCTTACAATATAAAATGAGGAACTGTGACCTGTTAAATGTTATCTCCTCAGAACAGAGGGCACTGTGAGGAGATCCAGTACAGATATTTAAAATTATGAATGATGTATATAAAGATAAGCTGTTCTTATTAGCAATGTGATCAAAGAACTAGAGAACATAGAAAGTGAATGACTGGCAAAGGAAGCAGAAGTGATCTGGTGAGCGACTTAGGAAACAGCTGGGGTCTGGAAAGCATTACAAAGGAAATGGGTGGAAGTAGATTCAATTGAGGCACTCAAAATGAATCTGGATAGATATCTGAAAGAATTTGTGGAAGAATGGGGAAGTGTGGGAGGTTCATTGTTAAATTGGTTTATTATTGTCACATGTACGAGGTAAAGTAAAAAGCTGGTTGAGTTTTGATGATGGGGATCTTACCAGATGAATGGACATCTCCCATGCTGCAATGCTTCTAAGACTCTATATGAACTTAGAATTAATACAGGAAACAGACTGCAGCCTTTCTCAACAGAAAGAAACAAAAATATATTCTGAAGGTAATGCTCATACCACAGGTGGTTTAGCTACTGCATTCGCTGTGGTTCCAACTGTCTGTAAATTTGTCAGAGTTGACACAATCCTTACAAATACTTGCCAAGGAAGCAGATGCAATCACGGCATTCATTGTCGCTTAGCTCTAATAGGGCTGGCTGGGGCTTTACTGCTCTGTTCATGTGCAAGAGGAAGCGTCAATTTAATGTAACTTTCTGAACTGTTTTATATTAATCAATTTTCAGATTGATAGTGAAGTTACTCGCCCTCTACAAAATGACATATAACCTCCTGAGCTAATCTTTTCCTTTCAAATCTACAAGAAGTCATTTAAAGTGCTCTGCACCAGTATATATTTACTGATCACAAACTCATGATTTAAATTTCAAAATATTGTATTAAAGTACTTCATAACCAGAGTAGAATTCTGTCATCTGAAGAGGAGCCATTTAGTTCATCATGTAGTACTTTCAAAGTATTATAGAATTATTTCAACCGTCCTTCCCTTTAGCTATATAATATTTTTCGTGTACATCCATAATCAAATTCCCTTTTGATCGTAATAATGGAATTTCTCATTAAGACAATGTATCTCAGATGACAATAACAATATCTATGTTTTCCTCTTTCAGATTGGGCTCCTTTGACAATTGTTTTGAAGCTGTGACTTTTCAATACGTATTGACCTTACTGTCAGTGGAAGCAATTCCTTTTCATTTATTCCATCGTAATCTTTTATAATGCTGATATATGCTGAATGCATTTTATTAAATCAATATTCATCCCTTCTCTGATCCAATGTAAATAAGTCCATTTCTCTAATCTAGCTGAACTCTGATGCCTGGTACCAGACCTGTAAATTTTCAACGTACCCTTGAGGGCTGCATCATTCTTCCTTAAATATGGTGTGCCTGATAAGTAATATTTTAGCAGTGCCCTAACCAATATTTTAGAAAATTGTAGTCCTTTCTTCAGCTTTCTCTAAGCACTAATATTGGAAGTCAATGATCCCGTGTTTTCTTCTCAGATGGTCCTACCACCTTCAGAGATTTGTGCACTTCTTGCCATCTGTGATTTCCTTGAAAGTACATCCTTTAGATGGATTAGGGCTAGATGTCATCACATATATCAAGTAATTCAAAAAGCAAGTTATTCACTGAAAATAATAGTCAACAATAAGTGTTGGATCGCACAGGTTTTCGTTTGAATATGAATGGGTAATGTGTGTTATACATAGCACTAGCTGATATCTGAGCTCACTGTAGATGGCAAAATTATACTAAACTCTGTAGGTAACTGATGGTTTGAATAGCTCAGTGTTTACTGCTTAATTATTTTCTAGAGCAAACACAAGGAAATCTGCAGATACTGGAAATTCAAACAACAACACACACAAAATGCTGGTGGAACACAGCAGGCCAGGCAGCATCTATAGGGAGAAGCACTGTCGACATTTCGGGCAGAGACCCTTCGTCAGGACAGTTATTATTATTTTCTAGGTTTAGTTCATCACCTGTAAGACCCACATCTACTGGCTAATCCTAAATATTCCTGAGAAGGTGGTGCTGAGCTGCCTTCATAAACAAAAACTGTAATTCTGATCACAATACTCTCGTAGTGCTGTTGGCTGAGGATTTCAAGGGTTGTATGAAGGTCCACCATTACATACAGTACTTCCAAATCAAAATGGTGTTGATTTGGAAAGGAACGTGCAATTGGTAGTACTACCATATGTTTGTTGTCCTTGATCATCTTGATAGAAAAAAAGATAGTGCATGACATAAATGTGTAACTACAGAGCAATGCACAGACAGTATTAGCTGTAACAATGTGTACTGAAAGTGAACGTATGACTGCTTAGGATGGGGAATAGGATGTCAAACAAGTGACATGCTTTGCTGGAGATGATCAGCTTCTTGAAAGTTGTTGGAGCATGTGAAAGTATTCAGTCACCACCTTGAATTGCATGTTACAGATGGTGAAAAGCCTTCAGAGTGTCAGAGGTGAGCCACTCCCCTCAGGGTATTCAGTCTTTGGTGTGGTTTTGTGAAAATTCCACTGATGTAAAGAAAGGCCAGTCCTATCTGCTTTCAAGTTTTTAGTCCATAATTGGTCTGGACTTGTGTGTCCTGGTGAGATCCAAAATTTCAAACTAAGCATCAGCACTGGAGAGAGTTTGTGCCACATATTTGCACTGTTGAATGCAGCCTGTGTCTAATTGGACTTGACTAATTGAGCAGTGATTAGTTAGGATGAGGTGTCAAAATGGCTCTTGTGATGCATCCAGTGTGGTAGTGTAGTGGGTAGTGCTCATTGCTCTCACTTTCAGCTTCCACTGCTGCAAGCAATCTTGTGAAAAGGCAAGCTGAATGTGTAAGTATCTTCCTGCCAGTACATAGCCTCTCCAATAGCAAGCTTCAAGTAGTGCCTCCCCAATGGTGACTCACAGAATTTGAACTCCTTTCTAACTCAGGCTGAAGTACAGAGGACAGGGAGGAGGTCTGGCCCCTGTGCACATAGCACGCAGGCCCACCACTGTGCGGACACACCCTGGTGCTCATGAACCAGATCCCCAGCTATGGGTAAGTAGCCCCACTGCTTGTGACCAGCCTTGGGAGAGACGAAGGGTATGGGAGTAAACCCAGACAGCAAATCCTAGTGGAGCTCCTCGAGCAGCTAGATATCATTGAACATCCTTCCGGCAGCTCCTGCAGCCAAGCTGGTGCTGAACATATTGCTTCATAGCTTTCATTTGGACTACACCGGTGAGGCCGAGAGGGGGATCCTGACGACTGGACACCTCAGGATCACCATACCTTCCGCCCAGGCTTGTGATAATGATAATGATCGTCACCCATTGTCCCTGGAGACAGACGGATGCCAACCACCAGATAGCTTGAGTTGACATCAAAGTAAATGAATCCAATTGACTAGAAACTGTCTTTTTTAAAAATGAAGATCTTAGGAGGAAGTCAAGGAAAGCCATTTATCAGAGATAAATTTATGTCTGGCTGAACATGAATATAATATAATTAGTAATGTTCAGAGAAATGTTCAGGTGATGTCAATAGAGGAACGTTGACGAAGGTATTAAGTTAATTCACTATTCTGCTTCAAATCTTCGTAGGAAATTTAACGTCTACCTGAACAGGTAGACATCATGTCTGCCCTCATACATCAGCTTAAGGCTTAATCATGCACCAACATTCTGAAGCAGGACCAAGACAGGAGTTAGTAACCCAGGCATTGTACAAATGCAGTGAATCAGCAATACTCTGCTTGTCACATATGTTTTATAGCCTTACCTTGAAATTCTGCCAAATTTAGGTCTACATATTGTGGTGAAAATAAACAATGATGGCAGATGTCAGAAATAGTCTTTGGGCTTTCCTTCACAGTCCTGCACTGAGCTGGACCAAAAATGCCTTTAAATGTGGAAATTTATTGCCCCATGCATGACCTATTCCCTGCTTAATTTTTCTGATCAGGGAGAAGACCTACAAAGATCATTCTGAACTCTCTATAATTGTTATTTATTGATTATTTTAGAGTCATGGAGTCATAGAGAAGTACAGCACAGAAACAGGCCGTTTGGTCTATCTAGTCTGTGCAGAGTCATTTAAGCTGCCTCCTCCCATTTATATGCGTCGGGATCATGGCTCTCCATATCCCTATCGTCCATATACCAATCCAAACTTTGCTTGAACTTTGAAATCTAGCTTGCATGCACCTCTGTGCTGGCAGCTCATTCCACACCATCACAACGCTCTGAGTGAAAAAGTTTTCCCCCATGCTCCCCTTAAAATTTTCACCTTTCACCCTTAACCCATGATATCTGGTTGTACTCCCACCCAACCTCAATGGAAACACCTATTTACATTTACCCTATCTGTACCCCTTATAATTTTGTATACCTCTTTTAGATCTCTCCTCAATCTTCTAAATTCTAAGGAATAAAGTCTTAACCTATTCAATCTTTCCTTATAACTCAGATCCTCTAGAATCGGCAACATCCTTGTAAACTTTCTCTGTACTCTTTCAACCTTATTTATATCTTTCTTGTAGGTAGGAGACCAAAACTGCACACAGTACTCCAAATTAGGCCTCACCGATGTGTTATACAACTTCAACATAACATTGCATCTCCTGTATTCAATATTTTGACTTACAAAGGCCAAAAGCCTTCTTTATGACCCTTTCTAACTGTGACGCTACTTTCAACAAATGATGGACCTGTATTCCTAGATCCCTTTGTTCTACCACACTCCTCAGTGCTCTACCATTCACTGTTTAATATCTACTTTGGTTGGTCCTACCAAAGTGTAACACCTTGCACTCGTCTGCCTTAAATTCCATCTGACTTTGTTCGTCCAATTTTCCAGCTGATGCAGATCACTCTGCAAGCTTTGATAGCCTTCCTCACTGTCCACTATTCCCCCAATCTTGGTGTCCTTTTATCTTATTTCATTTAGAGATACAGTGTAGAATAGGGTCTTCTGACTCTTCAACCCACGCTGTCCAACTACCCACGACAGTGCTAAGTTAACCCTAACCTAATCATGGGACTATTAACCTGCCCGGTATGCCATTGGGCTCGTGGGAGGAAACAGGGGGGACACTGAGAAAACCAATGCATTCTATTGGGAAGACATACAGAGAACACCATGATTGAACTCTGAACTCTGATTCCTCGAGCTGTCATAGCATCATGCTAACCGCTGCATTACTGTGGCACTCTTTTTGTCTCAGGGTTGTGGACAGAAAGAATGTTGACCACTGAAGAGATATGAACATTATTTCAAAGTAACTCTCTTAGAAGGAACTTCCAAAAGCCATTGGATTGACAGTTCCATGTTATGGCATAGAAACAAACACCATCTACATCAATTACCCCGTAAAATCATGACCCATTGTAGGACCCTTAAATTAAAAAAGTTTGTCCCTTATTTTTGAAATCTGTGTGCAAGCTCCAGACAGTGGCTATGCAGACTAGCTGTCTTATTCAGCACAGTGCCCACCAGGTAAGGACTAGACCTCTGACCTCTGCAACCTTCACAGCAAATTTGGCAGCACTGCCTGTTGCATGATCACCTCACTAGTTTAAACTGCTGAGTCATGAAAGGAATGTAAAATCATATCTTCTCAATTGTCCCTCCAAATTACTCCTCTTGAGAAGGACAACAGGCCAATTTGTATTGCTCCAGTATTTCAGAATTCCACTGTCACAAGATTACTTGAAATTTAAGGTCATACTGAAGTACTTCCATTAAAATAAGTTGACTCAATCAGTTGAATCAAGATCAAGCAAAAAAAAGCTCGGTGGCTTCTCAGAGATGCTAGTTCTAAGAGCTTGATTACTAAGCTTTTCAAAGTATTGTCTGACAAATTAGCTGCTCAGCTGGTTCATCGATTCTAACTGTCCCTGACAACTGGCATTTACTCATTCATCTGTAGGATAATGAACAATGTCCCTATGCATGAGATGGGATGAAGGTCAGGTGCTGATGACTATGAGCGGTATTCCAGTTGTTAATCCTGTCAAGGCTGATGTCAATCAGATTCATAAACAACTGCTGCAAAACCTCAAATAGAATAACTCACAAAAAAAATGCAGCACATCAGCAGACCATATCACTCAACGTGACAGGCTCAGCCTTGTGACTTAGAAGCTGAATGATTTCCCCATAGACTGGGCATCAGAGACAGTCCTTTTGACATGCTGAAAGCCTTAGAAATGCCAGCCCAGTCTTTTTGAGAAGATGCACTTTCACAATATATCTAGTTAGCCACTATACAAAACATACAACTTTTTCAGACTACAGCAAGGTCTGATGCCGATGATTAGTAACTCACCCTCTTATTTATCCTAAGAAGATAAATAACCTCATCAGGTAATGGATAAGCACTTGGATAAATATACCATTGTCATTTGCCATTATCCATGCAACTCTCATCAGTATATGTGCACAGATCCTGGAAGCAAGGGATGAAGTGAAAAAGGAATTTCACTCCAGTCATAAGCAGTGCTTTATATGAATTCTGATGGATATAAGAAGATTCTACTTGCCAGAACTGGGAAATACACAAAGCTTGGAGGAGTTGCAGCTGGTAGGTAAGGAATAGGGAAAGCTGATTTCAACTGACAACATGTTTAGAGCAAATTTTTTTGTTGAATTAAGATCATGTTTAATTGAAGAGGCAAATACAAGACCTCATGACAACACCAAAATCTAGGCAATGGTACTTGTTATATTACACCATCATCCAAGTGAGAGACCTCAAGGATAGCAGCATCATCCATATCCCTTGACAGGAGATAACAACTGCGAGATCAGCCATAAGTTGTTATTCAAATCAAGCTGGCCCCAAACCAGCAACACAATAAAAATGTTGCTACAGGAAAATCAATACAGAAACAATCAAATACGGACATCAATACTAAGTTAATGCCTCTGAGCTAACCTGATCAGACGATCAGTAGCACTTTCTACAAGACTCTTTGATTATTTACCTGCAAACACCAAAACTGATTCGATGACAATGAGCTGGAGACCTAGGACTGACAAATAGTAAACACAATGTCTTCTTGGATTGGAAGCACCTATACAGCTCAAGGGAAATTTAACAGAAGTACAGTCATTTAAAAGCTGAGGTCTACCAAAATACATGTGACTTAAATAGCAGATGGAAGATGGAAGGCATGCCTGAGACTCAACAGCTAACTGACAAAAATGGACCCCCAAGATCAATAGTAGCCCAAGCATCCATGGACCCGTTGTGCCAACACTGAGAAATGAGGAGAGCTCATCAAGGAGAGTGATTCAGTCAACATCTGTTTGAATTTCCACTGGATAATGATTGGCCTCACTTTGAGTCTATACTACAGCATGGAACATAACAATTCTGGGATGACTTCAGCCCAGTAAGAAGGTAGGAAGACTACTCATCAGATGAGAAAACAAGGTCTTTGCTACTCAGAAAATCTTTACGGAAAGTATTTTCAGAGTGGCTTTCTGATCTCATGACCTTCATCTTCGAAGAACAAAGCATGCCAGGGGATCTCAGGGCCAGTGTAAATGTGACCATCAGACAAATGTGAACAAGGAAGGAGAAATATAATTACTGTAAGTTAAATAAAATTTCTCAGCTGCTTGCCAAATGGAAAGTCATTGTAAAGATCTCCCTCAAGATCTCCCTGTAACCAATGAGCTGTTCTCAAAGTTATGTTTCTCTGTCTACAGACACAAAGAGCAAGATTTTCATTGCACAACAACACCAAAAACAGTCCCGACCAATCTTATTCACCGAGCAAGGAGTGAACAGAGACAGCACATTGATACGGTAACAATTGGAGGCAGAGAATATAACTATTTTTAGTAAAGCTTATGACAAGCTGTACCTAGTGTTCAACAGTCAGAGGACCAAGATCCATAATCAAACAGTCTTCAGCATACAACATTCTGCCCCCCAGCAATCATAATCCATGTTGATGGCTTGTTCTACGTGGACCACTTCCCACATATCAGGAGACAGCTCTCAATGAAGGCAGACACTGATGATGAAATCCACCATTGACACCAAAGCATCTGTAAAACGTTGGCTATTTGGAAATTCTGGAAGTAGGAGCCAATATCAAGCTCAACTCTCCTGTCAGAGGCATTGCTTTCTTGCAATAGGCACCTGAAAATCTTGGGGAACTGTCAACAACCTGCCTCTGTAAAATCTTCCAGTTCCAGTACGGAAGTTGCTATCTCAACGTGAGCGTTCTCTCTCAGTACAAACTTCTGCAGCAGCAGGTTGTTGTCACTTCCATACACTCTGGGTATGTACGGTGATATATTAATGTCTCTCACGAGAGGGCTGAGTTCAGAGTAGGATTTGAATTCCAGATTTTCCAAAATCAGTTGGGAGTGTCAGTGGGCAGGTCGCTTCATCCCCCTTGCCAAGCACCAACAGCCCAGAGTGAGCACTCAGCTCAACTTCACCTAGACTTGAGAATTAGAGAGAACGTTCTCTCTTCTCTAAATTCTTCTCCGTGTTCAAGTCCCATTCACATAGATCAGTACAAATCTTAGGCCAACTTCCTGGAGTACTATGCAGGCAGATGTGTATTTTCTTTTTCAAAAAAATACTAAACCAAGGCCTTGTCTGCTCTTACAAGTGGATATTTCTTCCTATGACATTATTCTGAAGGAAAGCAGAAGTTATCCACGCAAATGTGTAACTCTCAATTAATGTTATTGAAACAATAGCAAAATACTTGGTCATTATCATTTTGCTGGGGTTTTTTTTAGGAATTTACAGTTAACACATTGGCCTCTGAGCTTTAGAAGTATTTAATTAATTGCAGGATACGTTGAAACATCCAGAAGGATTATGAGAGACCTAAAACTGAGTTGGGAAAGTTGTTAAAGAATTTCTCCAACTGCTGAGGTGGTGAGATGGTTCTCACATTGATGTTAAGTAGATCTCAACTCAATGGAAGTAAGTCCATATCAAAGTTATTTGTGACATAAGTGAGTTCTTTGTAGCAGCAGTGATTTCACATCTAAGATTTAGTGTGCCTGGGAATGAGAACTGATTCAAATAATTCTCGTTTTCCATTGCTACTTGTTTTTGTCCTCCCACTCTTCCTCTTAAAAAATGCAAATGTAATTGTGTCAATGTTATTCATTTTTTAATTCCAACTAAGGTTCTTAAATTAAGTAAATTATTAGACTATTGAAGAAGAATAAACCTTGGTGAACTCGCTGCAAACACGAGGAAATCTGCAGGTGCTGAAAATTCAAACAACAACACACACAAAATGCTGGTGGAACACAGCAAGCCAGGCAGCGTCTATAGGGAGAAGCACTGTCGACGTTTCGGGCCGAGACCCTTCGTCGGGACTAACTGAAAGGAAAGATAGTAAGAGATTTGAAAGTAGTTGGGGAGGGAGAAATGCGAAATGATAGGAAAAGACCAGATGAAGCTAAGAGCTGGAAAGGTGATTGGTGAAAGTGATACAGAGCTGGAGAAGGGAAAGGATCATGGAGGCCTCGGGAGAAAGGAGGGGGGAACACCAGAGGGAGATGGAGAACAGGCAAACAACTAAATATGTCAGGGATGGGGTAAGAAGGGGAGGAGGGGCATTAACTGAATTTAATTAATGGAGCTGTTGTTGTCTGGCTGTGGTGAACTACATATACCTGTCTGGACATGCCCCCCCGCTCCCCGCTGACTGCTCCTGTGGTTCCTCCCACGGACCCCAGTACAAAGGCGATTGGAGACACAGCCCCGGCCTCAGTCTCCAGGATGCACTGTGATGGTCAATTGCTGCTTGTTCTTTCTTCCAGCCAATAAAAGCCTATATCCCGCCTCATGTCTCCGAGAGTTATTGATGGTGCATCAATTTTATTGGCTGGAAGTTTTAAAACATGGAAAGCATTTTACGTCCAGAAAAATTAGACATTGATCCTCAAGACTCAGAAGCAGCTCTAGCCTTTGAACTCTGGCTTGCATGCTTCCAATCATACTTGGAGGAGGTTCGTGTGACTGAGCCCGCTGTTATGCACAGAATCCTCCTTTTGAGGGTCAGCCCCAAAGTTTACTCACTTATCAGGGACCTGCCAACCTACCAAGGGGCACTGGACGCCCTCAAAAGACAGTACCTGCAGCCAGTGAACACCGTCTATGCAAGACATCACTTAGCGAAGCGGTGACAGCGACTCGATGAGTCGAGCGCCAAGTTTCTCCAAGCCCTACAGACATCCATGCGAAATTGCAACTGCAAAGGACTGACGGCAGAACAACAGGCGGAGCTGCTTGTACGAGACACCTTCATTACAGGGATCAGGTCAGTGTACGTGCGCCAGTGGCTGCTGGAAAATGCCGATCTTACCTTACAGTCGGCGATCGAGCTGGCAGACAAGCTGGAGGCTGCTCTGCACAACACTGACGCTGTCCAGCCGCGCGATCCGCCGCTGGTTCCGTGGACACTGCAGATCCCGCCACCCGCCGCTGCCAGTCACGAGTCCACGAACTCCCTGAAACCGACCACAGCTGCTGTCAGTCACAAGTCCATGCATTGTTACTTCTGCGGACTTGAAAAGCACCCCCGAAAAAGCTGCCCAGCCTGAGAAGCTACCTGCTCCAGCTGTGGGAAGAAGGGACATTTCGCCAAGGTCTGTAAGTCTGAACCATGAGCGGGGTCGGGCAGCGCTGTGTGTGAGGCATGGGGACCGCCACCTTGGTCGCCGCCATCTGGCCTGCCCGCCTCATGCGAGTCATGGGGACCACCATCTTGCCTGCCTGCCTCATGCGAGTCATGGGGATCGCCATCTTGCCTGCCTGCCTCGTGTGAGACATGGGGGCCGCCATCTTTGTCGGTGCCACCTTGCCCCGCCCCTGACCCACCGGTGCTTACCGGGCATCATGACGGCGGTTCAACTCTGGCCTCCGTAACCCTCGACAGGATGTCCATGGTCTTATTTTCACCATGGACATCCGGTCCCCATATACATCCATCCCCCACCGAGATGGTCTCAAAGCTCTTTGCTTTTTTTTGGATTCCAGACCTAACCAATTCCCCTCTACCACCACTCTCCTCTGTCTAGCGGAATTAGTTCTTTCTCTCAATAATTTCTCCTTTGGCTCCTCCCACTTCCACCAAACCAAGGGTGTAGCCATGGGCACCCGTATGGGTCCCAGTTATGCCTGCCTTTTTGTTGGCTTTGTGGAACAGTCCATGTTCCAAGTCCATACGGGTATCCATCCCCTTCTTTTTCTTCTCTACATCAACGACTGCATTGGCGCTGCCTCCTGCATGTGTGCTGAGCTCGTCAACTTCATTAACTTTGCCTCCAACTTTCACCCTGCCCTCAAATTTACCTGGTCCATTTCCGACATCTCCCTCCCCTTTCTTGATCTTTCTGTCTCCATCTCTGGAGATGGCCTATCTACTGATATCTACTATAAGCCTACAGACTCTCACAACTACCTGGACTATTCCTCTTCCCACCCTGGTCTCTTGCAAAAAGGCTATCCCCTTCTCACAATTCCTCCGGCTCCATCACATCTGCTCTCAGGATGAGGCTTTTCATTCCAGGACGAAGGAGATGTCTTCCTTTTTTAAACAAAGGGGCTTCCCTTCATCCACCATCAACTCTGCTCTCAAACGCATCTCTCCCATTTCCTGCACATCTGCCATCACCCCATCCACCTGCCACCCCACTCGGGATAGGGTTCCCTCTGTCCTCACCTACCACCCCACCAGCCTCCAGGTCCAACGTATAATTCTCTGTAACTTCTGCCACCTCCAACGGGATCCAACTACCAAGCACATTTTTCCCTCCCCCCCCCCCCCCCCTTCTGCCTTCCACAGGGATCGCTCCCTACGCGACTCCCTGGTCCACTCATCCCCCCCATCCCTTCCCACCGATCTCCCTCCTGGCACTTATCCTTGTAAACGGAACAAGTGCTACACCTGCCCTTACACTTCCTCCCTCACCACCATTCAGGGCCGCAGACAGTCCTTGCAGGTGAGGCGACACTTCACCTGTGAGTCGGCTGGTGTGATATACTGTGTCTGGTGCTCCCAGTGTGTCCTTTTATATATTGTTGAAACCCAACACAGATTGGGAGACCGTTTCGCTGAACACCTACACTCGGTCCACCAGAAAAAGCAGGATCTCCCAGTGGCCACACATTTTAATTCCACATCCCATTCCCATTCTCATATGTCTATCCATGGCTTCCTTTATTGTCAAAATGAATCCAAACTCAGATTGGAGGAACAACACCTTATATACTGGCTGGGTAGCCTCCAACCAGATGACATGAACATTGATTTCTCTAACTTCAGTTAATGCCCCTCCTCCCCTTCTTACCCCATCCCTGACATATTTAGTTGTTTGCCTGTTCTCCATCTCCCTCTGGTGCTCCCCCACCCTCCTTACTTTCTCCTGAGGCCTCCCGTCCCATGATCCTTTCTCTTCTCCAGCTCTGTATCACTTTCGCCAATCACCTTTCCAGCTCTTAACTTCATCCCACCCCCCTTCGGTCTTTTCCTATCATTTCGCATTTCTCCCTCCCCAACTACTTTCAAATCTCTTACTATCTTTCCTTTCGGTTAGTCCTGATGAAGAGTCTCGGCCCGAAACATCGACAGCGCTTCTCCCTATAGATGCTACCTGGCCTGCTGTGTTCCACCAGCATTTTGTGTGTGTTGTTGTTTGAACTCACGCTGCCTCCCATTCTGTTAAGTTTGACTGGATTCTTCTGGTTTATAGGCAATGTATGTTTATAATTTGTATAAGCAAATCTTAGCTGTGTAACTTGGCACTAATACTACCAAAACAAATATTTGTGGACATCTCTTATTTTCAGCTGATCAATACTAACATTACTATTGCTTGACAACAGGGCTCTGAAATCCATGAAACAAACTGAATGTTCCTCCATGCTCATCAGCAAAAAAGAAATGCATCACTGATCCAAACAAATTTAAAATAGTTGTTTTCCATTTTAAAAATGCCCAGGCACCATGAATAAGATTGGTTTTTATTCACTTTCACAGATTAAAATGAACCATTTTGCCTACACAATGAATCAGGGATCAATTGCAAATAGTAAATCAGCTTGTTTAATACTGGGGTTTGAAATAAAATGTACATGCAGCAAACGTCTTCCAGCACATTGTGCATGGATCTGCATTTTGTATACAAGTTCTCTTATAGTACTGTTCAGCCCTGATCAAACATAACTTCAGCTGGTGTCATCATTCCTTTTTCATGCAATATTGTTTACCCGTAAAATACTTAACTAAACAATATTGGATTCTGCAGCTGTTATTATACACAGAAGCAAGGTTTGCAGGCACCAGTTTGTTATTATTCACAGTGTAACCAGTTAGATTTCAGCAGATTAGAATACATAGGTATGCTAAAGAAGACAACACAGAACATTAAATTTCACATGCAATTGCCACAAAAATGAAGTTATTGCATTTCCTTTTTCACTATGTTAAACCTTGGGCTTTCTGGAAATGCTACACTTACTGTAGAAACAAATGTTGATGTTTTCTACAGACCCATTTACAACAGGGTACCATTGAAAAAGTTATGACCAGTATCCATGATGACAGGAAGGATATTGTCATGACATGATACTACAGTAAAAAGCAGAGGGCAAAGTTGATAATTACATTGCAAGGATTGCTGCCAATTTCACCACTCTAAGTTATATCCATCTTCTGCTGTTGCATCAGATTTGTACTTAAAAGGCCCTTCTTAAATGCAGACAGAGTTTTAACCAGAATTAATATTCACATGTTAACTAAAAGACAAAACAAAGACATGTACCAGTAATTTACTGAAACTGCTTTGTCAGAATAATAACCTTGAGATTTTTCTTAGGAAATCCAGTGATGAATGTTATTGAAACTGCATACCATGGTCTGTGCTCTTTGTTATATTGAACAGTTTTGGTTGCTGCATTAAATTAATATCAAAATTATGCCCAGTATTATTCCCAGGATTAAATAAAATTACATTGTTGAAACAGACTCTTCAGCCAAGCAAGTCAATGTAAGTATTTTTGTTTCACATGTGCTGCATACTTGATCCTTTTTTATCTCACACTATTTGCATATCTTTCTTCTGTTTGTCCTTTCTTCCTCAGTAATCATCTGCCTGTCCTGTATGTCTTTTGCCTCCAGTAATTTCCAGATTCAGAATATTCTTTGGAGAATCTTATTGGGTTCACACAAATATCAATCGTGGAACACATAGTGCCACATATCTGTGGAGGAAAAATAAAAATGCCTGTAGAAATAAGTCACAATCACCCTAAAAAGCAAGACACGAGTTTTACTGAGGCCCACAGTCCTTGCTTCTTTCTATGAGCTAATTATGTTGTGTCATCTAACAACTGAAGATGTAGACTTAACCTTGAATGTTTTGCAAAAGTGTCAGCTTGTGTCCAACTCAAAGTGGTGGTGACATTCTTCTAATGAAAGTATAGATACAGTCTAAACTTGCTGCAAAAATGTAAGCCTTGCCAAATGCAGTCTGTGACCATCTTGTTATGTTTGAGTTGATGCCAAAAGAAATCCTTGACAAATATTCAGTTTACTTCTTCAATGTCTAATTATTTATTGGTGATATCAAAATATTTGTTAAAATGAGTATTTCTTTTTCTCTTTGACTTATCTTTCTCCATAAACCATTCTTTGTTTCCTTGGTTCTTTCCTGCTTTGTATCTGATTTGCCGTTGAATGAAGTACTCTACCTCATCTGGTTCGGACCTATGATGCTCATTAATAATTCTCCAGTCTGACACACATCACACTAGCTAGCATTGATTACTGGTGCACCAATGTACAAATTCAAAATGTACATTTAAATGTTGAAACTAACTGTGAGAGGGTAAGCAATAGTTGTGTTTGTAGAGGTCCTTTGGGAGAGATTTGCTGTTTGGTTTCCTTATTGACCATACAATAAATCTATGGGTGTGGAAGTCTAGTCATTAACACACAGAATTTGGCTTGGTTTGTGGTTCCAAAAAAGTGTGTGGGAAAGTGAATAATGCCTGGTATGCAATCTCTCTCTAAGCACTTTATTTCTATTGGCATTGATGGTTAATGAAAGGATGCATTTTCATTACAGAAAAATTATGAAGCTTGATATGAGCTTAATTATCATGGGTAAACTCTGCAGTCTGACCCAGACATAGCTTTAATCTTCACTACTTTTTGTATCTTGATCTCAGTCTCTGAGACCTCCCTCAACCTCCAATTCTCTTATCATTGGTTGTGATGTCATAAGCATCTAAGTACGAATGATCTTGAGTTCTGTCCCTAAATCTCTGTTATCACTTAACACTTATTAAATCTATATTTTATTCTCATATTCATTCCTGTATCACATGTTGTCAATATTAGAGAATTTAGAGATGTTCTTGTGCTAAAGGTGCTAAGCATATGCAAGTTATTGATGTTGCTGCTCATGACAATAGCACATGATGTAAATTCCACTATGGAATCTCAATGTAAGTTACATTTAGTTTCTGATGCATTCTGGAGCTTTCATGTAAATCACAAACTGGATTGAAATTTAAAGAGAAACCCGAACTACAGGATACTAGTCATCACCATTAATCCTCACAACTGGGCAAATAATAAGTAACACACAACACCATCAAAACATCCTTCACAGACAGTGTCTGCTATATCCTATGCCATGAACAACCAATGGTAAACTAACAAGTTCATCATTTGCATATTATTAAAATTAAATGTAAATGAGCCATAGACACAATGAGGATGAATGCCCTACTAATGATATTGCATTATGGCAAGATATGTCACATTTGCATTTAGTGGCAATACGCTAACTGCAATCTTTACATGTGAGTTTAGACTTTCGCTACAAATAGCAAAAAAGTAAGTGACTACCACAGAGCATTTGATATTAAAAGATTAAAATACATTGGAATCACATGAATTGAAAAAGAATGATGTGATAGTACTGCTGAAGAGTAAATGTCAACTACATTTTCACATGGTTATCAGTGAAAAAATGAAACAGTATTCTATTTGATATATTTTTGTTTGTTTCAAGCTCAATGCATGTAGCCTTTTTGATCAAAGCTTTACATTTTCAGTTCTGAAGACTGATGCATGAAATCCTGGAAATGAACCTCTGCACTGGCATCTCTTTTCTCAATGGCAGCACTGCAAGTCAAGGCCCAATGACAAACCTTGAACTTTCAACAACAGTTACAGAAAACTACTTATGCTAGCTCTGATAGGAAGATCAGCCATTTTGTGATAAGTTTGCAAAAATATTTCTAAGTCATTTTAGTCTTTTTTTGAAAGCATTGTATATAAGAATATTTTTCTAAACGAGTAAAACCACCTTGTTAACAGTTTCACTTGCTAAAAAGGTCACAGGGTGAATGCTAACAAAAATATTGATATTCAGCAAAGGGAATCAGAGACATTTGCAATCACTTTTCTGTGAAAGGATATTACATCTGTAGTCTCTGTGGTTGATATGTATTGCGATTGTGAAGCAAGATTACAACAAGACTATTCCATACCAGTTTTCACAATTACCAAGTTCTACTTAAGTGATTAATGTTGTCGAACTGTTTTTAATGGCTGTAATGACACTATATATCTATCATTTGTATTTACATTTTCATATAGCTTCTCCATATTTTTGATTAGTGTTAAGATCAAGTATCACTGCCTTATCAGAGCTAGAATAAGACTATAGATTTTATATTTCGACTAGCATTATGATATTTACTATAGATTGGTGCAAAGCAAATCATTTTCTTAATCCATCATTGAGTATAATAAATTAATTTAGTATCATAATTAATCTTAAATCCACATATATCTTTGGAAAGGTTTACATGCTGAGTTTCCCTCAATCTTGTCTTTCTGTGGCAGAGACTCCTTTCAGCCAAGAGGGGCAAAAAGAAAGGGTTTTCTCAGCCTTCACCAAAGGCAATCGTACATCAAACACTCTTTAAAAATGTAATTTCCCATCTTTCCCTGTGAAACTAATGTTACATCGGAACAAGAAAGTAATGAGGCTGTCTCAGATATTTTATTGTAATGCACTGCAGCATACAAATAATGAACTGCGATTAATTACAGAAAGAAGGCCAGGCTTTCTATAGATTTCTTTAGTAATGAAGGGCAATAGCTCTTATGTCAGGTAAACCAACTAATTAACTCATAATTGACTGATAACTTTTAAAAAAGCATGATAAAAATACATGCAAAGCAGCTTCCTGGACATTTTTTTCCCATCAGTACCATACATTGATCTTTCTTAAAGGTGGAATTGAAAACATGATTTAATTTTCATAGTTTTCAGAAATAAGAGGGAATTGAGTTTCAGGATTTTTTCTGTGAGATGAGAGTTGTTTGTCACAGGTTCTGTGTGAGGTAAAAACTTCAAGTAGTGAAGAATCGAGGAGGAGCAGCAGAACCATCCAATTGGAATTGAGATTCCAAAGTGGAATGTGATTTAACCTTCAGCAAGAAGGGAAAACCTCTTGTAAACATATATTTAAAAAGAAGCAAGAATTTTTAAAATGAAGCATAAGTCTGGAAAAATGGAACAATTATGGTTGTGGTTGAGTATGTCTGTGTGATATTTTTAATGCCATACCTAGTGGCTATCATCACACCACATTTACACTGTTCACTTCAATAGTAATGATTGCTATGATAAAATTAAAAATATTTCAAATTTGGGAATAGTTTGAGCTTAAATTCCACTAATATTTCTTCACTGAAAATATTTTCTACAATATAAATGTAGAGTAATCAGAAAATATTATGATTAAATTGTTATTGAATTAAGATTTCATCAACTTATTAATCACCTATTTGTGAAGTATAGTCAAATCTGACTATTGGCTGTGTTGGATTATTGTGACAATGAAACAAGACAACATTCTAATTTACTAAGAGTGAACCTGCATTTACACAGACCATGGTATCATATCCTTCAACATAAAGCCAAAATTTTATAATAACAAACATTTCAAAATCAGGAGATAGAAATTCATTCACTACAATATGCAGTGAATGAATTGGGCTGATCATGCTTCACTGTGAAGCACTGCCAAAGTATCTCCTTTGTTCAATGTGCTTTCTGTTTTTGCATCAGATTACTGCAGTACTGATTGCCAACTCCAGCCCTGGACTCAGCATGGTATCGAAACATACTGAGCAAAGGGACTAGACATACTTGATGGCTAAACAGTCAGATTCTCACCAAACATGGCTGGTACTATTCCATTCATTTAGTTGGGTTAGCAACCTTCATTTAAAAACTAAGTTAAAAGGTCAAGTTTTGGTTAAGTATTTTGCTTATTTTTGTTATTTTACCAGGTATATGTTTGATTTAATTTACAGGAATCTGCTATGTTTAATTAAAATAATCAAAAATATATATTTTAAAACATTATGTTTGATTATTTTATTTCATTTTAATGTTATTTCAGTGTCTCTGAATATCAGAAATATTTTAAATAGTTAAAGTTATATTTGATGGCAGTGACCTTTTCGTGCCCTCTCCACAAAATCAGAAAGGCCTTCACATGGTTTATTTCTTTTGAGTTCCATTGCAAGAATACACAGCTATAAGGTTAGCTGAAGAGTTGGGAGGGATGGTGGGTGATAGGCGGGTGATTGTGGCAGAGGTGCTTGTAACATGAACTGGCCCACTATGTAACCCAGTTGAAGACTTCTGAAATACAGTTGCATTAACTTCAACAGAAACAAATTTCAAAAGTACAGTTTGACATGTGTAGACTACCATATTGATCTTTCATTACATACAACAAAACAAAAGTTTTCACCAGAACTGTCATGCTGTGAGAAGTTTGATGTAAAATCTTACAAACATCAGATGAATAATGAGCTAATTTATTTTTGATGTTATTGAAGTGTGGGATGTTGGCCAAGACACTAGCAGAACTCTCTGCTCTATAAATATTGCAAAATAATTTTTTGCTTTCTTTTCTTGAACTAAATTTCCATCTTTGCCCACACACAGTGCAATAGGAGCCTTTTTTTGTAGAAGAAAGTCATCTCAAACTATAGGATCATTTGATCCAAGAAAATTCCCTCTTAGGAAGGAAGTCTCAGTGGCATGTATTGTGAATTATCTAACATTCCAATATCGGTGCATACATTCAGGAAAATTAGAAAGAACAGCTTAAAATGAGAAAGTTCTTCTAAATGACCCATATCAATAGTGACATATTAATATTGCTGCTTTATAACAATACACACCGGTTAAATTTCTATTCAGTTCACTGAACAATTCAGCAGTCCATCAATTGTTTGTAACCTTGTTTTAAAACATCCCTCACAGGAGGCAAAAAAAATACATATAGACACACAAATAGGTAAGAGTACTACATATTTTCTAATTATAGTTAGGTTAGGCTTTCCTTTAAAAAAGTCTACCTACACAGCATCATTTTTTGGTCTAACATTCCTAAATCAATAGACAATAGGATTTCCATTTGAGAGAATCAGTAAACTACCAGTTACATTTCATAGTTAGGTCATGCAATAAGACAGAATACAATGCAGATATCAAATAGAACACAGAACATCATTTACAATGTAAAATTACTGAATACCTCGATCATTTTAATGGTAACAACAACTAGATAGTTAAGACAGTAGTAAAATAGTAGAATTCTAATGCATAGTTAATTAAGCATGAGAAGGGATTTCACTCATTCAAATTATCTGGATGGATATTGGAAACATATACCATTTCACCCTGCACTCATTAAAACATTTTATGTAGCATTTTTCAAAGGTGGCAATGTAGTGCTTCTTGATTGTACTTTTACTTCATTCTTAAATAACATGAAGGTGAGAATTAAATCTGAAGTTTTTCTGGTTTTGTATTTTTTCCAGGATGTTTGAAATAGCTCTAAATAATCCAGCTTTAATTATGGCAATGAGTATGTCACAACTTTTTTCTGTGCACCCTCATAAATCCATGTACTTTGACATTTAGTTAAATAATACTAATGAAGAAGAAAAGTTACAAATCTGACCCTCAAAACTACAGACTTAGACCATTTGTGAATAAGATATATAATGGGAAACTGAGTGTGACCATCAAGGATAGCCGCTGGATCGTGTAATGACTAGAAATGCTTTCACAGGCAAGAATGCAATATTACAATTGCCATAAATGACTGAAGTAAGCAAAATCAGAAAAGCCTCTCATCTTCATCTTAATACTACTTTTCTTTTCAGTTCAGCAGCCATCTTAGCTCTGCTTTGGCTTTTCTTTCATTCATTGTCTCTAAGGTACTACAACCAAATTCTAATATATTATCAGAATATATTTAATAGAATGGCAGAGCAGACTCGATGGTCTGGAGGGCCTACTTTATCTCCTGTGTCTTATGGTCTTATATGTGTAAAGGAGTGATCACAGTGCCCTGTTCTTAAAACCTGTTTTTTTTTTATTATACAGGGTCTTCTTTTGAGCTTTATTGATAGTATTTCATTGTAATTTTATCTATTGTGTTTTGCAAGTCAGTGTAAGATCAGTTGCAATCCTTCATGTGGTGAATTCCTTACATGCATTAGATAGCATCTTCCCCTTTCAAATCAATGCTGACTTCCTTCAAGCAGATTACTGTTTTAAAAATGATTCCACCTTACTCATTCAAAATCAGTTCCATTACTGTCCTTGAAACAAAGTAATAATAATGGGTCAGGTGTTCTTCATTTTATCAGCTTTTCTAAGTACAGGCACCACCTTCCGATCGAAGATTACCTTTCCAATGCCTATGGATTTTCATAAAGTGATTATTGGTGCTTTATAAATCTTATCATTGCCTTTCCCTGCACGGTGAAGTATTATTTATAATACATAATTCTGCTTTTCACCTGTCAATTGATCTACAATTTCTCTATCTGATATAAAGCTAATTAATTTTGCTTGGGATATCTTTAGAATGACAAAATATACAGTTGTTTTTCAATTGAGTAATTAGTCATAAGTCTTAGCCACAGTTCTTAGTTTTGGGGCTGTTTGCATCTATAATGGTGTACATAATGGAATTATGCACCCCATTATGGAAAATTATTATGCAAGTTACAGATAATTTTTTGTGCTGAGACTTAGATTCCCAGTCTTCTGCTTAGTTCTCTGAACAGTGTTTTAATAACTTGTTTACAATTTCCTTTTAACATCCTCTTATTTTCTTGGAATTAGTCAGATAAGCAGCTTCACCTTTCACACTTTAGGATTTGTACAGGCTAATTATGTTTCTCATTTTAAGTGTGATAGCACAGTTGGTTGTCTTGTATTTGATATTTTATATCAATGTATCCACATTGATAATTGATCTCAACTTAGCTGAGCAGTACAACATCTTAATGATATGAAGATTTATTATTTGTAGTAAATTAATTGGGAAGTAATGAGAAAATTGATCAAATGTTCCTTGACATATTGAAAGCAAAGGTCGTTTTCAGCTTCTTCAGAATTATACTTCATAGAGTTGTTTTCCTTGAAAAAGCTAATTCAAGCTATTGTATATGAGGGCAGAGTCTCCGTTTCATGATATTCATTAGGGGGAGGAATTCAGTATTCGAATGACTCATAATTTAAATGTATTATACATTTAATGAGTCTTCGCAACTTTCAGTGCTGATATACTGACTTAGCAGAGATATTTTTGAAATCTACACATTTCTTACCTTTTATTAGGGTTCTATTCATTTCAGAAAAGCAAGTAAACATTCACAGTCCAAGAAAAAAACAAATTTAGCCAACTTAAAAAAATTGAATCTCAATTGTAATGAACTCACTATACTTCAAAATAATAATTCTTTACAGCTTAGAAACTATTACTGTCACAATGTTTGAATTTAACTCTGAGGTACTTGCATTTTGTACGACTCCCTCTTTCTATCTTTCCTCCCAACTTTTAGCTGTTCATGGAAATCTATTGCCTGTAAATTAGGTTATCAAGTTGGGCATTAAAACTAAGTGGATTAAGCAGTTATTTCTGCATCTATACATTGAAGTCAGACTGGAAAAAATATGCAACTTTTATTTAAAATGGTGGGTATCAAAATGTAAACTGTTAGATTTCTCAACTTAAAGTACAGTGTCCAGGAAATGAGGGCACCTGCTTCCCAATGACCTAGTTTAGTCCTGAGTTATAAGTCCAAGGATTTTGATATCACCAGCCTTGCTAATAAAAGAAGGTAACTGCCTGAGAGATAACTATCTGAGGAGTATCATCTGGAAGAATCACCTGAACTCTGCAGTTATTCCATCATCACACATCAGAAATAAGAAGAGAATTAGATAGAATATCTCCTGCAAAAGGAACACAGCCAACTCAGGATGGAACCGATTTGTTGATGTGCAAAGGTTTGCCTGCAAATAAGCAGAGATGCAGACAGAGACAATGCTTCAGATAATCCAATCACCAAACAAATTGATCATCACCATAAGGCAAAATATTACCTGCTTTGCTTTCCTCAAGGAGCCTCACTCCAATTTAACCACATTCAAATTTCTCCCACCTCAATAAACTGACTTTTGTCTT
Source organism: Hypanus sabinus (assembly GCF_030144855.1). NCBI lineage: Eukaryota > Metazoa > Chordata > Chondrichthyes > Myliobatiformes > Dasyatidae > Hypanus > Hypanus sabinus. Next base: position 49,068,187 of record NC_082719.1, read on the forward strand.
AAGAAATCATGTTTGAGTACCCAAGATCTCAGCGTGTTTAAGTACTTTGATGAATATAGACATTCCACTGTCACTTAATCAGGTATTAAATTATTCCCTTTCCAGTTCTGATTCAACTAGATGACCAAAACTTGTTAATGAAATGGTTGAATTCCGTAAGACTCAGAAAGCTAACTGAATTCTACAACTGCCTCTTCAGGAAACATACATTCCTTTTCTGGTTTCCTCCCTCTCTAAAGGACATGCCAATCAGCTGAGCATGAATGCATGAAGACATCATATTTAAACCAAATGAACTACAACTCTAAACCTAAACTGACATGATTAAAACAGTAAGAAATCAATCAATATCCTCTTCTTGAAGCTTCCTCTTTGCAAATTACCCCACATCCACTGAGCAACTCAGCAGCTGCAGACCAGGAACCTGTAAAAAAAAGTCTAAAGCAATCATGACGTTATGGGTTATGGGTATTGTAAATCAATCACCACAACTTCAAAATAGTATTTATCAAGTATTTAGGTAAATGTTCCCATTTCAGCTTCAGCAGAGAGAATTTCTTAATCAGTCATTTTGCTGGAAGAATGGAACACTGATTTGTGCCACGAGTAACCGATTAACTTTAACTAAGTTAAAAGAAGAAATAAATCTATCTTTCTAGTTCTATGATTGTGGTTTGAGTTCTGCTTCCTTTGCGTATTTTAGCAAAGTACTTGTATTAGGTCAAGCTATTGTGCATATATTTAAAATATATTTGGCTTTATGATAAGTTTAGCGATGGGTAAATCAGGAGCTCCATGAATACATGTGAACTGGCAGCGCTCATTAATCAGATACCATTTTTGCTTAATTCTCAATAAAATAACTCATACCATTTTCTGATGTTATGAATGCTCAAGCAAAGATGAAACCTGGAAGAAACTAAAAAGCTGGTGATAAAACTTGTATAGTAAAATATAACATTTGTTGTATAAAATTCTAATGACACTTATCCTATTGTCAAAGCTCAGCATGTACTGCATGTTGGTTGAAATGTCCATATTAATGATTATGAAAAATCAGTAACTTAATTTTTGGATCTTATATTGAGTTTAAATAGCAAATGGGGCTATACTGTATAAATGTAATATTATTTAATCTGGGAGTTTTGGTTAACAGAGAAATAATTTGCTTTAATCCACGCTGTGTGTATATTTTATACCAAAAGAAAACATGCTTTAATTTATTATTGCTTACTTTCTTTAGTTTGACAACCAGAAATGAACAATACCAGAGATCTTATTAGATATAAAAAGCCAATATCCACTTTGTGTTGTGCCTCTAGATATTGTTCTTTAATTGAGGTTATGGTAATAATTGAAGATATTTAATTTTCTGTAGTTGTTTTCATTTCATTCCAAAATTAAACTGTTACTTTCATCTGCAGCATTGCCTTTATGGTTACCAACCACAGAATGGGTTAGAGCATGGCTGAATAACATGATGAGCAGTATTTCTTGTGCCCTTTATAAATGGAATTTTCCAAAGCTTCTAAACCGGAGGAAATTATTATGTTATAAGACCTAACATCTTTATTAGTGATCTATAATACAGTTTGCATTGATAGAAAGTTGAAACAGCTTTATATTGATGCAAAGTGCATATGCTAATTGAATTGTGAATTCACTCTAATGAAAGACTGGCAGCGTATCTCTGGGCTAAGAAAAAATAGGTGCTTATCAAGAGATATATTCCTTTAAGAATCTTAGCACGTTAAAATGGCTGCTGCCTTTGTATCACAACTTGCTGACCAAGATCACATTGATGTTAAGTGCACTTAGTCTTTATGAAATGCAAACATGATCAGAAAATCATGATAACATCACATCATTAATGACCTAAGTTAACTGTTACATTGAATTTTATATTTCTTATGTGAATAGCTTATTTGAAATCACATAGATTATTCAGAACTTTCGATTCCGCAGGTACTGAGCAGGATTACTAATATGACAATACATCATCAGTAAAAACATCCCTGCACACTACAGAAAAAAAGTCTCGGTTTAAAAGAACAGCTGCTTTTATAGTTTTGATCAAAAACACCACAATCTTTCCTAAACTACAATAAATAAAATAGCAGAAAATTGGCTTGAAAGCGGATAACATTTTGTGATACAGCTTAGATTAGATTTAATTCCATTTCATATTCAAAACTTAATGTTCATTTAAGAATGATTGATTGGATTCTCTGCGGATTTGTCCTTGATAACTGATTGTGTTGATATTGCCCAAGATGCAATGTGGGTCATCTATCAATCAGCTGTCTGCCATATGACAAAAATGCATGTGTTAAAATGAATATAAATGTTTGTATTTTATCAAATGTACATTTTGAAAAATATCAATATTTGAAAATGTGCATGATTTATGTATATGGCACAAGAATTCAAAGTAAGTTGCATACTTAGCAGCATGTCAACTAATTCAAATATAATAATGATAAAAATTGATTTTTTTCACATTATTTTTCTTCTTAGGAAAGTGTGAAATAGTATTTCATTTTTATGACTTCAACACAATTAAACAATGTATAGGCTAAAATTCTACCACTGCCGATTTATTCATCCTCTGCTTATGCTACTGAATGTTATTTTTACAGGTAAAGATATGCAATCCAATAAACCAGATTGAACAGACCAAATGCTGTCGGGAAGAATATTCTAGAGTAGGAATCAATTTTGGTAACACGGATGTGTATTCGGCCCTGCCTCCATGCTCCTGTACGGCATTCCTCGAAGCAGCAGAAGAAACTGCTACAGTCTTTGCCATCCAAGCACTCATAGCCGTAGTCATCATGTTCTTGTAGATGTGCGATGTTGTTCACCTGAATTAATGTTGATCCTGGTCGAACATTAATAGCAGGTGATTTCTGCAAATATATCACAAAGAATGTATTAATTGATCTTGTTTTATTTTAGCAAGATTTTGAATTCTGTAGTGGTTAATATACTGTAGCAGAGACTAAATTCATATTTGGAAGAGGACCTGTATGTATTTGAATTGCAGGTCATCTGGCATCAGTCCCAATCTTTTATTCATAGATAAACCCCTACTAAATGATGGGATGACCTTTACAACCATGCATTACAAAAGTGAATGACAAATTTATGGAAAAAGTGTGATTTATTTATATTGGTTGCAGTAATTTGTCAAAGTCATTAGGGACTTACATTTCTGAGAGTATGAACAGCTTGGATTACAGTACATTAATATTCTGTCACACTTGAAATTTCTTTTTAAATCTTGTCATCTAATCATGATAGTAAAATGTTTAAACCTCTATCATTTTTTTTACTTCATTTGCCAGACCTTGCTTCTCTGATGTTTAATATTGGCAATTTAAACAACAGGCAACTTTTTTTTACCAGTCTGCTCTGTTAATCTTTATTAAAAGACCACTGGGAGATGAAGATATATGAATAATTGAAAATCTCCAGATGCTGGAAATCCAAGCAACACAAACAAAATATTGGAGGAACTCAGCAGGTCAGGCAAGATCTATGAAAAAGAGTACAGTCAATGTTTTAGGCAGAGACCCTTCATCAGGACTGGAGGAAAAAGGATGAGGAACCAGTGTTAGAAGGTGGGAGGGGGGAGGAAGAAACACAAGGGGATAGGTGAAACCAGGAGAGGAATGGTGAAATAAAGGGTTGGGAAGTTGCTTGGTGAAAGAAGTACAAGGCTGGAGAAGAGGCAATCTAATAGGAGAGAAGAGAAAGCCATGGAAGGGGGAAAAGGGGAGGAGCACCAGATGAAGGAGATGGACAGGCAACAAGATAGGGTGAGAGAGGGAAAAGGGGATTGGGGATTAGAGAAGGAGGCGGGCGGGGTGGGGGGCATTAATGGAAGTTCAGGAGATCAATGTTCATGCAATTAGGTTGCAGATGGAATATAAGGTGATGCTCCTCTGAACTGAGTGTAGCCTGATTACGACATTAGAGGAAGCCGTAGATGGATAATATTGGAATGGGAATGGGGAGTGGAATTAAAATGGGTAGCCACTGGAAGATCCTACTTTTTCTGGAGAATGAAGCATATGTGCTCAGTGAAAATACGTCGGATCTCACTGATATACAAGAGACTGCACCAGGAGCACCGGATACAATGGATGCCGCAATAGACTCACAAGTAAAGAGTCGCCTCACCTGGAAGGACTGCTTGGGGCCCTGAATGGTAGTGAGGGAGGAGGTGCAGGGGCAGGTGTAGCACTTATTCTGCTTGCAAGGTTAAGTGCCAGGAGGGAGATCAGTGGGGAGGGCTGAATGAACAAGGGAGTCGAATAGGGAGCAATCTCTGTGGAAAGCAGAAAGTGGGGAGAGGGAAAGATGTGCTTGGTGGTGGTATCCTGTTGGAGATGGTGGAAGTTACAGAGAATTATGTGCTGGACACAGAGGCTGCGGTGGGGTGGTAGGTGATGAAGATATATGAACTCTTTGCTACAGTTAATGGTGGTAAAATACTTTTACATATCATTAATACTGTTTTTTAATATTTCACTGATACTGAAATTATCAGTTGTAAAGTTCTTGGAACAGCTTTATGTAATCATGCTTCCCCTGTGTAATCATCGGCACATCTATTTAATATATTGCAAGTTCTTATGGCTGCTAGCATCTAGCTTTCAAAAACAACACAAGCTGCAATCTTACAACTACAAGGGGAATTTTCTGCTTAATGATTGGGGAAGAATGGAAGATTCTTCACAAGAGTTCAAGCATGAAGCAGTGAGTGCTCCCAAAGTAACAAACAAGATGCTAAATGAACCCAGCAGGTCAAGCAGCATCTGAAGAGGGAAATGGATAGTAAATGTTTCAAGTCAAGATCTTCATCAGAATTGAAATATATTAAGAGTGATAGTATAAACAAATGTAGCAAAAGCTGGCAACTATAGGTGGATCCAGGTGAGGAATGGTGATAAGACAGAGGAGAAGGGAAAAGGGAAACAGGGATAAAGGCTGGGAAGTAATAAGTGGAGGCAACAAATGGTTGCAGATGATGGAATTATGATGGGACAGGAAGGTGGAGCATTGAATAAGGAAAGTGGGCTGAGTAGATAGGGACTTTGTAGGGAGGATAACTACAATAAGGGGTCATTCCTAGACTACAAGGAAAATGCCTTTTTGCAAAGATGTCATAAAGTTATATCTACCTACCCATGGGAGAGGGTTATTAGGCAGGTAATGGTAATATTAAATATCTGCCATTTGGGAAATCTGTGATGATTATAAATTTCCTTGCCTGTTCTGTATAAATGAAAATAAGAAACAGCAACAGGAATAGGTCAATGGGTTCTTGAGGTTACTTGATAATATCACAAACAAGAGAAAATCTGCAGATGCTGAAAATCCAAGCAACACACACACAAACTCAGCAGGCCAGGTGGCATCCATAGAAAAAAGTACAGACAAAGTTCCGGGCCAAGACACATCATCAGGACTGGAGAAAAAATAATCAGGAGTCGGAGTAGGAAGGTGGGGGTAGGGAGGAAGAATATCATGGCCGACTCAGCCCTACCCTCCACTACACTTCCCTGCTTTCTCGCCATGACTGCCTCCAAAACTCGCTAAGGAAGACAATTTTAGTGATTTACAAACATCAGAGAAAATACATTTTTCCTCGTCTCTGTCTTAAATGGGTGTGCCCACGAGAAAAAAAAATTCCCTCACAGCATCGACACTGCTAGTCCCTTTCATAATCTTATATAGTTTAATAACATTACATCTCATTCTGCTATATGCCAATGAATATGGTCCAATCTCAAATGACACTTCAGGAAAATAGTGCAAGAATGTTTTCAGTGTGTTTTACAATTGTTATGAGTGATGAACAAACCTGATGGACAATGGGGTAAAGAGTTAACCATCCCCGCCCCCGAGAACCACAAACTATTACTGTTGCTATGCTGACCATTAGAAAGAGACGAAAAACAGGCAAGAACATCGGCGACAGGTAAGAGAGAGGGGGAAATTGCTGATTAACCGTATTGTGACTCCTTTTTGAATTATTTACTGTTTTGCTGCAAGGACAATAGTTTGCTGATAAACATTCCTCGGTGGACTGAAGGAGCGGCCTTATTTGATGGACACAGTCATTCAGGAGTGATGGATAGCTGAGTCCCCGTGAGAGGGATAAAAGACAGTTCTGGAGAGACACCCTCCAGACACGCCAGTGGACACTGATTGAGTGTTGGAACCCACAAGAAAGGTGGGGGCTTTGAAGACTGAATCAGGAGGTCGGTCAGTAAGGCTATCAGTGTTAAAGCAGGGCCAGTGGGGACTTGTGTGTGTGTCCACTCATGCCAGAGTGACGAGTCCACCATAGAAAAACAGTCTAGCAGAAGGATGGAGAGGTCATAACTGAATGACCACACTGATATGATGGATTAATAAAGCAAAGGAAGGTTTGCCTGACTGTAACTGTTACATCTCGCTCACTCTCTCTCTCTCTCTCTCTCTCTCGCTCTCTCTCTCTCTCTCTCTCTCTATCTCCAACGATTACAATACAACAACCATAACTACATCAGCACTCATAAACTGAACTGAACTTTATACTTTTCTATGACAACTTATTTACCCCTAGACATCAATAGAACTCTTTTATTATTGATTATTATTATTCCTACACTTTTAGGTTTATTACTGCTAACTGGTTTTATATGTATATTTGCATTATTGATATGGTTTTGCTTATTTTTATTAATAAACACCTTTAGTAAAGTACCACCAGACTCCAACAAATTCCTCTTTCTCTGCTGGTTAGACACCCAGTTACAGCGTACGTAACAAATTGGGGGCTCGTTCGGGATTTGATTACTACATTAGGGGGCCATTGAATCGGGATAAAAGTCCCTTATCTGATCTGGTTGTGAGATTAACCAGATGGGAAACCAGCAGAGATGGACATTGTCAAATTTTTAAAAGACCCGACTGCGGGGGCATTAGAAATTGCCAGGAAGGCAGACTTGGTGACTGTTGCGAAACAATTAGATCTCCCAGTGGTGAAATCATTGATGAGAAAGGTGGATATACAGAGAGAAATAGCTATGCATTATGTATCTAAGGGTGTGTTCACACCAGATGAATTGAACCTGTTCCCTGAGAGGAAACTAGCCAAGGGGGAGGTTCAGTTAGAGATAGAAAAATTAAAGTTGGCTGAGAAAGAGAAAGAGAGGCAGCATGAACTTCAGATGAGGCAGCTGGAAGCAGAGGAGGAAGAAAGGAAGGCTGAAAGGGAGAAGGAAGAAGCTGAATGGCAGATGGAGGAAAAGGAGAAAGAGAGGCAGCATATGCTGGAAATAGAGAAGTTAAAGATACAGCAGGGAACAGACCGGGCGGCAGACCCAAATGAGGGGTTCAAGATTAGTCAGGAGATCCAGTTGGTACCTCCATTTGAGGAGGTGGATGCCGATAAGTTCTTCCTCCATTTTGAGAAAGTGGCTGTGAATCAGAACTGGCCTGAGAGAAAATGGGCTGTTCTGGTACAAAGCGTACTTAGGGGGAAGGCTCAGCAAGCGTATTCGGTATTGTTCATGGATGAGTCTAGGAATTATGAGCAAGTAAAGAGGGCTGTACTGAGGAGTTACGAGTTGGTGCCAGAGGCATACCGACAGAAGTTCCGGAACTTGAGAAAGCTGTGGAACCACACATATTTAGAGTTTGTCCATGAGATGCAAATATATTGTGAGCGTTGGTGCACCTCAAAAGGGGTTGATGAAGATTATGATAACCTGTTACAGTTAATAATGATAGAGCAGTTCAAAAGTTGTATCCCTGAGAGTATGAAGACGTACTTGGATGAGAAGGAGACAGTGACTCTGTCTGTGACTGCCAAGTTAGCAGACGAGTATGCCTTAACCCACAAGTCAAAGTTTTCCTCAAATAAGAGTTACCAGAGAGGCAGTAAGGACAGTAGAGAAAACCCACTGGCTAAGGCAGAGAATAAGCCGGGAGCTAGTGGAAAAGGTGAGGAGGAAGAGGAAAAGCAGGCTGGCAGGAAGGTTCCTAGGAAGGGACCTGTTATAATTGTGGGAAAGCTGGTCATACAGCATCTAAGTGTTTTGCTTCGAAGAAGGAGACAAGAAAAGGGAAAACGGCAGTCCCGATGGGTTGCATTGAGTTGGTCAGCAGATCAATGGGGAAGGCAAAGATAGATAGAGCCCAAGGGGGGAGTGAGAAACTTAATTCGGAAGGGACGGTGTCTGTGAAGGAAGGAGAAACCCCAGTTCCAGTGTGGACCTGGAGAGATACTGGGGCTGGTCAGTCATTGTTTTTAAGGAAGGTGTTAGATTTTGGTTCTGAGACCCAGACTGGGGAGGCTGTGTTAAGAGGTATCGGAAAAGGGACCAAGGCCATACACAGGATATTTTTGAAATGTGACCTGGTATCTGGACCAGTCGAAATAGGGGTGAGGTCAAAATTACCAGTGGACGGTGTGGACATCCTACTTGGTAATGATCTGCCAGGTGGTGACGTGTGTTCAGCAGTGAAGCTGACAAGTAAGCCTATGAGTGCTGAGGACCCGCCCATAGATTCCAAGATTTATCCCGCATGCGCAGTCACTCGCAGCATGTCTAGAAAGGTGGCTGAGAAAGGAGACAGTTTAAAAGAGTCCAGTGTTGATTTGGCGGAGACGTTTTTACTGACACTGTACCAAGAGGGCTTAGAGGGTGGTAAAACGGAGGATAGTGGGGGGAAAGAGAGTAAAGATGAGAAACAGATATGGCAGTTAGAAGGTCCAGGGTTGGACATGGATGATCTGTCTGGCTTGACTGAACTGTTTGCAGTTGAAGAATTTAAATGTGTTCCCGATAATGATGTAAGGGCTGTTCTAGATGAAAAGGATGCCGCTACCTTGAGGAAGTCTGCTGGATTAGCAAATGAAATTGTTTTAACCCACAAGGTTGAGTTTACTCTGAATGGGAGTTGCCCAGAGAGTAACTGGGAGGATCAGGGGAACTTAGGATTTGAAAAGGGGACTGGTATTGAAAGCCTGGAAGAGGTAGATGTCCCGTTTGCATATGTTCAGGGTGTGAAGGGTATGGATGCACAGGGTACTGGACCTAGTATTGAAACTCAGGAAAAGTCTGAGGTATCTGATTTAGTTGAAAAGGAATGCAGTTCTTTTGGGTCAGATGGACTTGCTTCAGTGAAGAAAGGGTTAACATTGGTACCAGTGGAAAGTGAAAATTTTCAGTTGTTTGTGTTAGAAGGTGTGTTAAAAGTTAATGATGAGATGAAAGCTGGTGATGTGAATATTATTGAAGGAGAAGGGAAAGGTGTTGTTCCTAAATTGAATAAAGAAAACTTAAAGTTTGAATTGGATTTAGAAGCTTTGACAAAAGGGAAGGGACCTTTAACTGAACAATGGCTTGTTAACAAGGTGCTTGTGAATCAATTATAGTTTGTTTGGAAATTTAAAGATAAACAACTTGCTGATGTTGTTCAAGTATGTGATTTGGAGAGGCAGAATTTGAAATGTTGTTTTGACCAAGAGGGACCATCTGCCGCTGTTAAACTGAAAACAAATAGAATGAAAGATCCTGAAGATAAAATTAATGACTTGCTTAAAATTAATGAATTGTGTGGAAGTTCAGCAAATGGGCTTAGTTTGGAAAACATTGTGCTAATGTGAAAGGAGTATGTGAAGGCCTATTCCACACTGGTGAGCAAGCTAACCACATGAGAGTTAAGTGGAAAAGGGACAAAGGTTGACCAAATGCCACTTTGAATAACAAGATCTGGTTTTGAGGGAATTTGACAAAGCATGTGAAAGATAAAAACACCATGGAAGATTGATTGTTTGAATGTTAAGTTTAAAAGTAAAATAGAGATTAGTATTTGCATAACTTTTGTAATGTACTACATTATAATCAAACATGTATTGGTTCACGCTTTGTAATAGACACCTAAGCTAAGATCACAACCTTTTAGTATTTTTTTTGGCTAACATGAAAAATAAAAAGTAGGCGGTTATTAAGTTGGAGTCTGTTATTACAGGAACTTGATATTAAAATACAACATCTAAAGGGGAGTGACAATGTAATTGCTGATTGTTTATCTAGATGTTAACTTGAACATGTATCTGTATTATTCTTGTAGTTAAGACAACTTCTGTATTTTGTTAAACTCTGTAAATCAGTCATGTGCTTTATTAGTTAATTTTCCCCCTGGTGAAAATTCCCAGAAGGATGGGGGTGTTATGAGTGATGAAAAGACCTGATGGACAATGGGATACGGAGTTAACCATCCCCCCCCCCGAGAAACACGAACTATTACTGTTGCTATGCTGACCATGAGAAAGAGACGAAAAACAGGCAAGAACATCTGCGACAGAAAAGAAAGAGGGGGAAATTGCTGATTAACCGTATTGTGACTCCTTTTTGAATTATTTACTGTTTTGCTGCAAGGACAATAGTTTGCTGATAAACATTCCTCAGTGGACTGAAGGAGTGGCCTTATTTGATGGACACAGTCATTCAGGAGTGATGGATAGCTGAGTCCCCGTGAGTAGGGATAAAAGACAGGTCTGGAGAGACACCCTCCAGACACGCCAGTGGACACTGATTGAGTGTTGGAACCCACAAGAAAGGTGGGGGCTTCGAAGACTGAATCAGGAGGTCAGTCATTAAGGCTATCAGGGTAAAAGCAGGGCCAGTGGGGTCTTGTGTGTGTGTCCACTCATGCCAGAGTGACGAGTCCACCACAGAAGAATGATCTAGCAGAAGGATGGAGAGATCATAACTGAATGACCACACTGATATGACGGATTAATAAAGCAAAGGAAGGTTTGCCTGACTGTAGCTGTTACATCTCACTCTCTCTCTCTCTCTCTCTCTCTCTCTCTCTCTCTCTCTCTCTCTCTCTCTCTCTCTCTCTCCAATGATTACAATACAACAACCATAACTACATCAGCACTCATGAACTGAACTTTATACTTTTCTATGACAATTTATTTACCCCTAGACATCAATAAAGCTTGTTTATTATTGATTATTATTATTCCTACACTTTTAGATTTATTACTGCTAACTGGTTTTATATGTGTATTTGCATTATCGATATGGTTTTGCTTATTTTTATTAATAAACACCTTTAGTATAGTACCACCAGACTCCAACAAATTCTTCTTTCTCTGCTGGTTAGACACTGAGTTATGGGGTACATAACAGAATAGAGATCTATCCTTCCTCAGATGTGGAGAACAACACTACACACAACACATCAGTTGCTATTTTACAAGTTGCCTCTAAAGTCATATCAAAATATCTCCACACTCCAGCAATAAAAAATCAATTTTTCTTTCTAATTACTTCATATGCATGCAAGCATATTGTATTTCATATGCTACAACCATTAGGTTCCTTTGTAAAAGAACAGTTTGTAATCTCACTCCATTTCAATAATATTTTACTTTTTCATTCTTCCTTCCAAAGTAGATAAGCTCATCTATTTCCACATTCCATCTGCCAACTTCTTGCCCATGCACGTATCCATCCATATCTGTGTGCAGGCTTTTTATGTTCTCCACACAACTGGCAGGCTCACATAGCTTTGTGTCATCAGCCTCTATAGGTTAAGATCCTTCAACCAAGTCATTAATATAAAGTAACATATAGTTGAAACACTGGCATTATTCCAGGTAGCACTCCCCTAGTTTTTAATTGCCAATTCAAAAATGACCCGTAAAGCATAGTAGGGAAAGTTCTCAGGATTATTTTAAGAGATGTGATAACAGAGCACTTAAAAAATATTAATGGATTCAAACTGTCAAAGAAGAACAAAGAAGGAAGTGGGGTTGTCCTTTACAAAGCACAGTTTCAATGGTTGGGGTGGGGGGGGGGAACACATAACTAAAACCTGGTTTTAACAAACGTTTTCAGGTCAGTGAAATGAAAAATCATGCCAGACATAAATGTGGGTTTTGGACCATCTTAGCCATTATATCTTATTGAATTTTTTGAAGAGGTTACGAAGAAAGTTGACGAGGGTAAAGCAGTGGAATTTGTCTATATGGACTTCAGTAAGGCCTTTGACAGGGTTCCACACGGAAGGTTAGTTAGGAAGGTTCAATCGTTAGGTATTAATATTGAAGTAGTAAAATGGATTCAACAGTGGCTAGATGGGAGATGCCAGAGAGTAGTGGTGGATAACTGTTTGTCAGGTTGGAGGCCAGTGACTAGTGGTGTGCCTCAGGGATCTGTATTGGGTCCAATGTTGTTTGTAATATACATTAATGATCTGGATGATGGGGTGGTAAATTGGATTAGTAAGTATGCAGATGATACTAAGATAGGTGTTGTTGTGGATAATGAAGTAGGTTTTCAAAGCTTGCAGAGAGATTTAGGCCAGTTAGAAGAGTGGGCTGAATGATGGCAGATGGAGTTTAATGCTGATAAATGTGAAGTGCTACATTTTGGTAGGAATAATCTAAATAGGACATACACCGTAAATGGTAGGGCATTGAAGAATGCAGTAGAACAGAGTGATCTAGGAATAATGGTGCATAGTTCCCTGAAGGTGGAATCTCATGTGGATAGGGTGGTGAAGAATGCTTTTGGTATGCTGCCCTTTATAAATCAGAGCATTGAGTATAGGAGTTAGGATGTAATGTTAAAATTGTACAAGGCATTTGGAGTATTGTAAGGCCGAATTTGGAGTACTGTGTACAGTTCTGGTCACCAAATTATAGGAAAGATATCAACAAAATAGAGAGAGTACAGAGAAGATTTACCGGAATGTTATCTGGGTTTCAGCACCTAAGTTACAGGGAAAGGCTGAACAAGTTAGATCTTTATTCTTTGGAGCATAGAAGGTTGAGGGGGGACTTGATAGAGGTATTTAAAATAATGAAGGGGATAGATCGAGTTGACGTGGATAGGTTTTTTCCATTGAGAGTAGGGGAGATTCAAACAAGAGGACTTGATTTGAGAGTTGGGGGCAAAAGTTTAAGGGTAGCATGAGGGGGAATTTCTTTACAGAGAGTGGTAGCTGTATGGAAGGAGCTTCTAGTAGAACTGTTAGAGGCAGGTTCGATATTGTCATTTAAAGTAAAATTGGATAGGTACATGGCCAGGAAAGGAATGGAGGGTTATAGGCTGAGTGCGGGCCACTGGGACTAGGTGAGTGTAAGCGTCGGCATGGACTAGAAGGGCCGAGATGTCCTGTTTCCGTGCTGTAATTGTTATATGGTTATATCATTTGGGAGAATTTCTAAGTTGTACTTTTTGGCAGTCACTGCGTCAATGGTCCCGTTTGGAGTTGGAACAAAGACTGGTGCCAGGCTTCTCCTAGAGCAACTCTGAAATGTTTCTGTAGATGCAGAAAAAATAGCTGTTGGCATTACATTTTCTAACAAGGTAAATTTCATAAATATCTTGAATCTATGTTGAGAGCAATGGAACAGAGCAAAATGTCTTGGGAATATTTGTTCAAAATCTTTGAACTTTGTTGCATTGTCAATAGAACACAGGAAATCATTAGGACTGGGATCATATAAACCAAATAGGAGCTTAAATGAGGTCATTTGAATTACCAGTAAAATTAGATTTATGGAGTTGCATTCATAACATTCTACCACACAGAAGTGTCCTGTTGACTCTCTAAATAACAATCAGTGGCCCATATATGCAAATGGTATTTTATTGGGATGATGAGGGAAACTTATTATCAAAGTATGTATAGGTCACCATATACTACCCTGAAATACATTTTCATGCAGGCAATCACAGTAAAGCAAAGAAAAACAGTAGAGTCAATGAAAAAATACACAGAAATAAAGACTGACAAACAACCAATGTGCAAAACTGTGTAAATATAAAAATAATAAAAATGAATAGTAAATAAATAATACTGAAATGTAGGTTAAGTACTAAATTGCACATCTTATTCAAAGATGCTGCAATTCATTGGTACAATACGTTGTTAGATAGCAGCTGAGACAAATATCTGACAAAGGAATCATGAGAAATGCATGGTGCAGAATAGGATACAGACTGCAGACAACTAAATGTCTTTGCTTTCGAGGATAGATAAAAAATTGGGAGATTTGCCATAGCTGCACTGGAATTGGTATGTCTATAGTTTAAAAAAGGTCCTTGATGAGTGTTTCAGCAGCAGGTAAACTAAAGAATAATGGAGTTAAATAAAGCTATAAAGATAAAGATACAGTAGGTGATCTTCCTGATGATGTAGACCAAAGTTCACCTCAGGTCAAAAGTACACAAAACTTCTCAGGGAAAGGAATACAGTCATTGACTAGAACAGAGATTGCAGCAAGGGTTGTCGATATTAGGACCACATAGACTCCATTAGTACTTCATTAGAACTGTCAAATAAATGACATGTTTTGGGCACCATGGTTCAGAGTTCAGAGTTCAATCCCAGCATTCTCTGTTAGGAATCTCTGTACGTCCTCCCCGTGTAATGCGTGGGTTTCCTCTGGGTTCTCTGGTTTCCTCCCACAGTTCGAAGACACACTGGGACGGTTAATTGGTCATTATAAATTGTCTCATGATTAGGTCAGGGTTATATTGGGGCTGTCAGGGGTTGCTGGGGCAAGGTTGCTCGAATGGCTGCGAGGGTCTATTCCATGATGTATCTCTAAAATAAAATGATTGAATCATTTAAATCTGCTCTCTTTTCACCACACCTCTACTAAGTTAGGGTTCCATACAGGTTGCAGGGATTTGAGGAAAGTAAGGCTGAATAACTTGCAGCAATCAGTTTGGAGGCTAATGTAAACAATCTTGAATTTAAGGAATGTCCTCACAATTAAGCATTGCCATTGCTGGAAGAAATGGACAGAAGTGCAAGCATGGCTTATAAGAATAGATTGAGTGAACTCAGCCTTTTCTCCTTGGTGCAAAGGAGGATGAGAGGTGACCGGACAGAGGTGTACAAGATGATGAGAAGTATTGATCATGTGGATAGTCAGAGGCTTTCTCCCAGGGCTGAAATAGTTGCCACAAGAGGACACAGTTTTAATGTGCTGGGGAGTAGGTACAGAGGAGATGTCAGGGGTAAGTTTTTTACTCAGAGAGTGTTGAGTGCGTGGAATGAGCTGCCAGCAACGGTGGAGGAGGCGAAAGTGATAGGGTTTTTTAAGAGGCTTTAAGGTAGGTACATGGAGCTTAGTAAAATACAGGGCCACAGGTAAGCCCAGTAATTTCTGAGGTAGGGACATGTTCGGCACAACTTTGTGGGCCAAAGGGCCTGTATTGTACTGTAGATTTTCTATGTTTCTATGTTTCTAGGTGACGTACCCCAAGGTCCTATTGGTTGTAGAATTTGTAGAACTCAAGTAAGCAATATAAATGTTAATATTAAATAGTAAAAAGATTCATAGCATGCAGGCTTTGGGAATGAAACTGCAATAAAAGGGATTACACTTTCACATGCAACTTCCAGCCTCAATATTAATAGACAGTGTAATAGTATATAATTGATCGTAATTTTCATCACTACAACATTTTAGTTTTGAATCACTTATAATCTACTCCCTCAATCACTGTGGTCACTGCCCCTTGATCAGCTTTCATTTTTGTATTGGATTTCGAGCTGCTTTGGGGAAGGTGGAAGAGGAATGATCCAGTCACACATTAGATGCCTTGTATTAATTTGTGAGCTACATGCCATAGCACAATTTCTCACAAATATTTGACCAATTTCACACTATATCTCAAGAGATGTGATCTCCAATTTATATTTAAGGCCTATTTGAGATACAACAGGAAATCCACATCTTGAAACTCGGAGTTTTTCTGATTGATGACCCTGCTATTACTAATATCCATTGTGTTTGCTAGCAGAAGAATCAATGACTTTCCTGAGCAGGCACAAGAAGAATGGGTTGCTTGAGAAATGAATGTCATCCAGGACTAGAGAGCAACTTATTTTACTTTAATTTCCCTCTTGGCTGGAGAAATGTCTGATGGAACTCAAAATAGATATTTTACACTGATCCAAAGGAAGAGTCAGCTCCTTGTTTGAATATTGAGGCTTGAAACCCCCACTTAAATGATTGGCAAAAGGATATTGCAAAAACATGTCATGCGCTAATATATAATGAGCTCTGAAGTGCATTTCCAAATGACAGTACTTTATGTAACATATTACAACTTGATATTGGATTGAAATTTCATAACAACATATTTTTTTCTCTGGGGAAAGAGAACTTACTGCTGGTTTGGATTGTGGCTTCTTCTTTTTAGTGTTTTTTCTATTGCTGCCAAAATAATGTAGGGTTCCATACTCCATGAGGGCGGCAAAAACAAACAGGAAGCAAACAGACACAAAGAGATCCATAGCAGTCACATAGGACACCTTTGGCAATGATTTTCTGGAAATTGTACTGAGTGTTGTCATAGTGAGAACTGTAGTAATACCTGCGAAACATGGAAAGTATTATTAATTCTATGGAGTACAGAAAGCTTTTGCACTCATTTTACAAAATAAGCTGGTTCTAAGTCAGAAAACAAAATCCATTCAAGTATTTTCAGTGTTCCCTGTTGGTTATCTCAAATCATTCTGCTGTAACTTACCTGCCAACAAATAACCTCAGTTAGCATTGGGGAACACAAGTATGTGAACCCAAGCTGCTGTTATCACAATTGCAATGGCCAGCAGTTGGATATGGAACTTAGAGCATCTGAGCTGGACACAGTCAGCACTCCCTGCCACTCTCAAACAAAATATTAAACTAAAAGAAAACTCACCTGGATGTGACAAAACTCATTCAGCAAGGCAATAAATTAAGGCATCTTAAGAGTACTGCATTACTACATAACTACAAATTATATTCACCATAAAGACTAGGGCACATTATAACATCATGAACTGTGCTATATAAATGAAAGAGAATTGCTTTTAAGAGGACTAAAGTTGAAATCTGCAATCATTCCAAAGAATATTGGTGATTACCTAACCAGAGCACCATTTCACCTTCCTAATCTTAAAGCGTTGAATTGTTTATCACAAGTTAAAGTTCTTTCTGTTTCCAAAGAAGGCATCAAAATTGTGTTCTGGAGAGCAAAATAATAATAAGTAGGGATTCCCTTGCACTCCAAATTTTTTGGTTAATGTTTTATGGAACTGTGGTGAATTGGGAACTGAAGAATTTTTCCCATGATCTCCCTATTTTATTTTTAACATTTCTGTTTTTTGTGTTTCTGCATAGAACACCGTATATAGTGGACATGTCTAAGTTGAAATCTAGACCAATATATCACATATTTAAGACTATAAAATTCAGACCAGAAGTAGTTATGCATAGCAGTGGACTAATCTCTTCAACAGCTGACTGATAGAACCAATTCATAAAGGAAAATAAAACATGTTTGTTTTGCTAGTTTGTATGTAAGATGCGCCCTGAAAGTCAAAGCATCCCCATCAAATTCAACCCCTGCGTATTTACGTGATATCTATTGTCTTTCTAATGTCTACTTTAATTTATGATCCTCTTTAGGGCAATTTAAAGCAACCCATCTCTCTCCCCATCTCAGATGTGGGAGAAAAATTCAAACATATACAGAAAACCTACACAGCCAGAGAGAACATGCAAACTCCACACAGACACTACAAATGAATAGTATCAAGTGCAGATTGTTGGTGTTTATTGGCAGCTGCAGTGTGATTGGTTTCCATGTCTGGTCCAACATTACTGCACCAACAATTCCTCTACACAATCAGAGTTTGAAGTAATGGTGTCTTCTCCCAGGTTGAGGAGAAAGCTTTAAAAATCGGCACTTCGTAGCCATTTTCTCAGAGTTTGAACAACAGCTAATCAGTGTTCAGGATTCATTAGCAAGGTCAAATAAAAATAATGCGGGGGCAAGCAGAGTGGCTATTGTTGGAGTGGGGCAGTGTTAGAGTTGGGAGACTTTTGGCTTTGGGTCAGCAGGCTTGGGGATAACAGGTTTGGGCGATGTACGTATCTGGTAAGCCTTTTCTTGCTCATTCTTCATTTGTACAGTTGCTTCAGTGAGAGTGGTTCCAGGGGCTCTGCTTTGTTCTTTGCATGAGATGAGAGAATGCTGGGAGGGTCTCCAGCTTCCCGGTTAACTACGTCTACACCAGATGTACCGAGCTACAGCTCGTCAGAGAGCAACCGAACTGCTGGCTCTGTGACTCCGAAGGAAAGGGACACCAGAGGAATGCAGCGGTGACAGGAGATTAGAGGAGTAGATAGGAGAGTCTGTGGACACAGTAGAGAAACCCAGAAGGTATTTTACCTCACAGGTGCCAGGGTCAAGGATATATCAGATCATATCCACAACATTCTAAAGAGGAAGGGTGAGCTGCCAGATGTCTTGGTACATACGAACATTAATGAAATCTTGCACAAGGATACCAAAGTCCTTTCATGCCTCAGTTTTTTTTAATATATTCTATATCCATTTAGAAAATATTCTACCCTTTCATTTCTTCTAACAAAGTGCATGACCAAACACTTCCCAACACTTTGACCACAGCATCTGCAGTGTACTTTTTGTTTACTTCACAACACTGTATTCCACCTGCCACTTCTTTCCCATTTTCCTAATCTGTCTAAGTCCTTGTGTCGTCTCTCTACTTCCTCAAAACTACCTGTTCCTCCACCTATCTTCATATCTGTAAACTGCAACAAAACCATGAATTCCATCATCCAAGTCATTGACATATAACATAAAAAGAACCAGTTCCAACACAGACTCCTGTAGAACACCACTAGTCACCAGCAGCCACCAGAAAAGGCCTCTTTATTCTCACTCCTGGCATCTCACTTATTGGCATCCTGCCAATCAGTCACTGTTTTATCCATCCTAGAATCTTTCCTGCAAACCAATGGACTCATAGCTTGTTAAGCAGCCTCATGTGTGGCACCTTGTAAAAGGCCTCCTGAAAATCCAAGTATATATCATAAACCAATTCTCCTTTATCTATCCTGCTTCTTATTTCTTCAAATAATTACAACAGGTTTTTAAATTTTATTTATTTATTTTTACTGAATGTGGGCATCAGCTAAGCCTGCATGTATTGCCCATCCCTAGACGCCTTTGAGAAGGTGGTGATGAGCTGCCTTCTTGAACCACTGCAGTCCCTGAGGTGTAGGGACACCCACAGTGCTGTTAGGAAGGGAATTCTGTGATTTTAACCCAACAGCAATGAAGGAATGGCAATGTTTCCAATTCAGGATGGGGAGTGACTTGGAGGGGGATTTGCAAGTGCTGGTGTTCCCAGGTATCTGCTGTCCTCATCCTTCTAAATGGTAGTGGTCATGAGTCTGGAAGGTGCTGCCTCAGGAACTTTGGTGTGTTGTTGCCAGGCATCTTGTAGATGGTAAACACTGCTGCAACACTGTTCATTGATGGTAGAGGGATTGGATACTTGTGGAAGGGGTACCAATCAAGTGGTCTGCCTTGTACTGGATAGTATCAAGCTTTCTGAATGTTGATGGAGCTGCTCTCATCCAGGCGAGTGGCAAGTATTCCTTGTAGAAGGTAGACAGGCTCTGGGGAGTCAGGAGGTGAGTTACACACCACAGGATACCTAGCCTTTGGCCTACCCTGGTAGCCATCGTGATTATATGGCTAAACTAATTCAGGTTTCTGTCAATGGTAACCCCAAGAATGTTGATAGTAGGGGATTCAGTGATGGTGATGCCTCTGAATGTCAAGGAACAGTGGTTAGAACCTCTCTTGTTGGAGATGATCATTGCCTGGCACTTGCTTGAGTCGAATTTTACTCGTCACTTGTCAGCCCAAACCTGGATATTGTCCAGATCCTGCTGCATTTGGCTGTGAACTGCTTCACTATCTGAGGAGTCATGAATGGTGCAGAACTTTGTGCAGTCTTCTGTGAATATCCCCAATTCTGACCTTATGATGGAAGGAAGGTCATTGATGAAGCAGCTGAAGATGGTTGGTCCTACGACACTTCCTTGAGGAACTCCTGCAGTTATGTCCTGGGGATGAGATGATTGACCTCCAACCATTACAACCATCTTCTTTTATGTCAGGTCTGATTCCAACCAGCGGAGGATTTTCCCCCTAATTCCCATTGACTCTATTTTAGCTAGGACACCTTGATGCCATTCTCAGTCAAATGCTGCCTTGATGTCGAGGGCTAACACTCTCACCTCACCTCTGGTATTTCGCTCTTTGGTCCATGTTTGGACCAAGGAGGTGATGAGGTCAGGAGGTGATGAGTGGCCATGGAGGAACCTAAAGCTGAACAGGTTATTGCCAAGTAGGTGCTGAATGATAGCACCGTTGATGGCCCCTTCCATTACTTTGCTAATGATTGACAGTAGGCTGATAGGGTGGTAATCAGCTGAGTTGGACTTGTCCTGTTTCTTGTGTACAGGACATACCTGGGCAATTTTCCACATTGCTGGGTAGATGCAGGTGTTGTAGCCGTACTGGAACAGCTTGGCTGGTAGCACAGCAAGTTCTGGACTAATGCTGGGATTTTGTTTGGGCCCATAGCCTTCACAGTATCCAGTGCTTTCAGCCATTTCTTCATATCAGGTGGCGTGAATCGGTTCGGCTGCGTACTGACATCTGGGATGCTGGGGTTTCCGGAGGAGGCCGAGCTGGATCATCCACGGCCCTTCTGACTGAAGATTGTTGCAAATGCCTCAGCCTTACCTTTTGCACAGGTGTGCTGGCTCCTCTATCATTGAGGATGGGAATATTTGTGGAGCCCCCTCCTCCAGTGAATTGTTTGATTATCCACCACCATTGGTGGCTGGATGTGGCAGGACTACAGAGCTTACATCTAGTCCGTTGGTTGTGGGACCCCTTAGTTCTGTCTATTACTATTACTTGCTGCTTATGGTGTTTGGCATGCAAATAGTCCTGTACTGTGGCTTCACCAGGGTGATGCCTCATATTGAGGTATGCCTGGTTGCCTGCACTCTTACTTGAACCAGAGTTGATCCCCTGGCCTGGAGGTAATGTTAGAGTGGGAGATATGCCGGTCCATGAGGTTGCAGATTGTAGTTGAATACAATTCTGCTGGTGCTGATGGCCCACAGCGCCTCTTAGATGCCCAGTCTCGGGCTGCTAGGTCTGTTCAAAGTCTATCCCATTTAAAATGGTGGTGGTGCAACACAACACGGTGGAGGGTTTCTTCAATGTGGAGACAGGAGATATTCTCCACAAATACTGTGAGGTGGTCACTCTTAACAGTGCTGTTAAGGATGGATGCTTCCACGGCAGGCAGGTTGGTGAGAATGAGGTCAAGTGTGGTTTCCCTCTTGTTGGTTCCTTCACCACCTGCTGTAGTCCCAGTCTAGTAGCTGTGTCCAGCTCAGTCTGTGGTGGTGCTACCAAGCCACTCCTGGTGATGGACAATGAAAACCCCCACCCGGAGTATGTTCTGTGACCTTGCTACCCTCAATGCCTCCTCCAAGTGCTGCTCAACATGGAGAAATACTGATTCATCAGCTGAGGGAGGCCAGGATGCAGTAATCAGCAGGAGGTTTCCTTGCCTATGTTTAACCTGGTGCCATGAAACAGGGCTGGTTTTGCCATTGTCACTTCCGGTTCCTAGGTGATGTCAGGTTGTCAGTCTGGGTTCTTTCCTTATCATTTTCTTTTTAACGGTTGGATACAACTGAATAGCTGAATTTTGCCCTAATGTAATCAAAAAATATCTTGTGGACACTGAGAGTTGCCAGGGTGACTCCCTCTCTATTATGGGGTGACCACCCCTGCTAGGTTTGTCCTGGCTGTACGACAGTACATACCAGGGAATGGTGATGGTGGAGTCTGGAATGTTAACTGTAAAGTAAGATTTTGTCAGTACAACTATGTCAGTAGTCTGTAAGACAGCTTTCCCAATTTTGGCTCAAGTCCCCAGATGTTAGTAAGGAGGACTTTGAGGGTTGACAGGGCTGGTTTTGCCATTGTCACTTCCGGTTCCTAGGTGATGTCAGGTTGTCAGTCTGGGTTCTTTCCTTATCATTTTCTTTTTAACGGTTGGATACAACTGAATAGCTGAATTTTGCCCTAATGTAATCAAAAAATATCTTGTGGTCAGTGTTAATAAAAACATAAATGCAAATCAGCTCCTTTAAAAATTGTTCAACACTTTGTCACTAAAAATCAGAAATCTGTTTGAAGCCAGTTCATACCTAATGATGTTCTTGCTGGCACAGCCTCTTTATTGATCCAGAATGAAACCCATGACAAGACAACTGTAAGTGAGCAAGGTATGTAGGTCTGAATAGTGAAGTAGCCCATTCTTCTACTTAGATCAAAGAATATTGTCATGATGACATAGTCTCCTGTAAAGTAGAAAATTAAATTACATTTCAATTAATTAAAATAACACAATTTTTAATATGAGTCAATAAAAAAGAATTGTTTTTCCAATATCTACTTGACCATCTTCTCATTAAAATTGATCACAGTTTTCTCAACCACACGATAAGCTGTATTTGCTGCTTTTCAAAATATAACAGTGTCAGGAGATCCTCTGCATAAACTGGCTGATGAATGGACTGTATTTTTAAAAAAATCCATTTAGAGCACAGACGTCCTAACATAACCTTAAAATTAAATCATCCTCAGTAAGCACTGACCCAGATTTTACAATCGGTGATGATGGGGTTGTGTTTGACGGTGATCCAAAAGCAGTTACTCACAAAGATTTAGCAGACTCAGGAGCACTGAGTTGACTTTGACTGTACAACATTCATCAGGTATTGGCAATTTCCTGCAACTGTCATTCAAATGAAGAATTCACAAAGCAGTAAAACAAAAGGCTGGGGATTCAACTTGCATTTAAATAATTTAACAGCATAGTAATATATGATTAGCAGAATACCTAAACTACCATAAATAAATTTTCAAATATTTGTTTATGGCTGCGAGGAGAGAAGGCATCGCAGAGACACATTAGCTAAGTCACTAACCTCTGCTTATGTGTGTGTGGAGTTTGTGCATGTTCTTCTAGTGACTGTGTGGGTTTCTCCTGATGCTCCTGTTTCCTCCCACTTTCCAAGATGGATGATAAATGCATGACTGTAAATTGTCACAAGACTGGTACAATGTAGATACAGATGATAATAATGTAGAGAGAATAGGTTACAGGAAAAATTAGTAGAGTAATGAACTGCAGAAACTCAATGGGCTGAAATACCTTCCTTTGACGTTATAAAGAAACATGGAAGAAATAAATATGTAATGAAACTCCATAGTCGTGAAATCAGTTCAGTGCACTAGGAAGGTTCAATAGCAGTTATAAATGAAGTTAACATTTAAAATGGCATTAGTTGCGACGAGAACTAATGTCATGTTGTGCAGTCTCAGCACAAATTCTGCGTTCATTGCAATTGCAAGGGGAGCATAGCCAAATCTGTGGAAGAGCAGTATAACTGGTTAGAACTTGAGGTTTCCACTTGTAACTGCATAATTGTTGATAGCTAGTATTCCCGTCAATTTTACCCAATAGCAGTGAACAGTTAGTTGTCTTTTGAAGATCAATGTAAGTGCAAACTCTGGGCCATTTCATATTGGAATCTCATGAGTTTTAATGAGTGCAACAATATTCCGACCTACTGATGCATTCTTGCCATTGCACTGACAACTCCAAAAATTAGGCCAATGCTCTTTTACATGGATATTCCAGATTGTGTTTAAAAGCATCCTCAATATTAAATATAAAATAGTTTCCTGAAGATGAGTTATGTTCAGATATTTTTCAGTGCAACTTTTATTTTTATCTCTCTTTCAGCTCCTGATAGGCACTTTAAACAGCATGTCTGTCAATTAGTCAATCTTTAAACAAGCTTAGCAACCTGGTTTTCTGGTCTTTACTGATTTCCTTCTTTTAATTAGTAAGGTTACAAATATAACACCAAGGTAAATTATATAAACTGTTTTACTGCCTTTGTTAATCCATAGAGCCACTATCCAGTGGTCCACAGTCAGAGAGTGAGAATAACATGCTATCACATCAATTATGTTTGAGGACATCCTCCTTAGTGGCTCACCAGGGACCTGGCAAAATACTTTGCACAACAGACGGAAAGACCTGTGCATTACTGGCCACTGGGATTTGCTATCAGTGTCACTAAGTAAGCAGGCATTATTCAATTAGCGTAATGGTATCCTTCCTGTAAAATAACATGTCACTTTCCCAATGTGACTTAAACTGTTTAATCATCTGATCAACTTGAACTGTTATAGTTAATCTGGAGACATGAAGATGAATCTCACCTGACAGCCAGGGAATTTCAATTTGAGTAATAAAGTAAATCTAAAATATAAATCTGATCTTCATAATGGTAACCAAGGAACAATTGAAATGTCATCAAAATTCCTTTAATTCACCTAAAGAAAGGATAGCTGCCATCCTAATCTGGTCTGGCCTGGCCTAACTCTAATAAAAAGCATTACATGCCTCTTGAAATGGAAAATAGGTGCTGGCCTTCCCACCAAAAATGAAGGAATGAAATATCTGCAGTTACATCTGTTTGACAGGTGAAATAATGCTGCACTGAACATGTAAATTAATATCACAATATATAATATCTAGTCCTTACTGTCTCGTGCTTAGTCTGTGAGGAATTTTTACTTTCAGTACAGGAACAAAGCAGGCAGCTGAGGTTTTCATGCTCATTCTCTGTCTATCCTAGTTTGGCTTTCCACTAATGTCAAATGAAAGGAAAACGAGGCAACAATGCCACACTATCACCCCCTGTTTCTCCTGATGACTGCACCTGCTTTACAACTCTTCATTTCACTCTTGATTAATTCAGAACATCCTTTAAGATGTCACTCAATGGGAAAAAGATAATAGCATCCCAATAAAAGAAAAATGACAATGTTGTGTGTGTAATACTGATTTAAAAAAAAACAACCTGACCATTTCTGCTCTTGGAGGAAGTAAAAGGTTTGAAAACTAAACAGTTTTACAGAAGCATTGTGGCACAATCCCTTCCTTACCAGACTGTGTATGCATTACTTCAGTGATGTTTCTCAAGCCAACAAATGCAAACTGGTAAAGTCTCCAATGCCTCTGGTCAGCAACCTCAACGGAATTGTGCTTCCAGCGATACTCAATTTCATTTTTAGGATACCCATCTAGAAAAGAAATTCTTGAGAAATATAAAGGAGTTAACTCACAGTGACTATAGAAATCAATTAGGTTCATTGGGATCATGAACCCAGGTTTTCTGCAAAGGGCTTGTTAGCTCCAGAGAGTAATTTGAGTCGAGGATAGTAGAGTATTTTTTTGTTCCTGTCCACTGGTGAGATGATCACACACGGCCCTCTTGATATTTATTTGGATTATTATAAATGCAGTATTAACAAATAATATGTGAAAAATTAGCCAACACTTTATTGCCTGATGTTGCTAGCAGAACATAGAGACAATACAGCATTGAGATCTGCTGCTCCCAGGAAGTCCAAAGTTATAAACCAACTCCGGACACTCACAATGGGTCAGAAGAAATTCTTTTTCTCCTCCCTTATTATAAACACTTCAGTCAATACTATGGCAGCTCTGGTTTAAGATAATTAAGTAACAATTAAGTGGGACGGGAAGAGTAAAAGGGGATTTGAGGGGCAAGGTTTTCACATGAGGTGGTGTGTTTTTTGGAATGGGCCACCAAAGGAAATGGTAAAGGCAGGTGAAGTTATAATGCTTAAAAGACATTTGGACTGTTACATAGATAAGAAATATTTAAAGGTATGTAGTCCATTTGGAACTAGCTCAGGAAGGCTCATTGGCCATCATGGGAGAGTTGTGGGAAGTCTCCAGGACTCCAAATTACTTTATTTGATGAAATATTACCTTTATTTGATGAAATCCTGTTGGCACACCTCCAAATCTTATGATATAGTTGCAGAACTATGAATTAGTTTTAAAGCCAATCTTTGCAAATGGCACAATTTAAAATCCTTAGAATGATGATGACACTGAAAAGTTATTGTTATGATCAGGTGAAATCCTAAATGTTGCACTTCATTCTTTCAATAAAGGAAGACATTAAGTGACAACATTCGCCACCAACTCCAATGAACAGCTTCTGGTCATCAGAAGAGAAGCATGTTCAAAGACCAAAAGTTTAACCAAGCACATGGTTAAACTGAGAAGCGGTGATCCCACCTCTTGTAGTGCTTTGGATTCAAGGACACTGTATAGAATGCACCTCATAGTACTAACACTCTCTCTCTAAAATCCTCCAGATCACTTGGCAGGTTGGGCAAAATAATTGCAGCATCCTCTCCCAGGCCAACCGTACCAGCCCTGATCAATTCAACCTGCTCTGATAAGCAAGCTATACCGTCTGCCTCTCTGATTCATGACTCACCAAACATGCACTGTACACCACCCTCCATCATGGGAAAAGATTTCCAGGAAGGCAGAGAAAAACATTCCAAGGACATTTTTAAACTCTTTTTATAACTTGTGTCCCTTCAAAGCCCATGATGTATTGTAAAGAAGAAAAAGCAGCCAGGAAGGAGCATGGTACCTCAGCAAGGAGAATGGGGAAATGTTTCACAAACAGAGAAAGGAATACACAACTCTTTAAACTTCCTGCATACAACCTGCATCACCTATGGTATAGTCAATCTGGCTCAGCCATCTCAAAACCCACACTACTGGAATGGAAGCAAGTAATCCCCAACACTTAAGGAGTGCCAAGATGACATAACATGTTATGTGGGTGTGACATAATTATATCAAACAGTGTGTAAAAAAAGTGTCTTTGGATATAACAATGTAACATGACAAAAATCAAACCTTGCCTGACATTTTATGAAGCTAATAGGGCTTCACGGCAATCATTTTCAGGATAATGTTACACACTGCTAATGGAATTATATTTCTATTTTACTCCCTTGGGATAGATTTCAATGTTGACATTTATAATACAATGAAATAGTGATTAGGTTACAAGACTTGTATTCAGAAACCTGAATTAATGATCCCAAGATATGACTATGAATTCCAGTATGGGGAGTTATATCCAAGGAAGTAAATAAAAATTTGGAATAGAATTAGTTCATGAGAAAAGGAATTCTGCCAACTTCACCCTGTTTATGCTACATATGATCCAATTTGGATCTATGTGGTAGACTCCAAACTGCCTTCTATATTCAGGATAGCAGTGATAAAGGAAATAAACACCAGCCTCACCAGCAAAACTCACATCCCAGGAATAAATTAGCCATGATTGAATGACAGAGATGGGCCAAATGGCCTAATTCTGCTCCTTTGCCTCATAAACATATAATGATCATCCTTAACTTTCCATGATGGAGTGATACCTAGCCACTTTGAAACACCACACTCCACGTGGTGAAAAAAATATGATCAGCCACTGGACTATTGTTGGTGAAGAGGTTCCACAGCAGTAATGACGGATGGTTTGTCACCCGTGAAGATTTATGAGGGTAAGGGGTTGGGGGGAGGCTGTGCTGGATGATGTGATTGGGAGGCATCTGCAAGTGTTCCCATGTACATTAGAAATGACAAGTACTGTACATAATAAAATTCCATTTTGACAGTATTATCCTATAGGTCTCCCAGAAGTCAACAGGTATTAGAGAAGCATATATATACAGAAATCATACAGAGATGCAAAAATAATTGGATTATAATCATGATTTTAATATTGATTGGGACTGCTTTAAAACCTCCTCCCAGTCGCCTTAATTCTACGTGCTCTAGTATCTCACACTTCGACATGGATACAGACAATTCCCCTCATAACGCCCCTTCTCTAGAAAGGCCACAGAAAACTTTGCAGGATATGCTTACCAAATTCTGCCCTTAGCACTAAAGCAGTCCCAATCAATATTAATTGAATATACTGATCAAATAATCCGAGGAGTAATTTCTTGGAATGTACTGCGAGGAGGTGATGAAGCAAGGGACAGTAATGACACTTAAAGGCTTCTGAACAGGTACATAAACGAGCAAGGCACAGAGGGATGTGAAATCGTTGTAGGCAAGATGGATTAGTGTAGATAGGCATGCCGTTCAGCATAGAAGTGGTGGGTGTTAGACTTTCTCCTTTAAATAGTTCATTTTCCCTTGTTGTATGGCATGAATATTACTTACCACATATCAGACAATGCTTAGATGCCCCTCCTGCATGCAGGCAAGGATAGCTCTTTTTTCCAATGATTTACTACCGAAATGGAATATTATGTAATTATCAGCAAACATCCCTATTTCTAACCTTAAAGCCACTCCTAGCTTACTTTTGGAATTCAGCCCACACTTTGACCAAGGCTTTGATGAGGCCTGGAGCCAAGAGGTCCTGATGAGATATAAAATGGTAATCACTGGGAAGGTTATTGGAGAATACACGTGAATGACACTTTCCATCTCTTGGTGAATAAGAGTTGAATTGACTGGGTGGTAATTATTGGAGTGAATTTGTCATTTTCTTTCTGAATAAGACATAATTAGGTAATTTTCCATATTATTGTGTAGATGAAATTATGCATTTTTATCCATTGACTACATTTATATGCCCAAGTTACTGTGCAGCAATTTAAACTCAGATCCCTGGAACTTATTTGCAGATTCCGAATTGTTATTTTAACTCTACCTACCTTTCCCCTTTAAGCATAATATGTAACAGACAAGTTCCATTGTGGGCATAAAACATCGACACTAATTGTTGAAGATTTGTCATTGCTCCCAAATGTATTTTAAAATTGTAGATGTTGGAATTATTGACTCACTACAATAATGCAGAGCATGGTTATAATTTGTTTGTCATAGACTAGGCAAGATTTATTTTATTCTACTGATTGAATGTGAAATTGGATTGGTTTGGTTAAAATAAAGACATGTTTGGGATGTTTTAAAGGCATTGTTAAAGACAAGCTAGCCTGGAATATAAAGGAGGATAGCAAAAGCTTTTTTAGGTATGTGAAGAGAAAGAAGATAGTTAAGAACAATGTTGGGCCCTTGAAGAATGAATTGGGTGAAATTGTTATGAGAAACAGAGAAATGGCAGAAGAACTTAATAAGTACTTTAAATCTGTCTTCACTAGGAAAGACACAAGCAATCTCCCAGATGTATGGATGGGCCAAGGACATAGGGTAACAGAGGAAATGATACAGATTGACATTAGGAAGGAAACGGTGATGAGTAGACTGATGGGACTGAAGGCTCACAAATCCCCAGGTCTGCATCCTAGGGTACTAAAGGAGGTGGCCCTGGAAATTGTGGATGTATTAGTAATCATTTTCCAATGTTCCTTAGATTCAGGATCAGTTCCTGAGGATTGGAGAATGGCTAATGTTATCCCACTTTTTAAGAAAGGAGGGAGGGAGAAAACAGAACTATCATCTTGTCAGCCTAACATCAGTAGTGGGGAAGATGCTAGAGTCCATTATTAAGGATGAAATAGTGGCATATCTAGATAGCAGTTATAGGATTGGGCCGAGCCAGCATGGATTTACCAAGGGCAAATCATGCTTGACTAATCTATTGGAGTTTTTCGAGGATGTAACCAGGAAGTTAGACAAGGGAGATCCAGTGGATGTAGTGTACCTCGATTTTCAGAAGGCATTTGATAGAACCCCACATAGGAGATTGGTGGGTAAAATCAGAGCTCATGGCATTGGGGGGAAGATATTGACATGGATAGAAAACTGGTTGGCAGCTAAAAAGCAAAGGGTAGCGGTGAATGGGTGTTTCTCGGAATGGGAAGTGGTGACTAGTGGGGTGCCACAGGGCTCGGTATTGGGACCACAGCTGTTTACGATTTACATAAACGATTTAGATGAAGGCATTGAGAATAACATCAGCAAATTTGCTGATGATACTAAGCTAGGTGGCAGTGTGACATGTGATGAGGATGTTAGGAGAATTCAGGGTGACTTGGATAGGCTGGGTGAGTGGGCAGATACTTGGCAGATGACGTTTAATGTGAATAAGTGTGAGGTATCTACTTTGGGAGTAAGAACAGGAAGGCAGATTATTATCTGAATGGTGTAGAGTTAGGTAAGGGAGAAATACAAAGAGATCTAGGAGTACTTGTTCATCAGTCACTGAAGGTGAATGAGCAAGTGCAGCAGGCAGTGAAGAAGGCTAATGAAATGTTGGCCTTTATTACAAAGGGAATTGAGTACAAGAGCAAGGAAATTCTTTTGCATTTGTACAGGGCCCTGGTGAGACCACACTTGGAGTATTGTGTACAGTTTTGGTCTCCAGGTTTAAGGAAGGACATCCTGGCTATAGAGGAAGTGCAGCGTAGATTCACAAGGTTAATTCCTGGGATGTCCGGACTGTCTTATGCAGAGAGGTTAGAGAGACTGGGCTTGTACATGCTGGAATTAAGGAGATTAAGAGGGGATCTGATTGCAACATATAAGATTATTAAGGGATTGGACAAGATAGAGGCAGGAAATATGTTCCAGATGCTTGGAGAGTCCAGTACCAGAGGGCATGGTTTGAGAATAAGGGGTAGGTCATTTAGGACAGAGTTAAGGAAAAACTTCTTCTCCCAGAGAGTTGTGGGGGTCTGGAATGCTCTGCCTCGGAAGGCAGTGGAGAGCAATTCTCAGGATGCTTTCAAGAAGGAGCTAGATAGGTATCTTATGGATAGGGGAATCAAGGGATATGGGGACAAGGCAGGAACCGGGTATTGATAGTAGATGATCAGCCATGATCTCAGAATGGTGGTGCAGGCTCAAAGGGCTGAATGGTCTACTTCAGCACCTATTGTCTATTGTCTATTGTTCTAATGTAAGTATATCTAAGTCATATATTCAGGTTTTCAAAATTAAAATAATTTATATTTTATGTAAAAATGAAAAAAAAACAAAATTAAGCATGAAGTTCAAAATGATTTTGAAGAAATAGAAATAATTTGTTGAAAATCACGGTAAGAAATAAAACGATGACTTTATTTGTACTATTCTAAACAAAGCCTCAGAAGCAAACCTATTCTTCATTTTTTCACCACAATACAATTTGGGAATTATTGCATCAAAGGCATCATGGTAAATAAACAGGTTAATGTGACCTAGCTGCATTTGACTGATGGTGGTTTAAAGAATTAACAAAACTGCAATGTTCACTTTGACTATAATTTACATGATAATGGCTTATTGATCACATTAAACACCCACATAGTGATATAGCAAATTACAACATAATTTATATCTCAAATTATTTTGTACTGGAAGAAAAGCCTTACATTGCATAACACTTACAGCTTGAGAATTCCAGTGGGCAAGAATGATGATCCATAGGGAAATCATGAAGCTGGAGATAACATTCAGCATTGATGGTTAATCTAATGTTTGCAATCAAAAATGAAAAACAAAGTGGTCAACATTGTAATTCAGAATTTTAGTCATATGTAAACATTATTCATAAATATCTCTACATGTGGTCACTGGAGTAGTAATGTTTATTCTACGTAAACATAAACTTACTCATAGTTAATGACTTAACATCAGATTTTGTGGAAAATTGATTGCAGGGAAATGCAGCCTGAAAAAAAATGGCTGACCGCCCCAGAAACCTTAACGCAAACATTACGTTAAAGGTGCACCAGCAGAATCCTTTGGAAATTGTACATTGCAATGCAACACACATTAGGTGATTTTAGCAGCTCTAGTCAAAAACTCACACCTTCAATTAAGCTATGCACTACTGACAGCCAAGGATTCCCATCAATAACCAAAATTGCTGCTGCTTTTACAATCTCCTTCCATAAGTAATGAATTGAGTGAAATGGAATTAATCACTTAATCAATTAATTGAATCACTAAGTAGGCAGATGAAACAGCATAATAACTTTTTTTTCCATAGAATCTCATGGACTGGGGGCAGTGGGAAAATTATCTCTCGTGTGTTACTTCATCCTGTTACTAGATATTCAGTGTCACTTGACTCTGCCACTTTGATCAGGATCATGTCTTCATTAACCGGGTCCAACACTACTGGTTTTTATTGCGATCTTTCTTATTCTACCATCTATCTTATTAAGGTTCAAGGTTATGATTGTGCTAATGGTTTTGGGGGTGGCGGCTGAGGTTGGTTGTATTGCTTACAGTCGGTATTGGGGACTGGATTGTAAGGAATTCCGCCATTCCAGTGGCCCAATCAGTGGCAGGAGCAGCTCACGTGCTCCTTCATGTGTTCCAGCAGCTCTCATTGTTTCAATTCCAGGGGTATCCTTCCTTCTGAATATGCCCCTAGAAGTTATTTTTCTGCATAGTTATTGCCCCCTCAGCATCTCCCTAGGCACTCAGAAAGCACAGTAAGGAGGAGTCCTCTGAAACCTTATAAATAGCATAGATTATGCATACAATTGAAAAGTTCAAAGTTGAAAGTAAAATTTATTTTCAGAGTACATACATGTCACCGCATGCAACTCCGGAGATTATTTTTTTGTGGGCATACTTAGAAAATCTATAGATCAATAACTGTAATTAGGATCTATAGACTGTAAACTGTAATCAAACTCTGCAAATGCAGATAATAAATAGCAATGAATAATGAGGATGAAATAACAAGATAAAAGAGTCCTTCAATGAGTGTAGTTATCCCCTTTTGGTTAAGAACCTGATGGTTGAGAGGTAGAACCTGGTGGAGCGAGTCCTGAGGCTCCTGTACCTTCTACTCGATGGCAGCAGCGAAAAAAGAGCATGGACTGGGTGGTGAGCATCTTTGATGATGGATGTTGCTTTCCTACGACAGCGTTTCATGTAGGTGTGCTCAATGGTTGGGAGGGTTTTACCTATGATGTATTGGGCTGAATCCACTACCTTTTGTGGTATTTTCCACTCAAAGGCTTTAGTGTTCCCACACCTGGCCAGATAATATTAAGGATCTACGCATGTCCAGCTCCAAAAACTTGGTATCTTTAAATTATTGCGCAGGCCCCAGTTTCTAGTGACATATTCCTTCAATTAATATTTATAAGTTGTGAAACTTTAAATTTTGATGCTGGTGTAAATAAATAATAGTGTACACCTCCAAAAATGTTCATTTTGATTACAGGCAATCAGCCCTCAATTATCAGCAGTGGCTGGTACAATAGAGAGCAAAAGTCACACTCACATAGTATATTTCATTTTTCAAAATGCATTCACCGAAAAAAGCAAACACAAGGAAATCTGCAGATGCTGGAAATTCAAACAATACACACAAAATGATGGTGGAACACAGCAGGCCAGGCAGCATCTATAAGGAATCCTGACGAAGGGTCTCAGCCTGAAACATTGACAGTGCTTCTTCTTATAGATGCTGCCTGGCCTGCTGTGTTCCACCAGCATTTTGTGTGTATTGTTCACAGAAAAAAATTGTTGTTTCCCCTTTAAGAGCAGTCATAATACCCTGCAAATTCTCAACTATTTATAAATATAAAATTCCCCATCACAATTACACAATTATCTTTCTGTATCACCTCCCAAGCTTTCATCTCTGCCACAAATGCTTTAACTGCCTCGCTGCTCTGTTTTTATGTTGTGTTAGGCTGATATTGGTAAGTCCATTCACTGCGACATCCCTCAATGGAGCATTTGAACTGTGTCAGCATTGCATAAAACACCTCTCTTGAAGCAACCCCTTCAATCTGTGCACACCCAAGCCCCTCAACCATGCTGTTATTGACAAAAGTGTTATAGACTTAGACCTTCTCCGTAGAATTCATCCAATTTTGAATAACGTCACTACAGCAAACAAACCCTGTCACTATACACTTGCCCCCACCTTTTCTTGTTAAACTAGGATTTCTGTCTTTGCTGGCTGTCAAGGAATTGCCGTCCTGTCCAATGTGCCCCGCTTTGTAACACTGAACATCCTGAGATCAGGTAACTCCAATGAAATCTACGGCAAAATCTTGAACCTTTTCTAACCATAAGACCTGCACCTTTAGTACCTATGTGGCTTTCAGCTGCCCCCACCTGCAACATCCCTATGGCTTGGCAGAAAACCATGCCACCACTATCACTATCTTCACTTACACCACATGATTGGACTGTGAGGGAAAATGCTTCACAGCTTTCAGCCCCATTTCCATCCCACTGGTATTTCTGTACACTCCGTGAAATGTAATGGCAGCTCGAACCTGCTGCTCATCCGTTTGTGTCTGCTTCATCATTCAGCATAATCACTGCCACCTTACTGCCCTAACAGTGAACACTTCATCCAGTGGTTAAAAGTTACACCTGAATTCTCTGATATACTAAATGAACTCCTGATCTAAAAAAGCCAGGAATTGTCTTCAACCTGACAACCTATTCACCAAACACTTTCTTCTGACCTCTGGCTGCATGGACCAGATTTATAATTCTTGAAATTTATAATTCTCTGGTTCTGATGGATTATGATGTCTCTCTGAGGTTTTCACTATGCTTTTGCATATGACATTTTCTGTAGCTGATGCATTTAATGGACTCACCAAGGCCTAGAGCTCCAATACCAGCTACAGCATATTCTGCTTAGGTGTTTCCACATTACTTTGCCTTGTGGCCTTTCCAGGGACACTGATGATATTGTTTGCTGCCCCACCCCAGAAATATTATCACTCATTCCATACGCAGAGATAATCATTATACTCATTGCGTGTTATCGCCACTGCTTTACTCAGGGAACTCTGTTCCCTATTGTATTGTCACTGGATTATTATCCTTCGCATCTACAAATGGCAGCTATCAAATCTGAGCCCAGTATGGTTGTCATAGGCTCAATTGTTGTTGTTTGTTAAGACAATTAAAGGCATATACTGTAATTCCCAAATAATAGCAGTGGCCGATGTGACAATGTGTGAAAAGCACGTTCAGGAACAGCTTCTACCCTGCTGCTATAAGACTACTGAATGGTTCTGTAGTACGATAAGATAAATGCTTGACCTCACGATCTACCTTATGATGACCTTTTACCTTATCATTTAACAGCACTGCTCACTCTCTGTAGCTGTTACTCTATTCAGCATTGTTACTGTTTTATATTCTTCTCCTTTAATGAACTGTGGAGTGCTTTGATCAGATGAATGGTATGCAAGACAAGCTTTTCAATTCCTGTTCAAGTGTGTCACATTTGAAAGGTTTGAAAGGTGTAAAAGTCTGTATCATATGATGCACTCATTTCTTGAAAGGTATGCACCACAGTACTCACCTCTTACACATTGACAAGACATACTCATAAGGATCCTGTCCACATTTTGAATTTTGCTAACTTTTCAAAATAGATTCTACCACGTAGGTTAGTGGAGTCAACCATAACAGTATACAAAGTCCATTCAAAATTAACGGGCTACCCATCCGTTATATCTCTATAAATAAACAGATGTAGACTTCATCCCTGCAATGCTTGTGCGACAAAAGATTCTTTTTCCCAATGCAGAAAGACTGAGGTTCCAGACCTGAGAACAAAAATAGGCAGGCTAAATCCAATCTTGCTACTTCTTTACCAATCTTTCTCTCTCCTAACTTTGTTCATCATGCATTACAGAAAAGACAAAAATTCGAGGTCAGGAAGAGGTCACATTGAATCATTTGAAGGGAAACCAGTCAGTCTTATTCTGTGCTTTTTCTCTTTTTTTTTGGAATTCTTGAATATTTATACCCTTCCAGTTTGAAGCTACCATTAAATTCACATTCTATCTGGCAGTGCATTCTGAATATGATTTTTTTTTGTGTGAAAAAAATTGTTCCTTATGGTGTCTAGTTCTTTTGACAATTGGCTTCCATCCTTACTCCCGTTGTTTTAAGAGACTAGAATATAAAAGCAAGTATGTAAGGTTGCGAACTTATAAAGCACTGATGAGTCTTCACTTGGAGTATTGTGAGCAGTTTTTGGCCCCCTATCATTGAAAGTTTGTGCTGAAAATGGAGAGGTTCAAAGGAGGTTCACGAAAATGATTCCAGGATTGAACGGCTCGTCATATGAAGAGCATTTGATGACTGGGTTTGTGTTCACTGGAATTCAGAAGAATGAGGGGTATCCTGATTGAAACCTATCAAGTGGTGAAAGGCCTTGATAGAGTGGATAGTGAGAGGATATTTCCTATGGTGGGAGTGTCTAAGACCAGAGAACACTGTCTCAGAATAAGGGGGTGTCCTTTTAGAATGGAGAGTGGTATATCTGTGGAATTTGCTGCCACTGTAAGCTGTGGAGGCCAAGAATTTATGTATATTCAAGGCAGAGGTTAATGGATTCTTGACTGGTCAGGGTACGAAGGGTTACAGGGAGAAGTCTGGAGATTGGGGCTGAGAAAAAAAAATGATTCGGCCATGATGGAATGGCGGAGCAGACTCAGTGAGTGAAATGGCCAAATTCTGATCCTATATCTTATGATAAATCTCTATAGATTCCAGAATGTTAATTTGTATTTACCAGCACTGGGTGCCTCGATGCAATGTGATTCTGATTTCTGCCTTGGGCCTTTAGTTCCTGCACTATCACCATAGGAAAAGGATGTACTGTATATGAATGCATAAGTTCAGTTCACTCTTGCCATTGTGAACAATGACATACAAAGCCCTTCTTTTACATGGAACATGTTCTCCAATGCACTATCAAATGCCACTTAAAGTACTTGAAAGCCGCTGCTTAGTTGGAGATGGATGAAAAAAGGCAGATAGAGCAAAGAGCAAATGATTTTATTTCTAGCATCGTGATACAGGGCATGCTATCCATGAAAGGATTGATGCGATCTGGGCCAAGGATGTTGCTTCTGAGAAACACCAACACTGGTATGCTGGGGTGGAGATATCAGCTAGCACAAAACACAACAAGCAGCATCTGTGACAATTCTGACTTTGATGACAAGAGTATTTTTCCTCTGACCCTGTTCCTTTAACTTTCTGAGGATCACTTGTGTTAATGTATATATTGATGTGGCCTTCTGTGGTGCAGTACTCAATAACCTCAGTGCCTATCTTTGAGTTTT
Organism: Hypanus sabinus; assembly: GCF_030144855.1. Classification (NCBI taxonomy): domain Eukaryota; kingdom Metazoa; phylum Chordata; class Chondrichthyes; order Myliobatiformes; family Dasyatidae; genus Hypanus; species Hypanus sabinus. The sequence goes on from NC_082719.1 coordinate 49,105,098, forward strand.
GATATTCCTAGGATGGAAATTCCACTGTTGATGGGCACACATATATTGAGTATGTGCAAACAGATTCCAGCCCAGAAACTTTGTTACTGCGCATCCCCTGAAAGGTAGTTAGCACAGGGCCAGATAAACAAGCGTTGCAAGCAGTACTTATCTTCTCACTCACTATGTCATTCTGAAAACACTGATGATCAGGTACTCAAACAAAATCCTTAATGCTTGCAAAAAATGGATCATCAATTCCGCTGTAATACTGATTTCCTGTTTTGACTTAAAGAGATTATCTGTCTTTGAAGCAAAATTCCACACAGGTCACCTAAAGCATTCTGAACTGAATAAACAAATATATATTCTTTAAAAATTAAAATCATCTATCTTTTCTTCCAACTACAAAATTATTGTTAAATCCTTGGAAATAATGAACATTTCCTGTTAGAAGTCATTTACATCATTGTTTTATCTCCTTGCTGCCTGCAGACTTGCAGAGCTTAAAACAACACTAATAAAACATCATCCCCACAAACTCAAATTTTACAAAAGCATATCAGTGGTACTTTTTTAAGTTTATTGTAAGTTTAGTATTTTCCATTCTACCTTAAGGATTTTTATGCTTCTGGTTGCTATCCTGGACAAATTTCTTGAATGAAATTACGATGGTATTTTTTGCAATAATTATCAATTGAATGGCATTGAATGAAAGAACCCATTAAAGCTAATGTTTTTGGCAAACGTTTTAGTGCATGCATAGTATTTAACAGGGTGCTTGTAAAACCACAGTCAAATGGCTTCTAATAGATTCAGCACAACTCCCAGCTGGCACCAGTGTGCAACCAAAATGATCCATCACAGTTTTAAAATCCTTGTCAGTCGTGTGATGTACCTTTTTATCTGGAAATGGAACTGGTGCATTTTTAGGTAACCAGATGGGCACCAGCATCTGAAAGTTTTATCTAAACACGAGGATCTACAGATGCTGGAAATCTTGAGCAACACACAGAAAATGCTGGAAGAACTCAGCAAGTGGATGGAGGAAAATAAACAGTCGATGTTTTGGGCTAAGACTTTCCTTCCAGACTGTTTTATTCTCTTGTCTTACCTTAGAGTATACAATATTTTGCCATCATTCTCAATCCGCAGTAATCGATTGGGCGTCGTTATCCAATGAGCATCTGACTTCCTTGAGTTTCGGAAAAAGGTGTCCGGTATCCAGATTTTCCCAACCATGTTGCTATTTAGCATGAGGACTTTCATTGTACCATTAAACTTCAGTCGGCTATCATACCAGGACTGTGCAAAAAATATGTCAATTGTATATTCCTGAAAAATATAAGCAGAAATGTATCTGGTGCATGCCAATTCATGAAGCATTCCTTAATATCACACTGTAAATTGCAGTGCTTTGAGTAATCGCAAAGTAAGTTTCAGCACTGAAAGATTTTCTGTGCTTAACAATTTTCCAGATATCCATGGGGATCAGCAACATCTACATATCATAATTAATATCATGGAGTACTACTGTAAAGAAACAGGCCCTTCAGACTATTGAGATTATCCAACACTCCTTACCAATACAACCAAGCATCTATACCAGTCTTGGAGTGATCTCTTTTAACTTTTATCTACATTGCTTCAACAATCTCCATATGGCATTACTGACCTACATGCCAGGGACAATCAACAGCAGCGAGTTCTGAATATTTTAAGGGCAAATTTCCTTCCAGCTTTGAACCTTATTTGCAAGCATCCAGACTGAAGTTTTATGAAATCATAGTGCCATTCTGCTTGGAAACCCACGATGCCAGTCAATAATAGCCCATTACAATAATCACATTTTATTCTCCCTCCGTTCCCATCACTTCCCACCCCAGGTTCGACCGTTCACCTACATGCTAAGGGAAGCTAATAGCCCTACCCACCTGCGTGTCACTGTGGTGTCAGAGAAACAGGAGCACCAGAGAAAACCCATGAATTCACAATGAGAACGTGTAAACTCCATATACAGTAGATAGTTACAGAGGACAGGATTGCACCCAGCTGGCTGGAGTGAGAGACAACAGCTCTATTAGCTGTGCCATCGACTCACCCCAGCATCCCAGTAGTCCTAAAAATACATATAAAAATCTATTTCAAGCAGCAAGTGGAAAATATTATTGGTGATAAATCTAAATGAGATTTTCACAAAATAAACATGAAATTTGCACCTATAAACTGAGGTGAAAAGATAATTCTTAATATTTTATTTAAAACACCAGTTTTTTTTGCTCTCCTTCATTTTAGTTTGAGAATATGTACCACTGGGTTCAAGGACAGCTTCTCTCCTGCTGTTCAAAGACTCATAAATTGATATCTTGACCTCTTGTCTGACAAAGATCTCTCAATCTACCTTGCTGTGTTTATGTGTTTATCTACACTGCGCTCTCCCTGCAACTGTAACATTACGTTTTACGTTCTGTTACAGTTTTACCTTTGTACTGCTTTGATGTAATTCAGTTTAAAATAATCTGTCTGGAAGACCGCAAACAAAACCTGTTTGGTGTACCTAAGTACAGGTGCTAATATTAAATTAATAACCAACTACCAAGCATGGGAATAAATTAAACATGGCCAAAATACAAACTACATTTCATCTTCAGATAAAATGCTTGTGAATTCATGCATCTCTGTGTTAGAACTAGAACAGTATTGCTATATAAATTTAATTCACCAAACACCACAGCAGATTTGTAAATGGGTACTGTTTGTTTGTAGATCATTTGTGAGATTTGCAGCAAGTAAAGCGGGGATTCGCAACACGTGTCCTGTTAATTAATTCTCTGTGATTTCACTTGTGGTGGCAACATGCATGTCTCAAACAAATCCGTCGACCTGTTCTATTTCCGTCCTTGTGCATTAACAAGTTACTAAATTTGGCCCTACAACAAACACATGAGACAACTGAAGGTCAGGATAATAAGTTGTATGTAAATAATTAATCTGTTTTTATGCTAATTGGTGTACTTCTCAGACCATTTTCAGATCATGCATTCCATTCTCAATAGGTGGCAAGCTGAAAATCTCTGATCTATAAATGTTTAAACATTGAAGCAAGTGAAAGCATACACGGATGACTGGAGCAGAGTGTTTCAAATGGTTCTGCCAGAAAGAAAACAATACTCCTGAGAATCCCGTCAGTTTTCCAGGTTCGGAGACTCTACAGCTGAGCTGTAATAATGTCCCATGCAGTTACTTCTGATGCCTCCAGGAACTTATTCAGATTTCAGTATTTACAAAAGCAGGCATGTATCCCATTAAGTGTAGATAGTTTTATTTGTTGGTTGCAATGATTGCACATATTTTCAATATCCCGAAACTGAATTTCCCCAGGATAGCAACTAGAGAGACTAGTACAGTAGTGTACATTGCTAATGCAATTTAGAATTCTTTTGTCTGTGAATTCCACTGGCCAATACCAGTTAAGCTACCAGATATCAATAAATAACATTTTGTAGAGTGTGTACAATATTTCCAATTATTTATTTATTTGTCTTTACTTTGCATATTTGAATAATGATTTAAGGATCTTAATGATGCTCAACAACTTTTAATCGATTAACTTCTCCAAGCAGTATCAACGCTTAAGATGAGATAATCTGCAGATGCTGGAAATCCAAGCAACAGACACAAAATGCTGGCGGAACTCAGCAGTCCAGGCAGCATCTATGAGTAAACAGTCGATGTTTTGGGACGAGACCCTTCATTAGGACTGTACAGTCCTCATCACTTAAGGCAAAATATCACCATGTTTTGATAACAGGGAGAGGAAGAAGAAAGGTTTGGCATGCTTTTCCCCCCTCCCTTATTTTTTCTTTTTCTCTCTGCCCATCACTCTGCCTGTTCTCCATCTCCCTCTGGTACTCCCTCCCCCTTTCTTTCTCCCTAGGCCTCCCGTCCCATGATCCCTTTCCCTTCGCCAGCTCTGTATCCCTTTTGCCAATCAGCTTTCTGGCTCTCAGCTTCACCCCACCCTCTCCGGTCTTCTCCTATCATTTCGCATTTTCCCCTCCCCCTCCTACTTTCAAATCTCTTACTATCTTTCCTTTCAGTTAGTCCTGACGAAGGATCTCGGCCCGAAACGTCAACAGCGCTTCTCCCTATAGATGCTGCCTGGCCTGCTGTGTTCCACCAGCATTTTGTGTGTGAGGTATGGCAAACTTATAGGAAAAGGTGGTGGTTCTTTAAAAAAAAATCATTGTATGAGTGCAAATGATGAAAAGGAAGAATTCCTTTAATTCACAGTCATGATTTGATCCAACTTTCCGCACGAAAGTACCCTGAAATGATGATGCGATGAAATACTTGACCATCGTCAGTGCTGCCATTCTTCTGATTTCCTGGATTCACTGCAGAAAATACTGACTGTAGGACATGGAAGTCCTGAGATTAGGAGATGGGAGGAAATGGTAGGTAGTGAAAGCAAAAAATGAGTCTTACTGAACTAAAAACTAGCAGCTGAAATAGCAGAATAATTTTAGAAAAGGTCTGGTTAAAACAAAGAGAGAGTTCAGTTCGCATTCTGAAATAGGTGTGGGCATTGAGGTGTGTGACTAACTTGCCTCAACCGCCTTCTAAAAAATAATTCGTGCTATACTAAATCAGCCAGGATTTCTTAAGACCGTGAGACATAGGAGCAGAAGTAGACAATTTGAGTCTGCTTCGCCATTCCATCATAGCTGATTTATTATCCCTCTCAACACCTTTCCCCTGCCTTCTCCCCGTGACCTTTGACACGCTGACTAATTATGTACCTATCAACCTCCACTTTAAATAAGTCATCTGTGGCAATGGATTCCACTGATTAACCACCCACTGGCTAAAATAACTCCTCCTCAACTCTGTTCTAAATGGGCATCCATCTATTCCGACTCTGTGCCTCTGGTCCTGGACTCCACTACTATAGAAAGCATCCTCTCTGCATCCATTATCCAGGCCTTTCAATATTCAATAGGTCTCAATGAGATCCCCCCTCATCCTTCTAAACTCCAGGGCCGTCAAATGCTCCTCAGAAGTTGAACTTTTCATTTCTGGAATCATTCTTGTGAACCTCTGCTGAACCCTCTACAATGCCAGCAGATCTTTTCTTAGATGAGGTACCCAAAACAGCTCACAGCACTACGAGTGAAAACTGACCAATGCCTATTAAATCCTCAGCATTACATCTTTGCTTTTATATTGTAGTCCTCGCACAATGAATGGTAATATAGCATTTGCCTTCCTTAGCACTAGCTCAACGTTTCAATATTCAATAGCTCTCAATGAAATGAACCTGCCATTCTTCTAAACTCCAATGAGTACAGGCCAAGAACCATCAAAGGCTCCTCAGATGTTGACCTTTTCATTTCTGGAATCTGTAAATTAATACTGCATGAGGACTCCCAAGTCCCTTTGCACCTCTGATTTTTGAGTTTTCCCCATTTAGAAAATATCTATGCCTTTATTTCTTCTACCAATGTGCATGACTATACATTTCCCTATATGATAGGAAAATAAAGAGGAAACGCTCTGTATCAGCAGCATTTGCTGGTGGGCCTTCTGGAACATAAGGGACACTGAAGAATTACACAATATTACAGAGGCTGGACCCTGGGAACCCCTGATGTTGTTTTTGTGAAGCAATTAAGACAGATTAGAGATGCCTTATATTTGCAAAGCACCAGGAGGGCCTCCAACCACATCTTTTGGAGGCTTTAGGAGGAGGCATTTGTAATGATTATGCCTGAGTCATGGATTTGCCACATGGACATAGTGCCACAGAAAATATATTTAACAACAACTTAATACCACTTGTCAGCCAGTCAACTGACATTGCAGTCATGAAGCCAGATCAACCCAACTTCTCTTCTTTTTTTAGGCAGTCCCTTAGTGTCAAGGATGACCTCTTCCATTCTTGTTCTGGAAGCTCTGAGGTCTTCTCTGGAATCTGCAGGGTTTGCTATACATGAACACACAATGTGGTAGGGTGGTGAGGAGGTAGATTAGTCTGCAGTATGGTCATTTCACTGTTTGCCCCTGGCCTCCACATCCTCCAGTCACAGTAACTCAACGTGCTCTGCACCTTCCCAAGTGCTACTCTGCCAGTCCTTGTATCCTCAGGAAAAGACATCTAAATCCTAAAGTTGAAAACTTCCCTCTTCCATGTAAAACAAGTAACCAATTTTACTCATCTTCAAAATTCTTTATCATGCCTCCTACACCTAAAACAGAAAGCAAAGGACAATGCAATTATGTTTCACAGAAAATTAAGAAAAAATGCAAGCTTGGTGACTTTTCTGTCAAGTTGCTTGCTATTTTTGGAAATGAATTTTCAGGTACTAAGGATCAAATGGATGATTGGCATTTTGAAATTTCACCAAGTTTATTTGAGGAAGGTCACTTAGCAGGTTCAGTAAATAGATTTCATTGTTAAGAAGGAAAAGATCAGGTAGGACTTATTGAACTGCGCCTAAAGGCTCTTTCAACTATGCAGACAAGGAATTCAGATCTTCAGGGCTTGGAAAAAAAAATATTAATTGATTCAGTTTCGGTATTCACATTTTCAGAAACTTAAGCCATGAAAAATGGTGTCCATAAACCATGAGACTGGTGCCCTGAATTTACCAGTTGTAGAGATCAAGAGTCTAGTCTCTCCAGTGCCCTCTAAAATGGAACAGCATTTAGTTGATGTCCAATGTCTAGACATTGAATCCAATAACATTGTTCTGTAGGAACCATTTTCTTTGACTCAGACTACTATGACCATTCCTTCCTGGTTCCACTCTGGGAATTGGATTGAATCAGGGATTATCCTGAGCTATAACATTCTTTATACCGTCCGCTAGCATATTCTGGCAGAATGCTGATTGCTGCAGCAGCTGAACTGCAAATGAAGGCATAGATGATGTAACAAGGGGATCACATGATACCCTCAAAGAGTATCAGACAGAGAATCACTGCAGCAGAATTGTCGCTGTGATATGGACTTATGAACAAGTGAGCTTGAATCGTTAAACCATACCTTTGTGTGAGTTTGTCCTGTGAGAGTTCCAACGGCTGGGATGGAGGTTTTGAGATTAACCATTAGGAAATGAGCATGGCATGTTTCAACTCATCTTCATAACAGTTGCAGACAACACCAAGGGTGGAATGAGGAACCTCTGACATTCCACTGCTCTGTGCTCATATAGAACAGTGTGGGAAGTGTATAATAGAACAGATGAGGCACGTTGGCACACAGATCAGAAGGTGCTCTTTCCCATCTGTGCTCGTACACTGAATGCAACTTCTGAAAGTAAAGAACTCCGTGTAGTTCCAACAAAGCAGATCTCTTAAACTTTTGTAGACACATTAAACTTAGTTACAGAAAGAGCGTGGGCCATCTGTACCATCACCATCTGGTCAGCCCGTATTCAACCACCCATCAGTGTTATTCCTTTTAAATACAACAAATAATACTCTATGATGCAGCATACAGAAATCCAAAACATATGAACAAAATACACATCAAATTCTGTGTTTCATCTATCTTAGCTCCTAATAGTCAATGTTAATGTACATTGCAATTTTTTTTCAACATGCAAAAGAAAATCATAGATGCAAAAGAAATGTAGTGTCCATTTGGAAGTCTACAGCAAAAAAATGCTAACAGCAATCTGTAACTGGAGGTGTGTTACTTATAACAAATATATTCCTTTAAAATTAAAAAATAGTTTTGGCAGACTGAACTATGTCCAACAGACAAGTTACAGTACTGAAACATAAGTTATATTGGAAGGTGTTGACCCCTGAGTTTTTTTAAAACTTTGCCTGTCCTGTTTGTTAAGTACATACTCATCAGGACCGCAGTTAGTATGGTCAAATTAGAAGCAAGACAGGGCTTCTGATACCGCCATTATGATTTGAATAATGACAATATGGTGAACTTCTAAGGCACTTGGAATATCCCTGCAGTAAAAAAAAATCATTCTACAATGGTGACAAACCTACTGGTAACGCAGTGCTGATGACATTCCTATAGGCTCTCTTCAATCTAATCACACACCTCATTGCTTTCAGTGTGCTCTCATCCCTTTTTCTGCAGTGTTACAGGATTCTTAATTGGCTTCCATAACTATTCCTCGGATGAAAAAAACTCATTTTTTCTTTTCACTCCAGCTCCTTTGCAAATATCAAAGCTTTAACTTTCGTTAAGCTTGCCATTTCAGACCTTTCTTGAGTTAAGTATTCAGAACTTTAAATTCTTCTAAGTTGTCCAATCAGAACATAAAACATAGAACTACATGGAACAGGGACAGGCTATTAACCCCACCATATCTGCGCTGGCCATGACGTCAACCTAACTGATCCCACCTTCCTTCACATCCTTTTAATTCCCTGCTGGTTCATTGTCAGTCAAAATGCCTCATAAACTTTCTCAATGCTCTGCTATTACTACCACCCCTACTGTCTCCTGACAGTGCATTTCAGACATCTACCACTCCCTGTATAAAAAGCTTGCTGCTCACATCTCAGTTAAGGTTTCCCTCTCTCATTTTAACACTATGCCCTCTAGATTTTGTCATTTCCACCCTGAAACCTGAATTCCACTCTAAATTTACAGCATTCTTGACTGAAATAATCACATAACTACTCCGTTTGCAAAAGCAAGTTAGATTTTGAGTATTCTACAGTGAAAAATTCTCCTTTTAACACCTAAATACTTTCCACCACTTGGAAATCTCCAGATGAGTTCAATCACAACAACATACAAGACACATAAAAATATATAAAGCAAAAACAAAGAAAATGCCAGAAAATCCAGCAGACGAGCCCATAGGAATATTATCAGCACCACTCCATTCTGATAAAGGTTTGCAGACTGTTTGTCTTTCCATAGATGCAGCTTTGTCTACTGTGTTGTTCAGCCTGTCAGGTTTTATTACCACCTAAAGTCAAATAGCTCTTTTGGTTATCACCCGAAGGTTAATGTTGAATATTTCCTCCATTCATCACCAATATAATGTGACCACGATGAACTACAGCACTTTACGACACCTTCATCAGTATCTGAAAATCCCAAATCTTCTACAATTGGGGGAGATAAAGAAAACCAGTAACTGGGAATGGCAAAATCTTTAAACTCTTTCTATACACAGGATAGTCTGATCTGGAGGTGAAGCACCAACTCCTTCAGTATTGTTGCTCTAATTATTGAAGCTTCCCATCCAATAGCATTGTGTTAGACTCTTTGGCCCACTGCAACAGTTGTTGAAGGTGTTTCACCACAAACGTCAATCAGGCTTGAGAAAAATATGTTGACCTTACCAGTAACTTCATCTTCTTGTATATGAACAATTGTAAGATGCATCTCAGCGTTCATTCTGACAACACCAAATAAACAATAATTTCTTCAAGCTCACCTACCTGAGTAATGCTTTGTAAAATACATCATTGTTTAGATGATTTTCCTGAAGGCATTTATGGTATTGTTTTGGGATTTTATAATACATTTAAATTAATTTTCATTGCCCTCCCATTAGAGTTTGTAAAATCCGAAAGCTTTATCAAATTGATTCCTTGTCGAAGTTCTTGCTTTAAAACTAAAACAAAACAATACAGATCCCTCTGATGCACAAGGATAATTCAACTAATACCCTTGCAATTAATTATAGAATGCACAATAAAAAAACCTTGACAATTCAGTTTCGAGTCTGAGGTGCATACCAATAGAAGGCATTATGAAACTCACAGCAAACGTTTCTACAAATACAGCATTAGTGGCCTGAATTGCATACTCAATGGAATTCCAAGGGAAGCACACAGAACAACAACAGACTTAGTTACTGTCAGGGAATCATTCTAGCTGATATATTGTGATATGCTTGTGCTTTGTTTAGATCAGCTTCATACACATGAGTGGAAAATTACACACACATGAGTGGAAAATCCTCACTGAGGCAGGGCAAAAAAATAAGGATGATTCTTTGAACTGTTTTTCTTTGACTGACCCTGTCATTGAGTATTATACTGTTAATAATGTTCCAAATAAACTGATTGCATGTTCAGCCCAGTTGCTGAAAATTACCCAATTAATTGCTGGAGAAAAGTTAGAATAATTATTAGTGGCTACAGTATAAATACTAGACTATTTCAGCACTTCCTCTATTGTTGATCAACCAAAGCCAAATCAGTATTGTACATTCATCCAAAAGATGAAATTAGTGATCAACTCAGCTTCCTCCTGAGGTTTTTACTGTGGCAAAGCACAGCTTTCAACCAATTCAGTTCACTCCACAAGGTCTGGCGAAGCAGACAAAAGCACTGGAGATACCAAAGGCAATGGGATCAGAAAACGTTTCAGCTGTCATAGTGGATACGTGGTCCGGAACTAGCCACACCTACAACCAGCATCAGATCTGAATCGGAATCAGGTTTATGATCACTGACATCTGTCACAAAATTTGTACTTTTCTGTCAGTATAATACATAAAATATACTATAAATTTATAATCATCAATATATACAGTACTGTGCAGAAGTCTCAGCTATAGTAACAAAGACTTCTGTACAGTAATGTATTTCTCAGCATGGAGGAGAGAACGAGTGTGTAAAATTTGGTGGCAGGCAATTGATATTGGGAATGATGAAGGTTGAGTGCCATGGGAGGGTGTGGGACAAGGGGCAGAGAAGGAGTACTGGGGAGGGGGAGTGTCCTGGGTCCAGACACACCCAGCCCTGAGACAGCAGTCAAGGTCATTTGATTCCAAACTGGAACAGCAAATTTGTGGATAACACCAAGATTGGACAGTGAGAGAGGATATCAAAGTTTACTGTGGGATTTGGACCAGCTGGAAAGATGGGCTTAAAAGTCACAGATGGATTTAATGCAGATAAGTGTGAGGTGTTGCACACTGGAGAATCAATCAGGGTACACTGTGAGTAGGGCACTGAGGGGAGCAGAAGAACAGAGAGATCTGAGAACACAGATACAGAATTCCTTGAAAGTGGCGTCACAGGATCATAAAGAGGGCTGTCACATTGGTCTTCATAAATCAAAGTACTGAGTACAGGAGATGAAATGTTGTGTTGAAGTTGTAAAAGACAGCGATGAGACCTAACCTGGAGTATTGTGTGCAGTTCTGGTCACCTACCTAGAGAAAAGATATCAGTATGGTTAAAACAGGTGAGAGAAAATGTGCAAGGATGTTGCCAGGAATACAAGAAATGGACTGCTATTTTTAATTTTAATTGTGGTCTGTCTTGTAAAATTTGTGTGCAATTTATGTCCTTTTTTCTAGTGAATGCTGCTTATGCAATGCTGCTGCAAGTAAGTTTTTCTTTACACCTGCACAGACAACTACATTGTGCATAGGACAATAAACTCTACTTTGACTCTGAAGTCTAAGGCTAGTTGTCCAATGGCAAGTGACTCACCTCCTTTACTCTACATAAAAGGCACAACTCCGGAGGATCTTGGAAGATACTCCACTTATTTCACCAGTGCAAATCCATCAGTACTCAGAAACTCAGCATCATCCAGGACAATGTAGCCTATTTTATTGGCATCACATTCACCATGTTAAATATACATATCCCTGACCATCAAGGCACCCTGGCTACTATGTGTATTCACTACAGATTATATTCCATTTAGTTGCCTAGACCTTAATTAGTCCTGGTGAGGGTTCTTGGCCCAAACTATCAACTCTTTATTCATTTTCATAGATGTTGCGGGACTTGCTGAGTTCCTCCAGTATCTTGTATGCGTTACTGTAGATTTCCAGCATCTGCGGAATCTCTTGTGTTTGTGACAAGATAGAATGCCTGCAAATCCCATGGTTGGATTTCATCAGTTTAACTTTAAGCCCATTAAGCTGGCCAAATCAAAAAAAAAATTGATCAACTTAGTTGGAATAGCTGCATTTTATGGTAGTTCTCTCAATGCAGAGGGGCAAAGCTAAAATGATTAATGTTTATTTTTTTCCTCATTAAAGATGAATTTACTTGAACAAAATTTTAAGTAAGAGAGATAATGAAGCATGGGGTCTAACTCCACAATGAAATTTAGTCTAAAAACCTTTTTTCTTAGAAAACTAAAATATTAAAGATTAGAAATCTTCATATGACCCATCAAAAATGTTGAATAAACAGAAGATATTTTGCACATGCTGAATATTTTGAGCAAAACACATCTCAAAACGCCTCATATTCTGTCTGGGCAGCCTCCAATCTGATGACATAAACATAAATTTCTTTAACTTCCAATAATTTCTCCCCCTCCTCCTCATTTCTTTTTCCATTCCCTATTATAGTTCCCCACTAAACCCTTCTTTTCAACTCACCTACCTATCACTTCCCTCCAGAGTCACTCCTCCTTCCCTTCCTTCCATGGTCCAATATCCTCTCCTATCAGATTCTTTCTTCTTCAACCCTTTACCTCTTCCACCCATAGCTTCCCAGCTTCTTACTTCATTGCCCCTCTCCACTCACCCATCCGTCTCCCTCACCTGGTTTCACCTATCACCTGCCAGGTTGTGCTCCTTCTCCCCTTCCCACCTTCTTATTCTGGCTTCTTTTACAGACCTGATGAAGGGTCTCAGCCCAAAACATCAACTGTTTGTTCTCCTCTATAGATGCATTTGTCAAGTTCCTCCAGCATTTTTGTATGTTGCTCAAAAACGTTTCAATGTCCGATTTAGATTTGATTCACAATGCTTAAGGTCCATCAGAATTCTTCAATCAACTGATATCATCTAGCTCATACAATTAAGCAATAAACAAAACAAAACCTCGTGGCTTTCCCTCAATAATTTATCCTCTGTTGGTAATATCACAGGGACACAATTGTTATAAACAATCTTAAGTGGCTAAAAAGAGGAAAGCTCCTTTGAATTTAAAGATAATAAGTGCAATGATCTGGCAATATTGCCTTCTCCCTGGCATTTGTTAGAGGGGTAGTTCACATTACTTTTCATGTTATATGTTAATAATCTGGATGATGGAATTTATGGCTTTCTGGCCAGGTTTGTGGAAGATAAGTCAAGTAACAGGGAGTCTGCAGTAGGACTTGAACAGATCAGGAGGAGAGGCAAAGTAGTGGCAGATAGAATACAGCATAGGGAAGTGTGCCATCATGCAGTATGATAGAGGAAACAGAAATGCAGAATATTTTCTAAATTAGCGCAAACTCATAAATCAGAGCTGCAAAGGGATTTGGGAATCCTAGGGCTCGATTCCCTGCTGGTTAACTTGCAGGTTGAGTAGGTGGTAAGGAGGACCAATGCAATGTTAGCATTCATTTCTGGAATATAAAAGCAAAGATGTAAAGCTGGGGCTTTGTAGGGCATAGGCAGACCACATTTGGAGTACTGTGAACAGTTTTGGGCCTGATCTCCAAGGAAGGGTGCACTGGCATTGAAGAGGATGTTTAACAGAAAGATCCTGGAAATGGAATTGTTACTGTTTTAAGGGCATTTGAAGGCTCTGGACCTGTACTTGCTGATGTTTAGAAGAATGATGGAGAATCTTGCTGAAACCTGCTGAATACTGAAAGGCCTAAACAGGGTGGAAATGGAGATGCTTTTAATTGCAGCACAGTCTATGACTAGACTCAGAATACAAGGACATCCATTTAGAACAGAGATGAGGAAGAACTTATTTAGTCAGTGGGTGTTCACTCTGTGGAATTTTTTTTGCCATGGATGTCTGTGGAGGCTAAGTTGTTGGGTATATTTAAAATGGATGGTTAATAGGTTCTTGTTTAGTAAGGGTGTCAAAGGTTAAAGGGGGGAGTTAGGAGAATGGGGTTGAGAGGGAAAACAAATCAGCCATGAGAGAATTGTGTAAGAGACCTGATGGGCTGACTAGCCTTTTTCTGTCCTCTGTCTTACTGTTTTATGGATTTTTCAATGCAGTACGGGAATATTTCAGTCAAGAAAATTGAATGAATTTAGTGACATCGATTTAACTTTGTAAGTAAAACTAAGTGAAAGTTATCACCTCATATATCACAATTAAACAACAAAGCTAGAAAAACACAAATTGTATTGGCACACATTCAAAAACATACAACCGCATGGACTTATTGACTCACCATATTTATTGCATCAACTGGACCAATGCTGTTCACATAGATGTCGCTTTCAATCATTGTTGGCCTCACTGAAAATTTACCACATTTCCAATTATAAACAAGGAAGAACATTGCACATTACTTAATTAAAAATCCTTTCTTATCTCTTGTGAAAGATTATTTGACTCTTTTTAGCAAGACAAAATCATGTTTATCAAAAACATCTGGTGAAGTAGTGTGCTGTAATAAATTGTGCCTATCTTTGTAAGTAGTTTTACAAGTAAACATTTAATTTATTTTTATTTTTAATTATAATCTCGGCTCAAAGAAAACTTGCGTTTATTTAAGCAGCACTTCTGTGTAAGACACAACAGATAAAAATGGGAAGGAACAATAGAATTTTTTCTGACATTTAACTCCAAATTAATGCTTTTAATTGGCATTTTTAACAAAACAATTATCCTTAACATGTTAATACATTCTCCTTAACAGTGCAAAACCTGTTGCTGTATACACTTATAGATGAATATTCTCAAATGTAACTGTAGATGAAGTACTTTTACTACAATATCATCTGCTGACTAGGCAAGAACATAGTATTTTTATCAATTTCTTATTAACCAATGTGTCTAATATATGGAAATAGTATGAATATAAACATGCACCATAATTAAACAAAAGTAACGAGCATCCATCAACATTCTACAATCAAGGAATTTAAAGTCCATGATGATTCACAATATTGGTATACAGGAATAGGATTAGACCATTTAATTTCCAAATCTTGATCGCCAGTCCATCCACTTTAGGTTAATCTGAGACCTATTTCCATATCAGCACCTTCCCCCACATGCCTCCCAATACTTTTATTTAACACAACTATATTCATCTGAGATTTAAGGATGTCAGATTTCTTTGTTTTCTATTACAAAGCTAGTGCATTGAGAATGGATCCAGGGTTAGAGGTATGTTCTTTGTGTGACATGTTGGAACTCTGAAAGACCTATAGTCTCCCTGATAACTACATCAGCATGAGCTGCAGCTCCTTACAGAGCATGTTAAGGAACTGCAGCTGTAGCTCAATGACTTTGGGATTATACAGGAGAATGAGGAGGTGATAGATAGGAGCTACATCCCCAAATTGCAAGAGGCAAATAGCTGGGTGACTGTTAGGAAAGGAAAAGGGACTAAATAGACAGATGAAAGTGCCCCTGTGGCCGTTTCCCTCAATAATAATGTACTGCTTTGGAAAATGGTGGGAGAGGATGACCTACCAGCGAGAGCCACAGCGACTGGGTCTAGCTTTGAACCTGGCTCTGTGGCTCAGAAGGAAAGAGGTAGTAAAGGGGTGCAGTTGTGACAGGGTATTTCTTAGTCCAGGAGCAGACAAGAGACTCTATGGATGTGGAAGAAACAGCCAGTTGGTATGTTGCCTTCCAGGGTCAGGGATGCCTTGGATCACGTCCACAGCATTCTAAAGAGGGAGGGTAGACAACTGGAAGTCATGGTGCATATTGGTAAACACGACACAGGTACAAAAACAGATGAGTTCCTGAAGAGAAAATATAGGGAGTTGGGTAGAAAGCTGAAAAGCAGAACGTCCATGGCAGTAATCTCTGGATAGCTGCCTGTGTCATGCGTCATTGAGGGTAAGAATAGGATGATTTAGCAGGTGAGTGCATGCTGAGGAACCAGTGCAGGGGCAGTGTTTCAGATTTCTGAAATATTAGGATCTCTTCTGGGGAAGGTAAGATCTGTACAAAAAGGATGGGTTACACCTGAATTCAAGGGGCACCAAACCTTGGCAGGCACAATTTCTGGAGCTGCTGTGGGTGGAGAGTTTAAATTAATTTGCAAGGGGGCTGGGAACCTGAGTGATAGGGCTGACAATGGAGCAGTTGGTGTACAAGTAGATACAGTGTGTAGAGAGACTGTGAGGACGAACAGGCAGATAATAGCGCAAAATTGCAGTCAGTGGGATGAATTGAATTGTAACGTGGGGGAGAAAATCAAAAAGGGTGATGAATACAGGACTGACAGAGGTATATTTGAATGCATGCAGTAAATGAAATAAAGTAGATGAAATTGTAACAGAATTAGAGATTGGCAGGAATGACATTGTGGGCATCAATGAGTCGTGACTGAAAGATCATAATTGGGAGCTTAACATCCAAAGGTACACATTGCATTGAAAGGACTGAGGGTAGGCTGAGGGAGTGGTAAAAATTAAATCAAATCATTTGAAAGAGGTGACATATGATCAGAATATGGAGAAACTTTGTGGGTAGAGCTAAGGAACTGCAAGCACAAAAAGACCCTGTTATATGGAGTCTGCATAAAGACCTCCAAATAGCAGACACAATATGGGATACAAATTACAACAGAAGTTAGAAAAAGCAAGTAAAAAGGGTAATGCTATGGAAGTAAAGGAGTTTTCAATATGCAGGCAGATTGGGGAAAATCAGGTTAATGCTGGATCCTAAGAGTGGGAATCTGTAGAATGCCTGTGAGATGCCCTTTTAGAGCAGCTTGTGGTTGAATCCACTAGGGGAATGGCAGTTCTAGGTTGGGTGTTATGTAATGACTCAGAATTGATTATGGAGCTTAAAGTAAAGGAACCCCTAGGAAACGGTGATCATAATACCATAGAATTTACACTACAGTTTGAAAGACTGGTGATAAAGTGGGCTAGAATGGTAGCATAGTGGTTAGCATAATGCTTTGTGGTACCAGTAACCCAGGTTAAATTTCTGACGCTGTCTGTGAGGAGTATGTCCTCCCCATAACTGTGTGGATTTCCCTGGGTGCTCTGGTTTTCTCCCATAGTCCAAAGATGTACCAGTTGGTAGGTTAATTGGTCATTGTCCAGTGATTAGGCTAGGATTAAATTGGAAGATTGCTGGGTAGCACAGCTCAAAGGAATGAAGGGGGGTTATTCAGTGCTGTAGCTCAATAAGTAAATAATTAAAGTCAGTTTTATCAATATTACAGTGGAGTAAAGGGAATTACAGAGGCTTGAGAAAGGAGGTGGCCAAAGTTGACACTAGCAGGGATGTTGGCAGAGCAGCCATGGCTGGAGTTTCTGGGGTTATTTGGAAGATAATCCCAAAGGTAAAGAAGTATTCTAAAAGGAAATGAGGCAACCGTGGCTGACAAGGGAAATCAAAGTCAGCATAAAAGTAAAAGTTTCAAATATAGCAAAAATTACTGGGAAGTTTGATGATTAGGAAGCTTTAAAACAAAACAACAGAAGGCAACTAAAAAAAACCCCATGACAGAACAGATGAAATATGAAGGGAAGCTAGCCAGTATAAAAAATTATATCAACCATTTTTTTGATGATATAAGAGATGAGAGTGTGGGTATTGGACTACTGAAAATGATGAGGTAGTAATGGAGGACAAAGAAGTGGCAGAGGAATTTATTAAGTATTTTGCGTCAGACTTCACTGTGGAAAGCACTAGCAGTTTGCCAGAAATATGAGAGCATCAGGGGGCAGAAGTGAGTGTTGCTGTTATTACTAATGAGAAAGTGTGTGGGAAGCTGAAAGATCCGAAGATAGATATGTCATCTCGAACAGATGTACTACACCCCAGGGTTCTGGAAGAGATTCTGGAGGCGTTTGTAATGATTTTTCAGGAATTACTAGGTTCTGGAATGGTCTGGAAGACTGGAAAATTGCAAATGTCACCCCACTCTCTAAGAAGGGAGGAACATAGAACAAAGGAAATTATAGGCCAGCTGGCCTGACTTCAGTGATTGGGAAAATGTTGAAGTACATTATTAAAGATGAGGTTTTGGGGTACTTAAAGACACATGTTAGAGTAATCCAAAGTCAGCAGGGTTTCCTTAAGGCAATTCTTTGAGGAAATAACAGACAAGATAGACCAAGGAGAGTTAGAAGACGTTCATTTAGATTTTGACAAAGTGCTACACATCAGGCTGCTTCACAAGATAAAAGCCCATAGTATAACAGAAAAGATACTAGCACGGACAGAAAATTGGCTGACTGACAGGAATCAAAGAGTGGGAATAAAGGGATCATTTCTACTTTGCTTCCAGTGACTAGTGCATTCCACAGGGACCATTATTGGTACCACTTCTTTTCATGTTATATCTGAAAGTAAGTCTAGGAAAGGCAGCCTCCTGCCACACCAAACTTGTGAGATTGAGGCGCTGTCCCACTCCAAACCCCCGTTTATGTGGATGCTGTGTAATTTGCTACAATGTTACAAATTAGTACCACAAAATAACAGACACCGCAAACGATTAAAAGATTATACTTATGAATCATAATTTGACTAAAGGGTTAGTAAAGAAAGGAACAAAAAAAAGAAAAGCAACCATTTTAATGAAACAGTCAAATGTGCAGAAGTTGGAACTCAAAGTTTCTCCATAGTCGCTGATCCTCAATCAATCTCACCCCTGGCTTCATCAACTCACAACGCTGCTCTGGGTCGAATCCTACAACCTCTTCTCTCCTGCGTCTTTCCTCTTCATCTCCTCTTGAACAAAAGCCCCATGCCCACCCTTAGTGTCCCTCAGCAAAGAAACCTCCCCTTTATTCGACCATCCTAATTGGATAACACACATTTCTCCTCATCTCTTTATCTTCAACAACCCAAGCAAGCTGGAAACAGAACAAACCGCTCTTACAGAACTGCTAAATGAAACACATACAGCACGACAGTAAAAATATAAACTCGGAAATTATATTTGTCAATGACTTGGATGATGGAATTGATGGCTTGTGGCAAAGTTTGCCGATGATACAAAGATAGGTGGGGCAGGTAGTGTTGAGGAAGCAGGGTGTCTGCAGAGGGACTTGGCAGATTGGAAGAATGGTCAATGAGGCAGATGGAAAATAGTGTAAGGCAATGAATGATCATGCACTTTGGTAGAAGCAAAAAAGGCATAGATTATTTTCTAAAAGGTGAGAAAATTTAAAAATCAGTGATGCAAAGTGAATAGGGAGTTCTTATGTAGGATTTCCTAAAAGTTAACTTTTGCAGGTTGAGTTGGTGGTAAGGAAGGCAATTTAAATGTTAGCATTCCTTTCATGCGGATGCTGAGGCTTTGTAGGCATTGGTCTTACCATACTTGGAATATTGTCAGCAGTTTTGCGTCCCTTATCAATATGAGGATGTGTTGGCTTAACGTGAGAAAGATTCCGGGAATGGAAGTGGTGTTTGTGACTCTGGGTCTGTACGCATTGGAGTTTAAAAGAATGAGGGGAATATCTCATTGAAACTTATTAAATATTGAAAGACTTAGATGGAGTGTCTCTGGACAGGTTCAACTTTTATGTGCTATGTTGTATGATGTAGGTAATCGTGGTCTTTCCATGACCATTATTGTTCTTGGCAAATTTTTTGACAGAAGTACTTTACCATTGCCTTGTTCTGGGCAGTGTCTTTGGAAGATGGGTGACCCCCAACCATTATCAATACCCTTCAGAGATCGTCTGTCTGGTGTCACTGGTCGCATGATCAGGATTGTGATGTGCATCAGTTGCTCATACAATCATCCACCACCTGCTTCTATGGCTTCATGTGACCCTGATTGGGGGCTAAGCAGATGAAAAACCTTGCTCATGGGTTAGCTGCAGGCTAGCAGAGGGAAGAATGCCTGTAGAGATGAATCTCCACCCCACCACCCAGGATATAGAGAGGTTGTTTCCTATAGTGGGTGAGTCTAGGACCAGAGAGCACAGCCTTAGATAGAGGGATATCCATTTAGAACAGAGATGAGGGGGAATTTCTTTAGCCAGCGGGTAGTGAATCTGTGGAATTTGTGGCTATTTACTTCTGTGGAGGCCAAGTCATTGAGTATATTTAAAGTGGAGGTTGATAGGTTCTTGATTAGTCAGGGAATCAAAGGTTACAGGGAGAAGGTAGAGGAATGGTGTTGAGAGAAATAATAAATCAGTCATGATGGAATGGTAGACCAAACTCAATAGGTCAAGTGGCCTAATTCTGCATCCTATGATTTATGTGTTGTGGAGGAAGTAGAGATTTGTAATTGATAGTGGAGGCAGAGTCTTGGCATTTGAACTGCTAAGTCATTGAATGCCATGGATAAAGTGCTGGAGAACAGGATTGGGATGTAGGGGTACTCAATCATCAGTATAGATATAGCAGACCAAAGGACCAAATTCCATGATGTATGACTCAATGCTCCTAACAACTAACAGCATACATTAAAATGCATGATAAAACTGAGGGCATTTTCTCCTCGCTGTGGCAGTGAAGAAACCTAAGAACAATCAGGTCAGTGTTGGGAGTGGGAAGGAAAATTGAAATTACATCCAATTAGGAACTCAATATTACAAGTGTAGCTGTCCAATAACGCCTTTGTCTGATTTACACTGATGTAAAAGAGACCACATTAAGGTCATTGAAAGCAGTAAACAAAGTTGGAGGGGGTGCATCTGAATCTTTGCCTGATTGGGAGGGGCTGTTTAGATACATGGATGGTTATGAGGGAGGTGGTGTGGGGGGGGGGGGGTTGTTTGTGAGTGAGGTGGTGTAGGGATGTGTTCTACCTCCTATGTTCTCAGGGGAAAGTGCTAGGGAACAAGAAGGTCTGAGGAGGATAGCCATGAAGAGAATACAGAACTGAAAAGGGGAGTGGGGGGAGTGGGAAGATGTGACTATTGCCAGGTCCCTTTTAAAGCTGCCAGAAAAATGGTGAAAGATAAAGATGTGAAGGTAGGGTGAAAGGCGAAGAACAATGGGGAATCTATCTCAATTCGGCTTAGAGGGGGACAAGAACTGAGACTGGGAAATGGAGAAAATGGGAAACACAAGAGAGGGCTCTATCAACCAAAGTAGAGGGGAAATTGTGCTTCCTGAAAATGTTGAGTTTACTACCTTCTTTAAAGTACATTCTGTTAATAGCTCAGTCTCCGCTATTTACTTAATAGGTACTAAATAGCTTCCATACAGTAAGCCTGGCACCTTTCATCTGGCTCTATTTCAAGAGACATCAACCTCTTTCGGATTGATTCCTGATTGATTTCTACTTCCCTTCATTACAATTGTAGCAGCACATAGTCTCTTCTAAGTTGCTCACATCCACGGGGAGTGGTGGATTGGTACTAAAAGATCTTGTTCTGATTTCAAACTTCCACACAAATCAACCACTCGAAGGCAGGAGCAGATTAATCAGTATTCCCCCTTGAGCACAATGTATTTGACAGAGGCCATGCAAATTGGCAGATGAGAGGAGAGCTAAAGAGTCAACAGGAAGCTACATCCTGTTTAACAATTACAGTCACTCCTCTTTGGACTGCTTGTTATGAGCATCTTTATTGGACAACAGCATGAAGATTGTGTGCTTCGTGAAACAGTTGCTTAGCTTATGCTTGGTCTCACTGGGTAAAGGAGGCCACATCAAGAGCACTGAATGCAGTAGGCAAGGTTGAGTGAGATACATATGAATGTTTCCCTGAACTGGACTGTTGTTTAGGTCACTGGGTGGTGAGAGAAAAAGTGCAGGAATGTGTTGCTCCACCTACATTTGTAGGGTAAAGTGTTAGGGAATAAGGAAGGGTGGGTAGGGAGAGATAAATGACTCAGAGAGCCATGGTTCCTATGGAAAGTAGAAGGGCTGGGTGAGAAGGATGTGACTGGTGGCAGGATCACGTTATAGCTAGTGGAAATGATGAAGGATGATCTCTAGAAGCTGTGGGTAGTGTGCGAAAGGTGAGGACAAAAGGAACTCTGTCTCAGTGCTGTCTGGGGTGTCATGTTGCTGGCTGAAAGCAGAAGTTCAGGAGATAGAGGAAATGCGAGGGAGGGCTCCATCAGTCACAGTTAAAGTGAAGCCACATTTCCTGGAAGGCCTTTCAGATATCCTGCAATGGAAAGCCTCAGTTTGAAATCAGATGTAGCATAGAGGCAGAAACTAAGGTAATGGAATTACATCCTTACAGGATATCTTTACAGACTGGGTGGGAGGAGGTATAACATCACCATTTTACATGTAGTACATGGTCCTCTCATTGGTAGAAGTTGTAGATAGCAATGTCACCAGCCCCATTTACTGTGGCACCTCACTGTTCATGCCCCTTCAAACTGGAAAGCTCCCATGACTTCACCTCTTTTTATATTACTTAATCAGTCCTCAGTCAATGGCAGTATAGGTGCTCCCTGTATGCACCTATGTGTTCTAATTTTATTTAATCACATTCTTGGTGACACCATATCAAAGATCTGAAAATCCAAGTACACCATATCCACGCACTCTATTCTGCTAATTATAATTCCAAAAATTTGCTAATGGTATTGTCAGACATGTTATCAATCTCATCAATTTACGATGACTCTGTTGAAAACTATTATTTTCTAAGCATTGTATTCCTACTTTCTTCACCATTTCTAGCATCTTCCCCACTGTTAATGTCAAAAGAAATTCACAACGTTTCTCTTCTTCCCCTTTCTTTAAAGAGTGAGGCTTTATTTGCTCTTTTTCAATCCAAGGAAATTGTTCTAGAATTAATAGAATTACAATCTGTGCTTCTTAAAAACCTTGTGATGTAGGTCATTGGGTACCAAGCATTCAAATTCTCCATGACTTGTTTTTAATTATGATAATTTATTGGAGTTTCCTCAGAATTATACTCAGTTGCTCTTTCTCAGGTAATGTCTGTCATACCAACTATTTCCAATCGTTTTTAATTTACTTCATAATTTCAATATGTTTGTTTCTGTATAGAATGTTTTGCTTCTCCTTTACTTCATTTCACAGGTCTTCTAAAATAAACGATAATGTTACTCCAGTGAATAAATTTACAGTTTTCTATTTCCCAAAGTTAAGTGCTACTCCATTGAACTCCTAAATACAATTTCTGTGCTATCAAATTATCTTCATTAGTTTTGTAAATTGTGCAATTAATTATAACACAAAGAAAGCTTACCTCCGATATCTGGTCTAAGTTTGTTGTCATATCCTTTCAGTAAATTATTCAGAATATCGGTCACATCACTTTCATGGACTTTTGGTGCCAGGACCCATGTTCTATTTAACATTGTGTCCTCATAATCTTCCTCATCTACTTTGTTTGCACTATACACAAAGACAGCACATGAAAACACATTTAAGGAGCAATAAAGTGAAAAACAGAAAAATATTAACAATGATTTTGTTACCATTATTTTTCCAAATCTCTTACATTATAAAATCTATCAAGACCCAGTAACAAGAGAAAAAGATACTAAGAGAAGGCTTTTATTCATGAAGACATTTTCCAAAAATGGAATTACAGAATAATTCAAGTACAGAAACATTGTGCCAGTGTCAACTCATTGAAAGCACAGCCCAATTAAACTAACTTTTCTGATCTCCTGTCAGCAAATTTCTTCTTTTCAAGCTTTTCATGAAAGTTGTGTGAATGCATTTCCAAGTCTCCTTGCTGATGTATCCTCTGTTTGGTTCTCAAAGTGCTACAGTACCATTTAGATTGTACTGCCACTTCATGTTGTCTCGATCGGTAGGCAGCACCCCACATTTATTTACGTGGCAGTACATCAGCCAGTCATCTGTCCTCATTGCTAGTTTCTATGTGGACTTTGGAAGTCTGTTTCATATTTTGTTCATGATTTATAATGTTGCCAGGTTTTGTATCATCTACAAACTGAAAAATCCTCTCAAGTGGAAATAACTTGTACTTCAGAAAAAAAGCCCCAGCCCCAGCAGCAACCCTAGGAGAATCCCATTATTTACTTCTCGCCAGTAAGGGACATGTCCCTTCATCTCTGTTCTGTGCTTGTTGTATATTCTTGCAGCTGACAGAGGTCATTCACAATGAAAGAGGAAGATAGTGAGGACATGCTACAGCAATCTCCAAGCTGTGTGAATATAGTTGTACATCAGCATGTGACTGATAAAGCTGCACCAAAACTGTAATTTAAACAAAGTACACCACTGTACTGGTTTTCCCTCCATCTGTACTGATACTACTTAATATTTATTCTTGATACCATTACTCCCACTTTGTTCTTTGCATTCACAGTGCAAAATTATTTCCAAACATTACAATAGCTAAATTGCTTGTTTCCTATCACAGTGTGCGCAACAAATATAGTGTAAATTTATAGTGTTGTGACAGCAGCAGGCAGCTTGTTATCCTCTGTTTGTCTGTGGACCATATTAAGGTGAATAGATGACCCTTAAGATGTTGTCTTGTTACAACATTTTCCACGCTATGTCATCCCTGCAATTAGCTATATTTCCTGGTGGTCTGCTAGTATTCTATCCCTGTAACCTCCTGATGACTTTCACCAACTGCAGCAAGATGTGTGTTGCAAGAAGCTTCATACACTTTCACAAAGCAGAGCAGTTGCACAAAGCGATGCCCTAACACATAGCAAAGCCCTTCTGTGGGAGATGAGCAGTTGCTCAGGATGACCCATAGGCTTCTGGTCCAGAGTGAGCAATGGACTATTTATTAGAGGGCCTCTGGATTCCCCTTTTATACACTTAGTGACCACTTTATTAGGTAAAGGAGTGGAAACCGGTGTGGTCTTTTGTTGCTGTAGCCTATCCACTTCAAGACTCAATCTGTTGTTCATTCAGAGATGCTCTTCTGCACACCACCATTGTAACATGCGGTTACTTGAGTTGCTGTCACCCTCCTGTCAACTTGAACCAATCTGGCCATTCTCCTTTGACCTCTCTCATTAACAAGACATTTTTTCTCACAGAACTGGAACTCACCAGATGTTTTTCTTTCGCTTTTCACACTATTTTCTGTAAACTCTAGAGACTGTCGTGCAGAAAACTCACAGGAAATTAGCAGTTTCTTAGATATTCAAACCACACCATTTGACACCAACAAAGTCAAAGTCACTTAGATCACATTTCTTCCCCATTTGTCTGAACAACAGCTGAGCTTCATGATCTTGCCTGTATGCTTTTACTGCCACACAATTGGCTGGTTAGATATTTGAATTAACAAGCAAGTGTACAGATGTACCTAATAAAGTGGCCGCAGAATGTATATCAGCTCAATTATAACGAGCCAATGTGTGGGAGCTTTTTATATGCAATTTTATATAATATATCCCTATTATCAACCTCCTTGAGTGCCCAAAAATGTCTCATTAGATTTGGCAATCAAGGTTTAACTTTCATAAAACAATGTTGCCTCTGTCTAATTGTATTATAATTTTCTCATTGCCTGTTACCATGCTGTTGTCATTGATTTACTAATGAACTTAGTACTTAGCTGGAACAACCCAAGAAAAACACAGTAGTAGTGAAGTGACAGCTAAGTCACTGTGAACACCCTGCTTTCAGGTTGGGATGGGCGTGCCAAGAAATGATGGTGAACGACCGCAAATTACAGCTCCAACAGCTGCACTCTTCATGATGACGAGTCCAAAGTTAATGCATAATCAGACAGATAGTGACAAATAGCTCACCTCTGCCTTGGATCTTCTGAGATGACATAGAAATCACAAAGTTGCTAGCAGCTATATGTGGAAATGTCAGTGATTATGTAGGAAAATGTTGATATTTCTCTGCAAAATGGGCAAATATTCTTCCAGCATTTTTCTATCTGGACTATTTTTGCTCTTCTTCTTTAAATATCGGTGTTGCAATATGCAGCTTTCTGGGAATATTGTAAAATCTAGTCAGCCTTGGAGCATTAAATATCTCTGTTAAAGCTATGGTCTCTTCTTGTAACAATAGAGTGCTGACTATCAGATCCAATGTAGTTCCTGGTTAATCTTATTTTTTAACATTTCTTCCTCTTTACTTTAAGCTCCACACTGCCATCATAACATCATAAGATTCCTGGTTTTCTGGTAAGTGTGTCCTAGAGTGGAGACCGAATATATTTACTGGTAATCTTGCCAATTTTTATTCCCCACTGCTTCTAAGAGAGCTAACTATACTTACGTTGTCTTGGTTTGTACGTATATGTAGAAGTTATAATTAGTTCATATTTCTTGTCAATTTACACTATTCTGATTCTTTGTTAATTAGGACTGACTTCTAAAGCTCTCCTGCTCAAGCTCAACTCTCTTCTTGGTGATATAAAACTGTTCTTTTAACCCAATGGTATTATTAAATAGCTTAATTACCCGAAGATGTCTTCCTCATATCAACTCAACTATGCCACAGCCAACACTTTTTGTCTAGCCCCGTTACCTTTCCTACCCACCTGGCTTCGCCTATCACCTTCCAGCTATCCTCCTTCCACTCTTTTATTCTGGCATCTTCCTACTTCCTTTAGAGTCCTGGAGAGGAGTCCCAACCCGAAATATCTACTGTTTATTCATTTCCGTAGATGCTCCTTGATCTGCTGAGTTCCTCCAACATTTTGCACGTGTTGCTTTTTGTCCATTCCCATTTGTTTCTAACCAGACAAAAGATTTATGAAACAACCACATTTACAAATTGTGAGTCATTTATAGGCTACATTTTATAATGATGACCCACATCTGCTTTTAATAAACACCCAGTTGTTTCATGGTTACCACTGCCTGGTGTTAACTTTCTTAAATCCCTAACTTATATAACTACCAGAATTATCCAAGCTGTAATCATGGATTCACATCACTGAATTATATAACTAGATCTTTGTCTGGAGATCCTATAACTATACCTTTGTGGTACAGTGCAATCCTAAATTTATGTAAGATACCTTCAGTTTTGTATATTTTTTGTACTGGTTTAATTCCCTTTGCTATATTCTCTCCAGTGTCTGCACGTCTTTCGGATTATATGGTAATCAGAACAGCAAACACTTCTGATTTGAGACTAGACTTGTGCACTTTATTAATTCAAAACTATTTCCTGGGATTTTGAAACAAGTAAACTGGTACACGAGTCACCCCTCATAAACTACTTGTAGAAGCTGATGGGGATGCTATGTGAACTGCGGCCTGCTAGCTGACCCTGAATCGGGATCATCTAATGCATGGTACCGCACGAGAATAGAAATGACTGGAAGCTGTAAGATTATGTGACCTTTAACCACGAGAATAAAGAAACAGCAGACTACTTTGCTATGTTACAGTTACTCTGTGGGTAATGGAGAGATTAACATTTATGACAGCCTGCACTTCCAAAAAAGCAACTTGTAAATGCCAATCCCACATCCGTGTCTTCATTTACAACTCCCACCTTCAGTCAATTCCTTTCCTTACAGATTAGTATGTGTGTGCTCTCGTGCTTGCATTCAGTCATCTGGCACTTATTTTATTCATTACCAGACTTGCTTGCAGGAATAAACATCTGAAGCATCTTTGCACTTATTCATTTGATGAACTGCCTTTGGCAGCACAGTGCTGGGCATGCAGTATTTCATTGTTGGGCCACAGTCCACTTGGCACAGGGCATGTTATCTGATGGAGAAAAATAGTTTAAAATTTTTGAGGCAATGTGATCCTCATCTAATGACTGCAGTAAACATGAGGAATTGATCGAATTGATTGTACGTCCGCCATAACTTGGATTCCCTGCAGTTTTGCAGTCCAGATCTTAATTCACTGAACATTACTGCAGAGGAGGTAAAAAGAAAAACCTGCAGTTGCTGGAAATCTGCAATAATAACAGAAAATGCTGGAAATACTCAGCAAGTCAGCAGCATCTGTGGCAGAGTTAATGATTTAGATCCAAGACCTTTCATCTTTCTCGTGAGCCCCAAACTCGAAAGGCATTTTCTGAATGTCTGCTTGAATAGCAGACGAAGCATTTCTATTCTGGGAGGACAGAACAGAATTCCAAGTCTTTCGGTTTGTAATTAGAGTTAGGCTGCTTTGTCACCAAGTGTGTTGAAGGGAGCGTGGGCCCAGAATGTTTGAGAGAACACAGGAACATTGGGTCCAGGTGTACTGATAGGAGTGTGTCAACCCCTGAGCACAATGAGTTAAAAAAGAACGGATACTCTAGATCCTGGTGAATTGAGGGGTGGATGGGAATCAGCTCCCTGATTTACCAATGGGATCTCAAACAACCTGTAGCAGGTGGATAGAATTTCAATGAAATAAAATGCTCTACTGACTAAGAACAAAGATGCTGGGGTAATTCCAGTCAGTTTAATATGCCAAGCACATTTTGTACGTGACTGAGATTAAAATGAAACATACAATTTGTGTATAACTATCCTCTATTTGCCCTTTTATTTTCTAGAAGAAAGAGTAATTGCATGGTTAAAACATAATTAAAGAAGTTCAATAACACTAAAAGGCTTCCACTGTGCAAAGCAGGTATGAGAAGACAAGGCCAGAAATCTGCTAGATGGGACAGATTCTTTGGAATGAAAGATTCTGTAGCCACTCGCCCTGAAAATGCCATGCACCCCACTCCCTCCTGAAGAGAAGAGTGGTATTGCTGCAATGAAGACAGGATCTCAGCAGAAGAAGTGGTGGTAAGGGACCTCAAAGGGACAGAAACACCTTAAAGGTAGCTGAACCCAAAGCTTATATATAGGAAAGAGAGGGGGAGGAGGCAGAAACTGCATCCTTCACTACTCATACAACCTTATATTCACTGATACATTCATAATCCAGCTGATTACAAGGAATCTAGGTGCAAAGTCCAACTTGCAGAAAGAGAGATGGCAAATCAATTAGATGCTTTATGCATTTTGTGTAAGAGCAGCTTTCGAGAGTTTATTTCTGGCAATAGGGCATAACATACTGGGTGAAGCTGAGTGAGAGGTAGGTGTTTCCACCCAAATTAGTTCTCTTATTTCCTACATATCTGACGATAGGTGAAGCATGCTAACCAGAAGATCTGAACTGCAGATTTTAATATAACATGTACTCTTCTTACTATTTGCAGATTAATAAATGCCTCAAATTATTTTTGCTTGTTTAGGTCATATTATGATTATCAAACTACTATCAAGAAAAGCCTCTGATAAACAGCAGCTGCATGAGAATCAAAGTACTGGGTATTGTCAGTGCAATGTGCCTCCAGGGGTTTTATAGCAAAGACCCATCATAAAGCTGCAGTGATAAACATTTGAAATAATTAAACACTGTGAGGTTGCTGTTGCATGATCTGCTCACAACAGCCTTGTTTTAATTTGTGAAATTAATGCACTAAGTACACAAAAATTTATATCTATAATTGTTGCTGATATATTTGTTTACTGAGTAATTATTTCCTTTTTACTGTCTGTTGGAATGCTCTATTGGTCTCAGTGATAAAGAAATAATTTTGTTGCAAAAACTTCTTATAGATTGCAATATTACCTGGGCCCTGAATACTTGTAGCTGCTGGTGACATTACCGGTTTCACATGTTCAAGGGGCATGGTGATCTGGTTTGTATAAAATAAATTTTTATCATGATTTTAATGCAAGTAGGTGTTGGGCAAAGCAGCCAGCGACCTGTCAGCCTGCCCAGGAGTGTGAGGCCTGGGCTCTATTACTACATTCAGACATTATTTTCATCCACAGCCAGTGAGAATGATGTCAAAGCTGGTGAGAGTTGTCAAATTAGCAGGGAAATCAGGTGTTTTAATGGCTACATTGAAATAGCTGGAAACCTCTAAGTGGAGAATTGTGAGAAGAGGAACTCAAAGAAATCTACAGTCAAGAAACAAAGCCCTGAGCGTAGAGTCAGAGCCCATCCTTCCAGGATAAGGAAAAGCCACAGAGATAATTCAGGAATACAAGCGTTCCTGACCATTCCCCAGCTTTTATCGGCACTTTCCAGGTCACACAGGCTCCAATTAAAATGAATGATGAATCTGAACATGTTAACAGGACACCTGAAATTAGAGATTTTCTGATGCATGTGCACAATTTATTCTTAAGCACAGACATTTTATGGAATTGGGGGTGGACAGAATTGAATTCTTCATAAGGGTAAGAAGTCGTGGAGGAGAGTGAAACCAGGGGGATTTAGCCAATTTTGGGTGAGGGATTGAGATGGGAATCAGGAAACAGGAAAGGACCAAAGGCCATAGTCTCCATTTGTCTTGAGGTAGTGGTGGGCTGGACTGCTAATTTGCAACACACTGACCTGGTAGAGTTTTGCTGCCTCTGGCCAGCTTCCTCACACTGGGTTCACTGGGTTTGTCAGAGATGGTGACATTAAAACTAGAACCAGGACGGACATATCCCATCCCTGTACCTCAGTTAATATGTAGACGATGAGAGCTGAGGGCTGAGATGCAGGTGGGGGAGAGGAATGCTGAGGTCAGACAGCAGTGGCACCATTTAATTTCCACTCTTTCCCTTCATATTTCTACATGAACTAATGAAAAAAAATTCTGAACATTTGATTATTTGAATCCAATAAAATAAATTGATGTTTTCCCCACAACTGAGAACAAACAATCAATAATCTACTCATGATTTTTTTTCATACTTATTAGTAATTGGATTAATTGTTTTCACATGACATGGGTTGCAACATGGTGAACTGGGTTCAATACTGACCTCTGTGTAGAGTTTGTTCACTATCTCAGTGATTTGACCCTGGTGCTCAGGATTCCTTCTTCATCCCAAAGACATGTGGGTTAATTACCCTCTGGAGTAGGTGAGTGGTGGAATCTTGGTGGGTTTGAGGGACATACGGGGCAAGTAAATTGTTGGGAAAATGGGTGTGGAATGGGAATCTGCTGTGAATCAGCATGGACCTGATGAGACAAATGGCCCAATTCTATGGGGCAAGTACACATGGTAATATAGAACAGGCCTTCATAGTGCTTCATCATATTTAGCAGAAAATGAATAGCAAGCTGCCACCGATAGTTTAAAGCAGCTTAGAACATGGCAGCATCTCTAGGAATCTTTTACATATTTCTCTTGTACAAGGACATAAAATACATGAAGAATACAGAGACAATTTAATATCCACCTGGGAACTTCATTTGTTGTTTCTATTGTGGGCAGGAGTAAGGTCGAGTGTAACACAATTAAGAATTTCCATCCATGACAAGGCAGTGATTCACAAAGTAAAAACTTCAGTGATCTAGGGTCTGCAGTGGAGAGCATTACTGCAGAGCTGAGCTCTGCATGCATAGAACGAGAAAGGAAACGCCATTCGCTGTGCAAGGCACATCCATCAACATCATGCTCATACGTGCTGCACCAAATCTGCCTGCATCTTTCCAGATTAGGTAAATAGAAGTCAATTTGGTTCACAGCTCATTACAGTTGTACCTTGTCCAATCTACTTAATTTGATAAGTTGATTTATCAGCTGCTTACATTTTAAGTAATTCAAATGGCATTTGAATAGTCCACGTAATATTTTTTGTTCGAATTCTAGTTACTCTTGAACTTAAAAGAAGATATGAAAGGTTTTTGCACAGTCCTTTCAGCTGTCTAGTACTTACCATCTAACAATTAGATGAGTTAGAGAACTGAGAAGATTGTTGTTGAGGTATTTACCAGTCAGCATCCCATTTGTACGTTTCATAATGCAGCCAATTTTAACTGCCACTGGGCTTTGTGCATAAGGTGAAGGGTGGTTAAGACTGTAAACCCTGCAGCCTATGGAAGCCAAGGCTTAACACAAATGCCTCATCAGTCCTGATACCCTGTTGAAATGTTCAGCTAACTAGCATCAGGGTGTGTAGTTTATGACAGGGATAGCAGGATTCAGAGTTGAGTAAGATAGGAGAAGAAGGTCTGGCAAGATTCTGGAATGAAATCCCTGGCAAAATTGAATCAAGTTTTCTGGAGGGCAACAAGCAGACTTGCTCTAAATAATGCTTAAAAACATTTTCCTGGCCTATTTTGCACTTCTCTGACATTAAGTATGCTGCAGGAAAGGTACAATAGTTTATTTTCTGCACAACATCAATTTACAGTTATAATCTGGTCATGACGATATTGATGGAGCCTGAAATGTGCAAAAAAGGCTGTGCTTCACATTTTTGTTATATATATATTCTTCTTCCTCCTTAAAGGCAGTCTAATCTATGGCCAAATAGCAACATCCGAAAGGACAAGACTGCAGCCTTCTAAGCTGCCTATTCATCCAGCGGAGTTCTGCAGAACGGAGGCTGCAGGGGTGATTGTATTGTTTCTTTTACATTTAGTCAGTCAATATTAACCACCATATAAGTCTAAATTACAAGTGTAGAATAGTAACCATAAAACAGAGCGCTTAAGTATCAAAATAAACACATTTATTATTCCAATACATTAACAGAAGTTTATTTATTCACAGAGATCACTATGAGAACTTAGGAGAAAATGTTATAGAAAACATTTCTGAATCCATATTATTAGGCAGAATAAACAAATCTTTATACCTTCACAATGCAAATTTTATAAAATTACTTTGTAAAGAAATTTTAGGATTATATAAAGGAGCTATATTTAAAGTTGATTGTATTATACATTTAGATATTATAATTATAAATGATCAATTTTAGATTATAACAGTTGTGTTATTAGTATTTACATTTACTTTTTAATTATGAGACTAAATGGAAATTGAAGTTTCAGACATGGGTGTGATTATGGAAAATATACTGCATTTACCTTGTTTCAATCAGAGCTGGAGCTCTCTTTTATTCATTAGCAAAAATGACAAAAAATGTTGGTTTTGCAAAGTGAATAGTTGCAGCTTTCCCCAGAGTGATTGATCAAACTGCACTAGTGACATTTTGCAGATGCTAATCAGCATCAGGAAGTCAAGTGTAGATAATGTCACAGTACAAACTTTATCATCAGATACTGCGGCATACAGACTTGCCCTTCGAAGTAAAAGGCAAGAAATACAAGTGGGGGGGGGGGACAGCAAGGATGATATAAGGAGGTGCAATTGTTGGTTGCTGATAGAGTGAAGTGTCAGCAGAACTCTGCACATTAAGTTACCAAGTGCATCTGTTCCGAGTGCAAACATGAGAAAATCTGCAGATTCTGAAAATCCAAAGCAACACACACAAAAAGCTGGAGGAACTCAGTAGGTCAGGCAGTATCTAAGGAAAAAGAGTAAACGGTTAATGTTTCCGGCCGAAACGTAGACTGTTTGCTCTTTTCCATAGATGCTGCCTGGTCTGCTGAATTCCTCCAGCATATTACGTGCATTGCACCTGCCTGGAGGATTAATAAGACACAATTTTAGCAGAAAGCATTAAGTTAAGAACCTCCGAACTGTGCTGAAGAAGATGTAATTAGTAAGCAAGTGTCCAACAGAAGCCAGTAAATGTTAACATGCTTAAATCAGGTGAAAATACCATCAGAGGAGAATACCACCTATATGTCTAGATTTGTCAGTGCATATAATGACTTGCAAAACACATGCAAAGACAAGAACAAAATCTAAAAGTGCAATGTATTCATCAAGTAAACACTTAAAATATTTACAACTTACTGCTTTCCCTGGCTGCTAGTCAGCATGTCAGTCATGATCAAACTCATTAATGTTCAAGCTTTGAAATGTTTTGTTACTTTGTGAAGAGCAGAAAAAGGATTGTTTGCTTATCATTAAGCATGAGTATGCTGTCTCTGTGTATACGTATGGTCATACTGTAGGGACCTTGTGGTGTGCGTCCTTTGTAGCAATGTAAAACTGTCATCAAACAGCTGCAACATCAAATCTACAAAAAACAAGAATCAACATATCAGTTGCCATAAGACCATAAGGCATAGGAGCAGAATTAGGCCATTCAGCCCATTGAGTCCACTCTGCCATTTTATCATGACTGATCCCAGATGCCATTCAACCCCATAACCCTGCCCTTTCATGATATCCAATAAGAAATCTATCAAATTCCACTTTGAATATACCCATGGACTTGGCCCCCACCAGAGTTTTTGTAGAGCATTCCACAGATTCACCACGGTTTGGCTAAAATAATTCCTCCTTACTTCTGTTCGAAAAGGTCACCTCTCAATGTTGATGGCTGTGCCCTCTGGTTCTGAATACCACACCAGAGGGACCACCTTCTCCATACCGTCCTTTCAACATTTGGTAGGTTTCAATGAGATCCCCACACATTCTTCTAAATTTCAGCAAGTACAGGCCCAAAGCTGCTAAAGCACTCTTCATATGTTAGCCCCTTCATTCGCTGAATCATCGTCATGAGCCTCCTCTGGACTCTCCAATGACAACACATTCTTTCTGAGATACAGGGCCACAAAACTGTTGACAATACCCCAAGTGCAGCCTGACTAGTGTCATCTAAAGCTTCCATGTTACTACCTATTTCCCTTGAAATAAATGCCAACATTGCAATTGCCTTCTTTATCTCAGACTCAACCTGTGAATTAACCTTCTGGGAGTCTTACACAAGGACTCCCAAGTCCCTTTGCACCTCTAATGTTTGAATTTTCTCCCCATTTAGATAATAGGCTGCACCATTGTTTCTTTTATCAAAACATATTATCATATATTTCCCAACACTGTATTCCATCCACCACTTTTTTGCCAATTCTTCCAATTTGTCTAAGTCCTGCTGCAATTGTATTGCTTCCTCAGCACTACCTACCCCTCCATCGATCTTCATTATCATCTGCAAACTTTACCACAAAGCTATTAATTCCACTATCTAAATCACTAACAATGTGAAAAGTAGCAGTCCCAATACTGAACCCTGAGGAACACCACCAGTCACTAGCAGTCAACCAGAAAAGGTCCTCTTCATTCCTACTCGCTGCTTCCTGTCTGTCAGCCATTCTTCTATCCATGCCAGTATATTTCCTGTAACGCCATAGGATTTTGTCTTGTTAAGCAGCCTCATGTGATGAACTTTATCAAATGTCTTCTGGAAATGTAAGTAAATGACATCCATTAGTTTTCCTTTGTCCACCCTGCTTGTTAGTTCCTCAAAGGACTTTAACAGATTTGTCAGGTAAGATTTCCCTACACAGAAACCAAGCTGACTTTGACTTATTTTATCATTAGTCTCCACGGACCTTAGAGGAAATGCAGGTACAGAGGAGATGTCAGCTTTAAATTTTTTTACGCAGAGAGTAGTGTGAGTGCGTGGAATGGGCTGCCAGTGACAGTGGTGGAGGCGGATACGATAGGGTCTTATAAGAGACTCCTGGTTAGGTACATGGAGCTTAGAAAAATAGAGGACTATGGATAACCCTAGGTAATTTCTAGAGTAAGTACATGTTCGGCATAGCACTGTGGGCTGAAAGGCCTGTATTTTACTGTAGTTTTCTATGTAACCCCAAAACCTCATCCTTAATAATGGACTCCAACACCTTCCCAACCACTGAGGTTCAGTTAACTGGCCTATAATTTTCTCTCTTTTGTTGTCCTCCCTTCTTAAAGAGTGGAGTAACATTTGCAATGTTTCAGGCCTCTGGGACCACGCCAGAATCAAGAGATTCATGAAAGATCTGGTCCAAGTGATTTATGCACCTTAAGACCTTTGGGTTTGCCTAGCATTTTTTTCTTTGTATTATCAACAGCACTCGCTCTTGCTCCCTGATACTCATGGATCTCTGGCATACAGCTAGTATCTTCTACCATAAAGACTGAAGGAAAGTTCATCTGCCATTTATTTGTCTCCCGTTATTACCTCACCAGCATCATTTTCCAGTGGTCCAATATCAACTCGCACCTCCCTTGTACTCTTCATATAACTGAAAAAAAACTTCTGGTATCCTGCTTTATATTATTGGCTAGTTTGCCTTCATATTTCATCTTTTTTCCTTCTTATGGCCTTTTAGTTACTTTTTTTTGGATTTTTAAAGCTTCATAATCATCCAAATTCCCATTCACTTTTGGTACCTTATATGCACTTTCCTTGGCTTTTATGCAGTCCTTAACTTCTCTTGCCAGCCACAGTTGCCTGGCTCCGCCGTTTGAGAACTTGTTCTTCTATAGGGCATATCTATCCTGCATTTTGTGAACTGTTCCCAGAAATTTCTGTTCTGCTGTCATCCCCACAGTATCCCCCTCCAACCCACCTGTTAAGTTCCTCTATCATACCTCTGTAATTCCCTTTATTCCATTGCGATAATAATACATGTCACTTAGGCTTCTCCCTCTCAAATTGCATTATGAATGCAATCACTGCCTCCTAAGGGTTCCTTTACGTTGAACTGGCCAAAAAGATCATGGTTACTACACAACACACAATCTAAGATAGCCTTTCCCCTACTATGCTCGGGTATAAGCTGCTCTAAAAAGCTATGCCACTGGCATTCAAGAAAGTCTCTCTCTTGTGTTCCGACACCAACCTGATTTTCCCAATCCCCTTGCGTATTGAAGTCCCCCAATTTTACAATTGTGACTTTACCCTTATTACATACCCTTTTCGACTTCCTGTGCAATCTCAACCCCACATCTTGGCTACGATTTGGAGACCTATATAAGATTCCCATAATGGTATTTTTACTCTTGCAGTTTCCAATTGCCTTAGTATTTTTACCCAATTATCTAAGCGACTTGGAAGTAAACCACCACCTCTAGAAATATATATACATAGACGTTTTCTATGCCTGTCCATCACAAATCAGGTTCCCGTCTGCAGCATGTTACATGTCCTCAAAGGTAAACCAAAGTATAAAATGGGAACTGAATGATGAGAGAGAATTGCCTATGGCATTTAAGCAGAACTGACATTTTATCTTCATCTTGCACCATGTCATTGGCAGGAATTCTAAATTGTATCCTTATATCTGTTTAATAAACTGAATTAAATAGAACAGCTACCCAAGTCAAGTACAGGTATCCTGCTACCATATCAAGAGACCCAGAAGTCCATGTGTATGATACCCTCCAACGAGCTGGCACCTACTCTATCCTTTACCCATGATGCCCACTGTCATGCCATGTGCAAACAGTGCCTCACAACTATTCCCTCATAACAGTGACAATAAGTGAACTTATGAGTGTGAATGCAAGTGCTGGGGTGTCAGCTTCATCATCTCGGCATTTAATCAGCTCCCTGTACTAATGGGACAGTTCACAGCTCTTGAAGATCTGGAAGCAAAAAGGTTCAAATTTTAAGGTCTGGTCATGGGAAGATGAGAAAGAAACAATGATTTTCTTTTGCCCCTGTGGGAGGAGAACTAGGACTGAAAATATTTTTACCTTTGTTTCAGTGACCACGGTCATTCCAATAATAGGCTGCATCAACTCTTCTGTAAGAAAGATACAGGCCCATTGTGACACTTGAGTTAGTATCTGGTCATTTTCTATCTTGTCTTAAATGTTATGCAATCTTTTTGTGCAGTGTACTGTAACTGTAATGGTTGAATAGCTGACAGTACGTGTGAGCTGTGAGACATTCCAGTTATAAAGGTGTAGTGGAACATATGAATATTCAATATACCCTCAGCGTTCCTATTTGTTCGGAATAGGAGGTTCCTAATAAAATGGCGACTCTGTGTATGTTTGTAGTCTTCTGCTACTGTAGTCTATCCACTTCAAGGTTCGATGTGTTATGTGTTTAGAAATGCTAATTTGTTGATTTCCTGTCAGCTTGAACCAGCCTGGTCATTCTTCTCTAACTCTCTCATTAACAAGGCACTTTCACCCACAAAACTAATGCTGATTAGATGCTTTTGCACTTCGCAGCATTCTCAAGTCAAGTCTATTGTCATTTGAACCATAAACTGCTGGTACACTACACAGTAAAAACGAAACTACGTTCCTCCAGGACCCTGGTGCTACATGAAACAACACAAAACTACACTAGACTATGTGAGACAGCACAAGACTACATAAAACAACATAAAAACTGCACTAGACTACAGACCTACACAGGACTACATAAAGTACACAAAACAGTGCAGAGCACTACAATAATTAATGAACAAGACAATAGGCACAGTAGAGGACAAATTTCAATATAATAATAAATGATGTAGATGTCAGTCTAGACTCTGAGTATTGAGGAGTCTGACTGCTTGGGGGAAGAAACTGTTGCACAGTCTGGTTGTAAGAGCCCGAATGCTTTGGTACCTTTTGCCAGATGGCAGGAGGGAGAAGAGTTTGTGTGAGGGGTGCATGGGGTCCTTCATAATACTGTTAGCTTTGCAGATGCAGCGTGTGGTGTAAATGTCTGTAATAGCAGGAGAGCAACCCTGATGGTCTTCTCAGCTGATCTCACTATTCACTTCAGGGTCTTCTGATCTGAGGCGGTGCAATTCCCGAACCAGGCAGTGATGCAGCTGCTCAGGATGTTGTCAATACATCCTCTGTAGGATGTGGTGAGGATGGGGGTGGGAGATGGACTTTCCTTCGCAGAAAATAGAGATGCTGCTGGGCTTTCTTGGCTATGGAGCTGGTGTTGAGGGACCAGGTGAGATTCTCTGCCAGGTGAACACCAAGAAAGTGGTCGCTTCGTGCTCTCCTGAAGTCAATAACCACCTCTTTTGTTTTGTTCACATTCAGAGACAGGTTGTTGGTTCTGCACCAGTCCATTAGCCGCTGCACCCCCTCTCTGTATGCTGACTCGTTGTTCTTGCTGATGAGACCCACCACGGTCATGTCATCGGCGAACTTGATGATGTGTATTGCTGCACAGTCATGGGTCAGCAGAGTGAACAGCAGTGGACTGAGCACACAGCCCTGGGGAGCCCCCGTGCTCAGTGTGATGGTGTTGGAGATGCTGCTTCCAATCCGGACTGACTGACGTCTCCCGGTCAGGAAGTCTAGAATCCAGTTGCAGAGGGAGGAGTTCAGCCCAGTAGGCTCAGCTTTCCAATCTGTTTCTGAGGAATCATTGTGTTGAATGCTGAACTGAAGTCTGTGAACAGCATTTGAACGTACATGTCTTTTCTGTCCAGATGGGTGAGGGCCAGGTGGAGGGTGGTAGTGATGGCATCGTCTGTTGAGCAGTTGGGACAATATGTAAACTGCAGGGGTCCAGTGAGGGGGGCAGCAGGGTCTGTATTTGCCTCATGATGAGCCTCTTGAAACACTTCATGATGATGGATGTGAGAGCAACGGGACAGTAGTCATTGAGTCAGGACACTGAAGACTTCAGCTCTCTGTAAGCTCAAGAGACTGTTGTACAAATCACGAGAAATCAACAGTTTCTGAGATAATCAAACAAGACACTAGGCACAGTAGAGGACAAATTTCAATATAATAATAAATGATGTAGATGTCAGTCTAGACTCTGGGTATTGAGGAGTTTGATGGCTTGGGGGAAGAAACTGTTACACAGTCTGGTTGTGAGAGCCCGAATGCTTCGGTACCTTTTGCCAGACGGCAGGAGGGAGAAGAGTTTGTATGAGGGGTGCATGGGGTCCTTCACAATGCTGTTAGCTTTGCAGATGCAGCGTGTGGTATAAATGTCTGTAATAGCAGGAGAGCAACCCTGATGATCTTCTCAACTGATCTCACTGCAGGGTCTTGCGATTCGAGATGGTGCAATTCCCGAACCAGGCAGTGATGCAGCCTGTCTGGAATCAACAGTCATCCCACAGTCAAAGTCACTTTGATTACATTTGTTCCCCATTCTGATATTTGGTCTGAGCAACAAATGAACCTCTTGACGATGCCTGCATGCTTTCGTGCATTGAGATGCTGCCACAGGACTGGCTGATTAAATATTTACATTAACAAGCAGGTGTACAGATGTACCTAATAAAGTGGACACTGAGTGTAAGTGCCTATTAATAGGTATTGTTGGTCGGTGAGCAACAGGCATACACCAAATTGATTATCATTTGATACAAAAACTAGTGAGTAGAAAAATTATTTCAAGCTATTGGGTGTACATGATGATAAGAGACACACAGTGAGTGGATAGCCGGAGACTTTTTCCAGGGTGAAAATGGCTAATACAGGGGGTCAAAATTTTAAGATAACTGGAGGAAAGTACAGGGGGAGATGTCAGAGGCAAGTTCTTTGTGTAGATAGTAGTGGGTGTTGTTTTGTTTTGTAACTCCAAAACATTACACCAATTCAAAGATAAACAAGAATCTAGGATAACTCATTCCATTTTACTTTTAGTGAACGCACACGTATGACATGGTGGCATGATGATGCATGTATTCATGTACTTTTCCAAGTAACTCATAATGATCTATGAATCAAAGAACGCCCGATCTAACAATATATCTACAATTTTACTCAAATATTACTGAAATAATAAATACAGAAGACTGCTCCCTGCTTAGCTATAAACCTTTTCTTGGCCCCCAAGAGGCTGCTGCATCTGAACATGCTGTCTTCTACCAGGACGATGAACCATTGGTGCGCAAGGGCATATATATGCAACTATACACACACACACACACACACACACACACACACACACACACACACACACACACACACACACACACACACACACAACCACCACCACCACCACCACCACCACCCCTCCCCTCTATACACTACAACTACTATGCAGTCATCCACAACATACTAAATTTTAAATTTGTCCCATTCAGGCCTGAAGATTTAATTGCTATGGTGGAGATTTTACTCTTTTTGGATAACACCTACCCTGACCAGGAACATCGCTCAGCTTGGAAGATGAGACATGTGGCTGTAAAACAATCTCAGTTTGTGGGGCCTCCTCTGGTGTGGTTGTAGGAATTGACTCTGGGACTGCAGGACGTGGTTCTGACATCTCTGATTCTTTGGATGTGTGGATCATAATCTGTGCATACACCATTTCCTTTGCCGTTTGGAAAGCCACCTCACACTGCTTTGTCCATTGTAATTTCTTCCCTATCCATAATAATATGTTGAAGGAGTGGAGCACTGTAAGCAGTTTTGGCAGGAACCTGTTATAATAATTGATAAATCCTAAAATAGGACTGCAACTGTGACACATCCTTTGGCCCTGGGGCATCTACCACTGCTTGAATTTTCTCTACACACTTGTGTAATCCTTGTGTGCCAATGGTGTATCTTCTGGGAAGAAGGCAGCGTGTTCAGATACAGCAGCCTGTCGAGGCCAACCAAAAGTGATTTTGTCTTTTTTAAACATCTGTTTCATGATCATAAGACAATGCTGGACTTCAAGAACTTCAGAATCGGCAGGTCTATGCCATCAGCAGGGTGCTTGTTGGCAGAGGACTTGGAACTGACTGTGTTGCTGCCTGCTACAGAAATGCATCGAAGGCATCAGATTAGTTGCATGAAGGTGATGTGCAGTGTAACTGCGGGTGATTGTCTTGGACGGTTCTCTTGCAATCACAAGGCCCTGTTAGATATTGATAATGTAAACTGCCACAGACCCATTCACTTGTTTGTTAATGTGACAGACGGCGAGGAAGCTGTGTGGCCGGCCTCAGTTGCAATGAGGACTAGACCTCAGTCCAGGGTCTCCCTGCTGCTGCAGTCCAGAAGAAGACCCCGGAGGCAGTGTAGAGCAGCATCCATGCTCCGTTGGGGCTGGCAGATCCCATTAGTGCTGCCCTCCAGTGTTCAATAGTTGGAATGTCAAGTTGGATAGTGTGTGTGTGAGCACATTCATCTGCTGACTGCTGGGAAATGCCCAATGTCTTCTTTGAACAATTATGTGGCATCATCCAGTACCTTTTGTAATTTACTTCAGTTGACTTGGCTTTCTTGCAGGGGATATAGTATGCATCCGATGGGTAGATCTCTAATCAAGTTATAGTTAGCTCAGCCAATCATGTCTCCACAATGCTGGCCCTCCTGTTTTTACCACATACAACCCAAATGTGCTTTGTTAGTAGTTGTATCTTACTCTTATGAATGATTCCCACAAGAGTTATCTTTTGTTTAAATAGTATTGGTTCTTAGTTGGGTATCTGCAGGGTTCAATTCAGTATCTTTGAATTTTGTGGCCAAGCCAATATCCAATTTCATTTTAATTAATTTTCCATTCACTTCTGGTGAAAGCCATAATGCTCATCTCTTGTTAGTTTTCACATGGTAAATCTCGAGGCTACACGGTCCTGTGTTACCCTCATAATTATCTGAATTTTTATCAACAGCATGCAAATTAGTGTATTTTTTGGAATGGCAGCATGACTTTTTAGTTTTTTTTCTACACTGTGCAGTCCATTTATTTTTGCATGTCCAACATGCTCTTTGTATGTTTCCTACTTTACTGCATTTTCTGCAGTCTCACCGTGAAATCTGCATTGGACTGGTGTGACCCCCTGCCACAAAGGTAAAACAATGTTTGGCCAGGCAGGCCTCAGTAAATATGCTGGAATTTTGTTCACGTTCACTTTCATTCCTCACTTCAACTCCATTTCCTCTGTCTACTGTTTCCATTGATACAGCAATTTCAACTGCTCTTCCATTTGCTTTAAAATACTGTTCAATTCACTGGGTATAAAATATCGATTTATCTGTTCTGTAATCAAACCTGTCAAAAACCAGCCACATCAGCTTTTTTTTAATGAATTTTATCATCCAGAATCCTCTGTTTATGAACGCATGAATTTGCCTGTTTACTGCCTTTTTTCAGACCCAATGTCTCTTCCCTTCCGACAAAAACCTGTTGTGATATCTTTTATTTTTTTAAAACTTGAACATCTCACTACGCTTCTCATTTTAACTCAAACATCTCACTACAATTCAACAGGTAGGTAGTTGTCTTGGGTTCATGTAATACTTCTTAATTATAACTGTTATGTTTTGTAACTCCAAAGCATTAAACTAATTCAAAAAAAAGGAGTCGGGCTAACTCATTTATGCTAGTTTTGTTTTACTTTTGGCAAAATGCACATGATGTGGTTGTGTGATGATGTATGCTATTCATATAAACATAGAAAACCTACTGCACAATACAGGCATTTCACCCACAATGTTGTGCCGAAAATGTACTTACTTTAGAAATTGACAAGGGTGACCCATATCCTTCCATTTTTCTAAGCTCCATGTACCTATTCAAGAGTCTCTTAAAAGACACTAATGCATCCATCTCCACCACCGTCTCTGGCAGCCCATTCCACGCACTCACCACTCTCTGTGTAAAAACCGTACCTCTGACATCTCCTCGGTACCTACTTCCAAGCACATTAAAACTGTGCCCTCTCATGTTAGCCATTTCAGCCCTGGGAAACAGCCTCTGACTATCCACATGATCTATATCTCTGATCATTTTATACACCTTTATCAGGTCTCCTCTTATCTTCCATCACTCCAAGGGGAGAAGGCCAAGTTCTTTCAACCTATTCTCATAAGGCATGCTCCTCAATCCAGGCAACATCCTTGTAAATCTCCTCTGCACCCTTTCTATAGTTTCACATATAACCAATAATGAACTATGCA
This sequence comes from Hypanus sabinus, assembly GCF_030144855.1. Classification (NCBI taxonomy): domain Eukaryota; kingdom Metazoa; phylum Chordata; class Chondrichthyes; order Myliobatiformes; family Dasyatidae; genus Hypanus; species Hypanus sabinus. Next base: position 49,148,264 of record NC_082719.1, read on the forward strand.
AACAAAAAAGAATGTTAGATTTAACAATATATCTACAATATTACTCAAATATTAAATACACAACAGGCGTGTGGAACCTCCTGCCAGGTGGTGTTAGAGGTAGTCACATATATTAGGGGCATTTAAGAAACTGTCATATTAACCATGATTAAAGATGCAAGGTAGGAAAATGGAGGTCTGTACTGGAGAGAAGAGTTAGCTTGATCTTAGAGCAGGTTAAAAGTTTAGCACAACATTGTGGGCTGAAGGAAGTATACTTTGCTATGATGTTCTATGTTCACTACCTTGAATTCTCATATGAAGCCAGTGATCTGCATCTGATTCTTTAGAGCTGGATTCTTGGCACTAGCCTCTGAGGCTGTTTGTTCCCACTGTCTTCTGGAAGACTGCCCAAATCCCTGGACATTTTCTCTTCCCCTCTACTCCATTTAGACCTTCAATAAATGGTCCAAAATCCTGGAGCCAGTGTTATTCACCATTCTTCTGAACAGAAAACCACAAGAGTAGTTTACTTAAGCGGATTTACTTTAAGCAAATTAATCTAGATTTAACTGAAGATGTCAACTTGCAATGAATGCCATCAACTGAATTTTAGAGCCAATGAACAGTCTTATAAATGTTGTCCAGATTCCATTTTCATTCAGTAGGTATGGCTTCTCCCTCATTGCTTGATAGTGCATTGAAAATACTACAATATTCATAAATCCACCCAGTTCAATGGTCCTGTGGTTAAAAATTTCAAAGATGTTTCTTATAATCTTGATATAGCTACAGAGTAAAAGTACTATCAGTATTGTTTTACTCACACTAGGTATTAGGCAAGCATTATACATTATATATGTTCATCGACCAAGCTGAAATACCTTGTCAAATAGATTTAAATTGGTATTAGTTTATTATGGTCGAATGTATCAAGGCAAGGTAAGAAACACTTCTTTTGTCTGCCATCCAGATGAGTCATCCCATGCATAATTACATCTAGGTATTAAAAAGAAAACAGAATGGAAAGTATAGTGTTGCAATTACAGTGAAACTATAGTGCAGGTAGACAAATTACAAGCACCATGACAAGGTAGTTTGTGAGATCAAAGTAAATTTATTATTAAAGTACATATATATCACCAGATACATCCCTGAGATTCATTTTCTTGCAGGCAATCACGGTAAATACAAGAAATGCAATAACCAGTGAAAGGCCGTACCTAACAGGACAGACAAACAACTAATATGCAAAATACAACAGACCGGGCAAGTACAGAAGGGAAAAAAAAGTAATAACAATAATTAAACAAGCAATAAAATTGAGAGCATGAGATGAAGAGTCCTTGAAAGAGAATCCATAGGTTGTTGGAACAGTTCAGTGCTGGGTCAAGTGAAGTTGAGTGAAGTCATTCCTCTGGTTTAAGAGCCTGTTGGTTGAGGGGTAATAACAGTTCCTGAACCTGCTGGTGTGGAACCTGAGGCTTCTGTACCTTTTGCCTGATGGGAGGAGTGAGAAGAGAGCATGGTCTGCATGGTGGGGTCACTGATGATGGGTGCTGATTTCCTGCAATAGTGCTCTGTGTAGATGTGCTCAATAGTGGGTGTGCTTTACTCTTGATGGGCTCAGTATCCACTACTTGTGTAGGATTTTCCTTTCTAGGGCATTGATGTTTCCATATCAGACCATCATGCAACCAGTCAACATATTCTCCCACCCACCCATCAGTAGAAGTTTGTCAAAGGTTTAGATAACATGCCAACTTTTGGTAAACTTCTAAGGAAGCAGAGGCACTGGCATGTTTTCTTTGTAATGACACAGATGTGCTGGACCCAGGTCCAATCCTCTGAAGTGATAACAGCAAGAAAATCTAAAGTTTCTGACTCCCTCCATCTCTGATCCCTTAATGAGTATTGGCTCATGGACCATCAGCTTCCTCCTCAGGATTGGCTCATTAATCTCCAGTTTCCTCCTCCTGAAGTTAATAATCAGCTCCATGGTCTTGCTGACATTGCGTGAGAGGTTGCTGTTGTGCCACGATTCAGTCGGATTTTCAGTCTCTCTCCAATATGCTGATTTGGTCAAAGACAGTGGCATAATCAGCAACTTTAAATATGATATTGGAGCTGTGCTTATCCTCACAGTCGTAAGTATAAAGTAAGTAGAGCAGAGAAGGTCATGGTGCACCTATGCTGTTGGAGATTATGGAGATGTTGTTGCCAATCCTAAACTGATTGTGTTCTACAAGTGAGAAAATTAAAGATCCAGTTGCACAAGGAGATATTGAGGCTTAAGTCTTAAAGCTTATTGATCAGTTTTGAGGGGATGATGGTATTGAATGCTGAGCTGTAGTTAATGAAGAGCATCCTGATGTATTCATCTTCACTGTCCAAATGTTCCAGGGTTGAGTGAAGAGGCTGTGAAATGGTATCTGCTGTTAACCTGTTATCACGGTGGGCGAATTGGAGTGGATCCAGGTCAAGCCTCAAGCAGGCGTTGACCTGTTTTTTCATCAATCTCTCAAATCACTTCATCAGGTGCTACTAGACAGCAGTCATTGAGCCAGGTTATCATGTTCTTCTAAGAAGCAGTATAACTGAAACAGTATAACACTCCTCCCAGTTGATCAGCACCGGTCTTTAGTGCTCGGCCAGGTAGCCCAACTGAGCTGGGTTCACCCTCCTGAAGGGTGCTGTCATGTCAGTTTCAGGGACTGAAATCATAGGGTCATCGGGGTCTGTGTCTCCATATTCCGATGGTCAAACTGAGCATAAAAGACATTGAGCTCATCTGGGAGCAAAAGTTTGTTATCAACTATGCTGCTTGGTTTCACTTTGTAGGAGGTGATGATGTTCAAGCTCTGCCACATCCAGGGCATCTGGTTGTGGAACACCCTGGATGATTTTGTGAGGACACATTTATCTATGACTGTTTTTTTATAAAGTCTGTGATAACCATGCATTCACTCAGACTGTCTGATGAGTCCTTGAATTTGGTTCAGTCCATTGACTCAAAGTAATCCCATAGCTGTTCTTAAACAACCTGAAACCACCTCTTTGTTCTCATTATCTTTGGAGCCTTGCTGCTTAGCCTCCACCTGTATGCACTTAGGAAAAGGACAGCCAAGTAATCAGATTTCCTGAAATGTGGTCTGTGCATAGAAAGTTAGGCATTCCTTATCTTAGTATAACAGTGGTCTAGTGTATTGGGATCCCTGGTACTACAGTTGATATGTTGATGATAACTGGGCAGAGGTTTCTTCAAAGAAGCCTGACTGAAGTACTCAACAATGATTTGAAAGGTGTTGGAGGGGACTGATTTTTGTTTTCTGATGGTGGCACTCAGTATATCAACCACCTGCTTAACAAACGGCCTTTGACAGTATGTAAACTATGGTCAGAGTCATGGAGGAAAACTCTTGGCAAGTAGAATGGCTGGCACTTAATCATCAGATTTTCCAGGTCAGGGATCAGAGTCCGCAAGGACGGCTGCGTTCGAGCTCCATGAAGTGTTTGTCACGAAACAGACTCCCACCTTTTGCCTGACCATTCAGTGTATCAAGAGGCCCTTGTGTCTGACAAATGGATTTAGCATGTCTGGAGAGAGCCACGTCTCTGTGAATCACAGAACGCAACAATTCTTCATTTTGCTCCAAAACAGCAATCTTGCCCTTGGGACTTCATTCTTGTTTGCAAGTGTCTGTACATTTGCTAACAAGATGCTGGGTAGAGGAAGTTTCATTCCTCAGCATTTCACTATGGCTTTAAGTCCTTTCCTCCTCCCTCTTTCAGGTATGGCAATGTACCTTCATCTGCAAGAAGAGACCATACATGCTTGCTTGAGAGGCAAGTCCGTCAAGTCCTGCAGAATATTGTAAAATTGCTAGTTTGTTAAGATGTTCCAAAAAGTACTTTATATAACTGGAAGTTACAGGCTGCAGATTGCAGTGAGAGTAGTTCAGAAGTATGTTTTGAAGTTTTGTAAGCTGGTCACAACATGTCACCACCTTTCACCATCAGCTAATTGCTCCAAGAGTTTATATTTTAGCATATGAGCGATCAGTTCAACATTTGTGTTAATAGTGGGCTAGAAGCTGCCCTAGAGCCTGGTGGTTAATGCACTCAGGCTGTTGTATCATCTGGCCTGATAGGAGCAAGGGAAAGGAGAAATACTGGAGTTTGGGTTATCTTTGATTATGTTGGCTGTTCTCCCAAGGCCGTGGGAAGTGCAGATGGAGTCAATGGCGGGGAGGCTGGTGATGGATTGAGCTGCGTTCACAGCTTTCTGCGATTTCCTGTGGTCTTGGGCTGAGCAGTTGTCATGCCAAGCTGTAATGCTTCCAGACAATTTAATATACAAGTACTTTTTACTGAAAGAAGATTCAGAGGTGTGCCTCAGGAATTCATATGTTCGTCATTTTGTCCCTAGCTCCTTACCAATATCATACTTGTTTATGATATAGGTGAATTTAAAAGAGAAGATCAATTGTCCTCAATACTTATTCCTCAAACAAAATCATTGACGGACATGATCCAACTATTGTTGCCTGTGGGAAATTTCCAAGTGCAAATTGACTGTCATATTTCATCCATTAATGCAGCTGTAAAACACTTGGAACATCCTGAAATACTTTACAATCCAAATGATTATTTCTGCCTCTTACATATGGTTCAGTAAAGGAAATAACTCACTTAAGTATACTTTGCCAAAAATAGAGATCCTTTGCCACATTAGAGATCCACATTACCAGATACATGCCTCTGATAAAGCTACTCTGTTGCTGGATGCAGATTCGGAAAATTGGCCTCATGGTGTTCATATCCATTAATTTTAGCCTTATATGGTTACCCTGTCCCTGCTAAATAGATTTGCTTTCCACATTGAAACTACAATTCATTACACTATGCAAACATTAAAATAGATGCTGAGGCGCGTGATGTCATGATTTGCAAGATGAAATGCAGGAGGTTCAGCTTTGTTAAATGCAGCTGAGTGAGAAAAAAATATTCCTATCCAATATCATGTCTAAGACTCATTCGATATTGCTCCTCTTTAGCATATTACAAGTGAACTACAGTACATATGGGCCAGTAACAGAACTCAGCTCCTTTATACTAAAGGTTACATTTGATTAGCCATCTGCCACAGAGCCTGGAGGTGTGTTCCTATGAGGATGGTGAATCAATTGTTAAATTAATTACAAGAGATGGCTGCTTAAGGAGAAGGGATCAATTGACAGAGTTCATGATTAGCAAGAATGTAAGTAACATCACCTACTATGATCTATGGCTCCTTATTCAGGATTTTTTAAAGTATCTTGAAAGGCCGAAGTTAAGGAATATGAAGTAACGCAGCCAGCAGTAGAAGCCTAATAGATGATTATTAGTCTTAGAAAGGGATAAATTCTCCAATTTTCATGTTGTTATACTAAAGCTTTAACCAATATAGCAGGTAGGACACTTGCATCTTATCCACCTCCCAACAAAATGAGCCCTCCGGTATCCAGTACGTGTACAATCTCCGCATGTTTTTTTTGGCCACCAGCTCCATGCTGGGATTGCAAACTATTATAATTTTTCAGGTTATTCATTTCACTTGTTATATTGCTCTATTGCTTCCTGGATGTTGTAAATTCCGCATTAATGCACAGTGGCAAAGAGGCTGCAGCCAGTCAGAAATCCATTTCCAAGGCACCAGTAAATATCAAAACTCTAAACGAAGATGCCAATAGGCTGTATGAAACTTTATAGCTGGGCACAATATTAAAACCTTGTCTGTGGGAATCTTAGTTCATGCTTTTAAAATTAAGTAAAACTCATCACCACTCTATGCCTACTTTCTAATTAACTTCCAGACTCTGACAATCCCACAATTACAGCTATGGGACTGTTAAAATACATCCAATTGATATGTTCATGCTAGTGACACCTTCCGAACATCAAACACTGACAGCAAATTGCATTTGAGGCAAATTAACTGTCACATAACACAACCACCATTTGTGCCCCTGAAGAATTTCCCTTGATGCAAATTAAAGGATTTCAAATGCAACCTTTCTGAAACATGCTGCTGGGTAGAATTTCTTTAGAGACAAATATTAGAAAGGCGTATGTTTTCTAAACCATAGCTGCTAGGACTTCTTATCCAAAACAAGAGTTTCAAAACTATTAATCATTTTCTCTTCATTCTTTTACTACGATTTTTCCTATGTATGCTAATACAGGAATCAGGATCATAGAACACAACAGAAGCAGGCCTTTTGGCCCATCTACTCCATGCTGAAAAATTATACTTCTTGTTCCTATCGACTTGCACATGGACCATAGCCTTCCATATCTTTTCCATCTAAGGACATATCCAAACTTCTCCTAATTTTTGAAATTGGTCCTGTATCCATCACTGTCAGCTCATCCCAGAGCAAAGAGTGAAGTTCCCCCTCATGTTTCGCTTACATATTTCACCATTCACCCTTAACCTATGACATAGTTCTAGTCTCATCCAACCTCAATGGTAAAAGCCTCCTTGCATTTACTATATCTCTACCCTCTCAATGTTATATACCTCTATTAATCTCTCCTCATCTTCCTATGCTGAAGGGAATAAAGTCCTAAACTATTCAATCTTTCCCTATAACTCAAGTCCTCAAGTCCAAGCAATATCCTTGTAAATTTTCTCTGTACTCTTTCAAACATATTGATACATTACTGAATGAATGGAATCCTTTCTTTCAGCACCAGCCGCTCCCCTTAATCTCCGCCTGCCCATCCCCAACCACATTACTGGGTGGGCAGCAAGGTTTACATGGAGTCACTTGACTCAAGGGCCTGTGTGTATGCTGTATTACTCTATAATAATTATCTGAGAACAGGAGTGACTTACAGATGATATCAGAAAACTTCTCTCTTCTCAACTACATGTACGAGGGTGATTGATAAGTTCAAGGCCCAAGGTAGAAGGAGATGAGTTATACAGCTCTTGTTACATGCACATGCAGTTCAACCCTTTCAGTGATTATGCAGAAAGTTTGAAGTTAATAATTCATCTCCTTCTACCTTAGGCCACGAACATCGATCACCCCGAAGAGTTATTAACTGATGAGTTCTTCTTTCTTTCTGTCTAAAATTGACTTCTTCCACCTTAGGACACAAACTTATCAATCACCCCTCGTACATGTAGTTGAGAAGAGAGCAGTTTTCTGATATCATCTGTAAGTCACTCCTGTTCTCAGATAATTATTATAGAGTAATACAGCATACACACAGGCCCTTGAGTCAAGTGACTCCATGTAAACCTTGCTGCCCACCCAGTAATGTGGTTGGGGATGGGCAGGCGGAGATTAAGGGGAGCGGCTGGTGCTGAAAGAAAGGATTCCATTCATTCAGTAATTGGAGTCTCATGTAGATAGGGTGGTGAAGAGGGCTTTTGGAACGCTGGCCTTTATAAATCAAAGCATTGAGTACAGAAGTTGGGATGTAATGCTAAAGTTGTACAAGACATTGGTAAGGCCAAATTTGGAATATTGTGTGCAGTTCTGGTCATCGAATTATAGGAAAGATATCACAGCATGGAAACAGGCCATCTTGGCCCTCCTAGTCCGTGCCGAACCCTTAATCTCACCTAGTCCCACCTACCCGCACTCAGCCCATAGTGCAGAGACGATTTACTAGGATGTTACCTGGGTTTCAGCAATTAAATTACAGAGAAAGGTTGAACAAGTTAGGTCTCTATTCATTGGAGCGTAGAAGGTTGAGGGGGGATTTGATCGAGGTATTTAAAATTTTGAGAGGGATAGATAGAGTTGACGTGAACAGGCTGTTTCCATTGAGAGTAGGGGAGATTCAAACGAGAGGACATGATTTGAGAGTTAGGGGGCAGAAGTTTAAGGGAAACACGAGGGGGTATTTCTTTACTCAAAGAGTGATAGCTGTGTGGAATGAGCTTCCTGTAGAAGTAGTAGAGGCCAGTTCAGTTGTGTCATTTAAGGTAAAATTGGATAGGTATATGGACAGGAAAGGAGTGGAGGGTTATGGGCTGAGTGCGGGTAGGTGGGACTAGGTGAGATTAAGGGTTCGGCACGGACTAGGGGGGCCAAGATGGCCTGTTTCCATGCTGTGATTGTTATATGGTTATATGGTTATATGCACACCCACAGTGACAGGGCATAACACCTGTCAAATGGCTGGGTTTTGAGCAATGCCAAGACTTTAATTCCTAAAGGAGACTGGATGAACAGTGCTACATGGAAAAGCAAATGCGTAGCCCTAATACTGGATGACTGACTCCTTGGGAGCAACAAAATCACAATATGTCATACTTTAATGGCGCTGCATGAAGAAAGGCATGCCAGCATTCTCTAATTGGCCTACCAGCCAGCAATCCACAAAGTATCCATCAGAAGCCTCAGGCACATCTACCTGGTGTGAGGAACTGCCTTTGTTGGCTCTCAGCTGGAGAACATAAATCCAAGCAGCTCCATCTGTTGCAGAGAACACTTACAGCTACGGAGCTGAATTCTGTTGGCATAGCCAGTGACAGGAACAATTAGTCATGACTATGGAGTGGTTTAAAGGGTCAGTGCCTCCACAAGTACCTGAGACAGCTCTATTTCCACTTTGACTATCAGCAGCGAAACAGGACCATGTACTTCTCTTGCTTGCTCATATCTGTGCTGGCAAATTTTGAATATAACTAGCCTAAGTTTAATGAGAACAGTATGTTAAAAGGCCAGAGGGTGTATTTGAACATTCAATCTATGGCTTCGCAACACTGACTTTGATAGAGGAATTTGATGGGAAAGGATGGATCAAGAGTCAGGGGTCCAGCTGTGAAGGAGCAATAGGCAGACAGAAGGGGAGAGTGGGAATGGTGCCAAAAGTTCAGAGGCGATAGGTGGAAGTGACAAAGGATTGAAGACTATGCAGTCTGAGAGGAGAGCAAGGTGAAGCATGGAACTAGTTGAGGGAGGTGGAGTGTGTAGATGGGAATAGTGAGAGAGGGCATCAGGAGGTGGAGTGTGTGGATGGGAATAGTGAGAGAGGGCATCAGGAGGTGGAGTGTGTGGATGGGAATAGTGAGAGAGGGCATCAGGAGGTGGAGTGTGTGGATGGGAATAGTGAGAGAGGGCATCAGGAGGTGGAGTGTGTAGATGGGAATAGTGAGAGAGGGCATCAGGAGGTGGAGTGTGTGGATGGGAATAGTGAGAGAGGGCATCAGGAGGTGGAGTGTGTGGATGGGAATAGTGAGAGAGGGCATCAGGAGGTGGAGTGTGTGGATGGGAATAGTGAGAGAGGGCATCAGGAGGTGGAGTGTGTAGATGGGAATAGTGAGAGAGGGCATCAGGAGGTGGAGTGTGTGGATGGGAATAGTGAGAGAGGGCATCAGGAGGTGGAGTGTGTGGATGGGAATAGTGAGAGAGGGCATCAGGAGGTGGAGTGTGTGGATGGGAATAGTGAGAGAGGGCATCAGGAGGTGGAGTGTGTGGATGGGAATAGTGAGAGAGGGCATCAGGAGGTGGAGTGTGTGGATGGGAATAGTGAGAGAGGGCATCAGGAGGTGGAGTGTGTGGATGGGAATAGTGAGAGAGGGCATCAGGAGGTGGAGTGGGTAGATGGGAATAGTGAGAGAGGGCATCAGGAGGTGGAGTGTGTGGAAACAATGCTTTGGCAAAACTTAATTTGCCAAGGCAATAAGTTGAGATTTTAATAATTAAATTATTGTGCCAGTTTCAAAACATAGCTTTTCATCTTTGCAACCCTTACATCGGAGGTCTGAGGCCATATTTACGTAACACATACAAAATGCTAGAGGAATGCTGCCTTCAACTCTGGTAACAGAACAGCTCTCAGAGCAGCATCTATGGAAATTAATTAACAGTTGACATTTTGGACCGAGACTGTTAATCAAGACTCTTGTGCTATATTCATTTTCTGTTTTTCTGGACTATTCACAATTCTTTGCATATTAAAAATAGCAATCTAAAAGTCATGGACCCTTCTGTCCCAGAAATTGTGTAATTGTGGTCTTTTCCACGTAGAAGCATGCATGTGCTGATTGGGGTGAATATTTAAAGGGTTCTTAATAAATACATGAATATGGAGATAATGGAGGGGAAAGAATCTTGTGTAGGTAGAAAGGACTAGTTTAATTAGATATATAAGTGCTGTCTTAACTATTTCACCACAACTTTGTGGGCCAAAGGGCCTGTGCTGTGCTCTACTGTTCTATATTGAGTTCCACAGGGGAGCCCAGTCTTGCTGGGTTTCCCAGTAGCAAACGGGGAACTGCACCTCTCTCAGTCCTGTACCAAATCAAACCCTGCATATGATCAGAGATCCCCATCATTTGGATAGAGATTCTCTAATATATAGATGTGTGTTTTAAATTATTTCTCAAAAGTTTAATTTTTAAAGTAATTTACATAATTTTCCATAGTTTTCATATGTTTTAAAAATATCGAATACATTTAACCCGCAAACACAAGGAAATATGCAGATGCTGGAAATTCAAACAACACACACAAAATACTGGTGGAACACAGCAGGCCAGGCAGCATCTATAGGGAGAAGCACTGTCGACATTTCGGGCCAAGACCCTTCGTCAGGACTGACATTTAACCACAGACTTTAAATAAAGTAAGTTCTCCAGCCCAGGACTGACTGCAGGTAAAGGCCATTGGGACTTTCAGGTGCATACCTCAAAAAATTCATGGAAAAGGATAGAATCAGAGAGGACAGGAAAATTTTTAATTGGGGAAGGGCAAATTATGAGGCTATAAGGCTAGAACTTGCGGGTGTGAATTGGGATGATGTTTTTGCAGGGAAATGTACAATGGACGTGTGTTCGATGTTTAAGGATCTCTTGCAGGATGTTAGGGATAAATTTGTCCCGGTGAGGAAGATAAAGAATAGTAGGGTGAAGGAACCATGGGTGACAAGTGAAGTGGAAAATCTAGTCAGGTGGAAGAAGGCAGCATACATGAGGTTTAGGAAGCAAGGATCAGATGGGTCTATTGAGGAATATAGGGTAGCAAGAAAGGAGCTTAAGAAGGGGCTGAGAAGAGCAAGAAGGGGGCATGAGAAGGCCTTGGCGAGTAGGGTAAAGGAAAACCCCAAGGCATTCTTCAATTATGTGAAGAACAAAAGGATGACAGGAGTGAAGGTAGGACTGATTAGAGATAAAAGTGGGAAGATGTGCCTGGAGACTGTGGAAGTGAGCTAAGTCCTCAATGAATATTTCTCTTCGGTATTCACCAATGAGAGGGAACTTGATGACGGTGAGGACAATATGAGTGAGGTTGATGTTCTGGAGCATGTTGATAATAAGGGAGAGGAGGTGTTGGAGTTGTTAAAATACATTAGGATGGATAAGTCCCCGGGGCCTGACAGGATGTTCCCCAGGCTGCTCCACAAGGCAAGGGAAGAGATTGCTGAACCTCTAGCTAGGATCTTTATGTCCTCGTTGTCCATGGAAATGGTACCGGAGGGTTGGAGGGAGGCGAATGTTGTCCCCTTGTTCAAAAAAGGTAGTAGGGATAGTCCAGGTAATTATAGACTAGTGAGCCTTATGTCTGTGGTGGGAAAGCTGTTGGAAAAGATTCTTAGAGATAGGATCTATGGGCATTTAGAGAATCATGGTCTGATCGGGGACAGTCAGCATGGCTTTGTGAAGGGCAGAGTGTGCCTAACAAGCCTGATAGAGTTCTTTGAGGAGATGACCAGGCATATAGATGAGGGTAGTGCAGTGGATGTGATCTCCATGGATTTTAGTAAGGCATTTGACAAGGTTCCACATGGTAGGCTTATTCAGAAAGTCAGAAGGCATGGGATCCAGGGAAGTTTGGCCAGGTGGATTCAGAATTGGCTTGCCCAGAGAAGGCAGAGGGTTGTGGTGGAGGGAATACATTCAGATTGGAGGGTTGTGACTAGCGGTGTCCCACAAGGATCCGTTCTGGGACGTCTACTTTTCGTAATTTTTATTAACGACCTGGATGTTTGGGTAGAAGGGTGGGTTGGCAAGTTTGCAGATGACACAAAGGTTGGTGGTGTTGTAGATAGTGTAGAGGATTGTTGAAGATTGCAGAGAGACATTGATAGGATGCAGAAGTGGCCTGAGAAGTGGCAGATGGAGTTCAACCCGGAGAAGTGTGAGGTGGTACACTTTGGAAGGACAAACTCCAAGGAAGAGTACAAAGTAAATGGCAGGATACTTGGTAATGTGGAGGAGCAGAGGGATCTGGGGGTACACATCCACAGATCCCTGAAAGTTGCCTCACAGGTAGGTAGGGTAGTTAAGAAAGCTTATGGGGTGTTAGCTTTCATAAGTTGAGTGATAGAGTTCTAAAGACGCGATGTAATAATGTAGCTCTATAAAACTCTTGTTAGGCCATACTTGGAGTACTGTGTCCAGTTCTGGTCGCCTCTCTATAGGAAGGGTGTGGAAGCATTGGAAAGGATACAGAGGAGATTTACCAGGATGCTGCCTGGTTTAGAGAGTATGGATTATGATCAGAGATTAAGGGAGCTAGGGTTTTACTCTTTGAAGAGAAGGAGGATGAGAGGAGACATGATAGAGGTGTACAAGATATTAAGAGGAATAGACAGAGTGGACAGCCAGCGCTTCTTCCCCAGGGCACCACTGCTCAGTACAAGAGGACATGGGTTTAAGGTAAGGGGAGGGAAGTTCAAGAGGGATATTAGAGGAAGGGTTTTCACTCAAATGAGTGTCTAGATCGTCTCTTCATAATTACAGGAGACTTCAATCATGTTAACCTGCAGGAACTTTTCCCCAAATTCAACCAACATGTCACCATGGTCACTAGGGGAACAAACAAACTGGACCACGTTTATACAAACAGATACTGTAGTTACTAAATCATCCTGGGCCCACACATTGACCTCTCTGACTACATCTCCATAATGCTAATCCCAGCACCGACCATTGCTGAATCAGAGAAACCAGTCAAGAGGACCATCACTATATGGAATATGAGTCAGTTTCTATGCTCCAGGACTGTTTAGAACAGAATAACTGTAAGATGTTCAAGGAGGCTGCCACAAACAGAGAAAATACAGATGAGGAATACACCTCATAATTCATTGGCTACCATAAGATATAGGAGCAGAATTAGTCTGCTCCACCATTTCATCATGGCTGATCCATTTTTCATCTCAGCCCCATCTACTGCCTTCACCATATATCCCTACATACCATGACTAATCAAGAATCTATCAACCTCTGCCTTAGGTATACATAAGGAACTTCCTCTACAGCTGCCTGGGGTAAAGAATTCCACAGATTCATCACTCCCTGGCTCAAGAAAATTTGAATCGGGAGCAAGTTACAGCTTGTGATTCAGCTGGGAGCTCAGAGAATTCGACCGTGTAGGTAGGATGTAAGCCTACCTGGTCAATACCTGTGGAGGAGGGGGAACTGCGCAGGCGCGAGTGACGTCAGCGTCGAGCGCGCACTTTAAAAGGCAGGATTTCTTTTCAGAGTGGGCAGCGGAGTCCGTGGAAGCAGAGTCCTGGGCTTTGGCTAAGTGGGCTTCGGCGTAAGGGGACTTCGGTAAGCTTGTGTGATTGCTCGCTGAGGGGAAGAAGGTAAGGTCACTAGGTGCTTTTTAGACATTCTATTAATCCAGTTCAGGTATGGGGGAGACAGTCAGAGCAGTGGTGTGCTCCGTATGCAGTATGTGGGAGGTCAGGGTCAACACAGTTGTCCCTGATGACCACACCTGCAAAAGGTGCGTCCAGCTGCAGCTCCTATCAGACCGAGTTAGGGAGTTGGAGCAGGAGCTGGATGAACTACGGATCATTCGGGAGGTGGAGGCAGAGATAGATAGGAGTTATCAGGAGGTAGTCACACCAAAAAACCAAGAAGTAGGCAGATGGGTGACGGTCCAGAGAGGCAGGGGGAGCAGGCAGAGAGAGCAGAGCACCCCTGCGGCCATTCCCATTAACAATAAGTATACCGTACTGGATACTGTTGATGGGAATGACCTACCAGGAATGAGTTGTAGTGGTCCTGCCTCTGGCACAGAGGTTGAACCCTCAACTAGGAAGGAGAGGAGGGAAGAGAAGAGAGCGATAGTTTTAGGGGATTCTATAGTCAGGGGGGCAGATAGGAGATTTTGTGGGGCAGATCGGGAGTCTCGGATGGTATGTTGCCTCCCTGGTGCCAGGGTCCGGGACATCTCAGATCGGGTGCAGGCTATTCTTGAGAACGAGGGCATGAACCCAGATGTAGTGGTCCATGTAGGGACCAACGATGTAGGTAAGGTGAGTGAGGGGGTCCTGCTTAGAGAGTTCAGGGAGTTAGGAGTGAAGCTGAAAGGCAGGACCTCCAGGGTGACAATCTCGGGATTGCTACCTGTGCCAAGTGCGAGTGAGGCGAAGAATAGAATGATTATGCACATTAATACGAGGCTGAGAGCATGGTGCAGTAACGAAGGGTTCAGGTTTTTGGATAATTGGTCTTTGTTCCAGGGACATTGGGATCTGTTTCGAAGGGACGGTCTACATCTGAACCGGAGGGGTACTAACATTCTTGCAGGAGTGTTTGCCAGTGCTGCTCGGGGGGGTTTAAACTAGATGTGCAGGGGGCAGGGATCCAGATCCAGAGGGTTGGTCAGAAGGTGCATGGGGTTAAATGTGTACAAGGTTTGGGTGATCTTGAGAAGGTCATCAAAATTCAGGGTGCAATTTGCCCGATGGAAGTTCAAGGAGCTGGGTTAGGTACAGTAGACAGTGTTTTAAGCAAAGAGAGGAGGAATGGGCTAAGAATTCTATACTTGAATGCGCGTAGTGTCAGAAATAAGACAGATGAGCTTGAAGCTCAGATGAAAATGGGGAACTACGATATTGTTGGGATAACGGAGACATGGCTGCAAGGGGATCAGGCCTGGGAATTGAGTGTACCAGGGTATACGTGCTATCGTAGAGACAGAAATATGGGAAGAGGGGGTGGGGTGGCCCTGTTGGTGAGGAATGAGATTCAGTCCTTAGCAAGAGGTGACTTGGGAACAGGGGAAGTAGAGTCTGTGTGGATTGAGCTGAGGAACAGTAAGGGTAAAAAGACCCTAATGGTTGTTGTGTACAGGCCTCCAAACAGTAGCGTGGATATTGGGTACAAGTTGATTAGGGAGTTAACATTGGCATGTGCTAAAGGTAATGCAGTCGTTATGGGAGATTTCAACATGCAGGTGGACTGGGAGAATCAGGTAGGTGCTGGACCCCAGGATAGGGAGTTTGTGGAGTGTCTAAGGGATGTATTTTTGGAACAGCTTGTGCTTGAGCCAACCAGGAACGAGGCTATTTTGGACTTGGTGATGTGTAATGAACAGGAATTGATAAGTGATCTTGAAGTAAAGGAGCCATTAGGAAGTAGTAATCATAACATGATGTTTTTATCTACAATTTGAGAGGGATAAGTGCAGATCAGAGGTGTCAGTGTTGCAATTAAATAAAGGAGACTACAGAGCCATGAGGGAAGAGCTGGCCAAAGCTAAATGGGCGGATGCCCTGGCAGGAAAGACAGTGGATCAGCAGTGCCAGATATTCTTGGGCATAATACAAAAGATGCAAATGCAGTTCATTCCAATGAGAAGGAAGGATTCAAAGAGGGGGAAGGGGCCACAGTGGTTGACAAAGGAAGTCAGAGATTGTATAGCATTAAAGAAAAAGAAGTATGACAGGGCTAAGATGAGTGGGAATACAGATGATTGGGAAAGTTTTAAGGAACAGCAGATCTTAACTAAAAAAGCAATACGGAGAGAAAAAATCGGGTATGAGTTCAGTCTAGCCAGGAATATAAAAGGGGATAGCAAAAGCTTTTTTAGCTATGTGAAGAGAAAGAAGATAGTTAAGAACAATGTTGGCCCCTTGAAGAATGAATTGGGAGAAATTGTTATGGGAAACAGGGAAATGGCAACAGAATTTAATGCATACTTTAGATCTGTCTTCACCAGGGAGGACACAAGCAATCTCCTAGATGTATGGATGGGCCAGGGTCATAAGATATCAGAGGAATTGAGACAGATTGACATTAGGAAAGAAACTGTGATGAGCAGACTGGTAGGACTGAAGGCTAATAAATCCCCGGGTCCAGATGGTCTGCATCCGAGGGTTCTAAAAGAGGTGGCTCAGGAAATTGCGGATGCATTGGTAATCATTTTCCAATGTTCCTTAGATTCAGGATCAGTTCCTGAAGATTGGAGAGTGGCTAATGTTGTCCCACTTTTCAAGAAGGGAGGAAGGAGAAAACGGAGAACAAACGCCCTGTTAGCCTAACGTCAGTTGTGGGGAAGATGCTTGAGTCCATTATTAAGGACGAAATAGTGGCACATCTAGATGGCAGAAATAGGATTAGGCCAAGCCAGCATGGATTTACCAAGGGCAAATCATGCTTGACTAATCTGTTGGAGTTTTTTGAGGGTGTAACAAGGATGTTAGACGAGGGTAAGCCAGTGGATGTTGTGTACCTAGATTTTCAGAAGGCATTCGATAAGGTGCCACGTAGGAGATTGGTGAGTAAAATCAGAGCTCATGGCATTGGGGGCAGGGTTTCAACATGGATAGAAAACTGGTTGGCAGATAGAAAGCAAAGGGTAGCAGTGAATGGGTGTTTCTCAGACTGGCTGGAGGTGACTAGTGGGGTACCACAGGGCTCTGTATTGGGACCACAGCTCTTTACGATTTATGACAATGATTTAGATGAGGGCATTGAAAACTATATCAGAAAGTTTGCTGACGATACTAAACTGGGTGGCAGTGTGACATGCGAAGAGGACGTTAGGAGAATACAGGGAGACTTGGATAGGCTGAGTGAGTGGGCAGATACTTGGCAGATGTCATTCAATGTGAATAAATGTGAAGTTATCCACTTTGGAAGCTGGAACATGAGGGCAGAGTATTGTCTGAATGGTGTCGAGTTAGGTAAGGGAGAAATGCAAAGAGACCTAGGAGTCCTAGTTCACCAGTCAATGAAGGTGAATGAGCAAGTGCAACAGGCAGTGAAGAGGGCAAATGGAATGTTGCCCTTTGTTACAAGGGGAATTGAATACAAGAGCAAGGATGTTATTTTGCATTTGTACAGGGCCCTGGTGAGACCACACCTGGAATATTGTGTACAGTTTTGGTCTCCAGGTTTAAGGAAGGACATTCTGGCAATTGAGGAAGTGCAGCGTAGATTCACTAGGTTGATTCCTGGGATGGCAGGGCTGTCTTACGCAGAGAGATTGGAGAGATTGGGCTTGTACACGCTGGAATTGAGGAGATTGAGAGGGGATCTGATTGAAACGTTTAAGATAATTAAAGGATTTGATAGGATTGAGGCAGGTAATATGTTCCAGATGTTGGGAGATTCCAGTACCAGAGGGCATGGATTGAGAATAAGAGGTCAGTTATTTAAAACAGAGTTGAGGAAGAGCTTCTTCTCCCAGAGAGTTGTGGAGGTGTGGAATGCACTGCCTCGGAAGACGGTGGAGGACAATTCTCTGGATGCTTTCAAGAAGGAGCTGGATAGATATCTGATGGATAGGGGAATCAAGGGATATGGGGACAAGGCAGGGACTGGGTACTGACAGTGAATGATCAGCCATGATCTCAGAATGGCGGTGCAGACTCGAGGGGCCGAATGGTCTACTTCTGCACCTATTGTCTATTGTCAATAAATTCCTCCACATCACTGTTCTAAAAACTGCGTCCTCTGGTCTTAGACACTCCCACCATAGGAAACATCTTCTCCACATCTACTCTATCAAGGCCATTCACCATTCTATAGGCCACTCCTCATTCTTCTAAATTCCAGTGAATACAGGCCCAGAGCCATCAAACACTCTTCATATGACAGGCTGTTTAATCGTGGAATCATTTTTGTGAGCCTCCTTTGAATCCTCTCCAGTTTCAGCATATTCTTTCTAAGATAAGGGGCACAAAACTGCTCACAATACTCTAAGTGAGGCATCGCCAGTGCTTTATAAAGTCTCAACATTACACCTTTCCTTTTTATGAAGGCCCTTTTGAAATGAATGTTAATATTACATTTTTTTTTCTTCCTCACCACAGACTCAACCTGCAAGTTAATCTTTGGGGAATCCTGCACAAGGACTCCCAAGTCCCTGTGTGCCTCAGATGTTTGCATTTTCTCTCCATTAGAAAATAGTCTTCCCTTTCATTTCTTCTACCAAAATGCATGACAATATACTTCTCAACATTGTATTTCATTCACCACTTCTTTGCTCATTCTCCTAATCATTCTAAATCATTCTGCATCATTCCCATTTCCTCAAAACTACCTGCCCCTACACCCATCTTTGAATCTTGTAATCTTTGCAGAAAAGCCATTAATTCCATCATCCAAATCATTGACATATAGCATAAAAAGAATTGGCTCCAACACAGACCCATGTAAAACACCACTAGTCACCAGCAGCCAACCAGAAAAGGCTGCCTTTATTCCCACTCTTTGCATCCTGCCAATCAACCACTGCTTTATCCATGCTAGGCTCCTTCTGGTAATACCATGGGCACTTAGCCTATTAAACAGACTCATGTGTACTGTCTTGTCGAAGGCTTTCTGAAAATCCAAGTACAGAACATCAACTGATTCTCCTTTGTCTACCCTGCCTGTTATTTCTTTAAAGCACTCCAACAGATTTATCAGACACAATTTTCCACTGAGGAAACCATGCTGTCTATAGCTTATTTTAACACGTGCCTCCAAGCGCCCCAAAACCACATCCTTAACAATTGACTAAGTCGCTTGTGGATTCCTTTTTTCTGCCTCTCTTCCTTCTTAAAGAGTGGAGTGACATTTGCAATTTTCCAGTCTTCCAAAACCATTCCAGAATCAAGTGATTCTTGAAAGATTGTTACTAATGCCTCCACAATCTCGTCAGCCTCCTCTTGCAAAACCCCCAGGTGTACACCATCTGATTTAAGTGACTTATCTACCTTCAGATCTTTCAGCTTCACAAGAACCTCTCTAGTAATGGCAACTTCACACACCTCATGACCACTGACACTTGGAATTTCCTCCATAGTGCTAGAGTCTTTCACAGTGAAGACTGATACAAGATACTTACTTAATTCATCCACCATTTCCTTGTCCCCCATTACTACCTCTCCAGCTTCATTTTCCAGTCATTTGATATCCACTCTCACCTCTCTTTTACACTATGTGGATCTGAAGAAACTTTTGGTATCCTCTTTAACCCTCAATACAAGCAAATGCTTTCTGAGGCAGGTCAAGGATTTCTGCTGCAGCATGTTGCACTAGACCTCCTACAATTAGCCTACCAACACAACCAATCCACAGACAATGCAATAGCAACAGCTCTACACACCGTCCTTACACACCTGGAGAAGGGGGATGCTCATATGAGAATGCTGTTCTTGGACTACAGTTAAGCAT